>NW_019154099.1:50111516-50237642 GCF_002288905.1 Enhydra lutris kenyoni
GTGAGATTAAGAGTCACTTATGGTTTGTCTCCCTCCCAATCCCATCTTGTTTCATTTTAAAATGATATTAAAATAAGCTCTTGTGTTTCCCTGTAAATATTTATGTCCCCTTTCTAACCAAACATCTCTTGGCAACGAAGAGGCACCTCTTCTATTTCCTCAATGACAATTAATGTCAAAAGCTGACAGGCAAATTATAGGGAATTTATAATCTCAAATGATGAGCCGCATTATTTCTGTGGAAGCCTACAGTTATTTCAACAAATGCTCCTTGAGCCCTGACTAAGAACAGCTAGATGCTCAAGGGATGTGAACATGAGCAAAGTCCAATCCCTACCCTCAAGAAGCTTTCCATGTAGCAGAAGAGGAAGAAGGGAGCTGGGAACAATAGGGAAAGGATAAAGCCCTCTGTGTGAGTTTCTTAGAGATACCACGACAAAGCCCCAGAGAGGGCAGCTGACCACAGAAATGTATTCCCTCACAGTTCTGGAAGCTAGCAGTCTGGAACTGAGGTGTTCGCAGCACCCTGCTCCCTCTGAGACTCTGGATAGAATCCATCTCTGTGTCTTCCTATCCTCTGCTGGTGGCCATCAGTCCTTGACATTCCTTGGCCCACAACTGATCACTCCAATCTCGACCTCTGTCATCCCATGATCCTCTCCCTGTGACTCTGTCTTAAAGCTATCTTCTTTGTTTTGGGGTTTTTTAAAAATATTTTATTCATTCATTTATTTATTTGACACAGAGAGATCACAAGTAGGCAGAGAGAGAGAGAGGAGGAGGAGGAAGCAGGCTCCCCACTGAGCAGAGAGCCAGATGTGGGACTTGATTCCAGGACCCTGAGATCATGACCTGCGTCAAAGGCAGAGGCTTAACCCACTGACCCATCCAGGCGCCCCTAAAGCTATATTCTTAAAAGGTTACCAATCTTGTGGGATTAGGACCCACTCCATGACCTTGATTATATTATCAAATATTAATTATATCTTACAAAGCCCCTTTTTCCAAAAAGGTCACATTCACAGGTACTAGGGGCTGGGATGTCAATATATCATCCTGAGGAACACAATTCCATCTACAACTAATAGGAGCCTAATGAAGATTGGTTTCTATAGATCTCAACATATCAATAAACGGGTATGTGTTCCCTTTTCAATAAAGAGATTCTACCTACACAATGTAACGTGACCAGTCATGACCACCAGGCTTCTTTCATTTGTTTGCTTTGTTTTGTTTGCAGACTGAGGCGGTTGGACTACAAGGTCTCTAACTTCTAGATGCAATATTCTGTGATTCGGTCAGCAATGTAGCACGTTCTTGACTAGCCTCAATATTTATTTTAGTTGGTAATGTTGATTTGCAAATCTATGTCATTGTTTGTAAGTTTTTGGTGATTGGATTGGTTTTTCTTCATCCATGATGTAGGGACGGGCTCTTTCTTTCCACATGCATGAGGAATTTCGTCAGTCAAGCACAGAAGTCGCACCACGCTTGGCTATTCATAGCCAAGCCAAGTGTTCTATCTGCAACAAGAACACTGATATCAAACATTTTCTGAGCCTGTATATCGTGATAACCTCTTACCATGACTCATCTCTTAATCTTTACAACCCTCTATGGTTGATTCTATTATTAGCATCCCCAATTTACAGATGAGAAAACTGAGCACTGGAAAGATTAGACAATGCACCCAAAGTCCGAAGTCTATAGTAAAATGGGCATTGAAACCAGGAAGTCTGGCTCTAGATCCACAATGCTTTACTATCCCACTACCCCCTAATGGGATCCTTGAACCTCTTTTGGGAAAACCTGGGCTCTTGTTAGAAATGTAGAATCCCAGGCCCCAGACTACTGAGGCTGCAGCTGCATTTTAGCCACATCCTGGGTGATTCACAAGCACATTAAAATCTGAGAAGTGGCACTATGCTAATCAGGGCCAATGCCCCCCACCCCACCCCCGGCTCTGTTGACTCTAGAAAGAAGACCAATAGAAAACAAATACCAACACCTAACCATTTTGATACCCCTCTCCAATAACTACACTCAAAAGAATTGTGATTAATTGGATGCAAATGGTGGCCTCTTTGATTTGACTCCTGTCTTTTCTCCATATAATACCCACTACTTTCATTAAAAAAAAAAAAAGGCCCAACTGTGCCTTCAGCTCAGGTCATGATATCTCAGCATCATTCCAGTCAGAAGTGGGTCCACGCCAGCTTTTGTGGGATCTGAATGTTATAAAATTGCAAGAAGAGGCATCTTTAAAAATCCAAAAAATGAATATGAAATTAAATATGAAAACAAATATACAGAAACACATAAACAACATGCCATTTTTATAAATTAACCATTTGACACACCTCTATAAATACTTAAGTTTTTTACTGTGTCACTTTTTGATTATATCCTCCTATGACAACACTTTTGTAATACCATTTTCCATACAAGGAACAGAAAGGTAATTCAATCTTCAAGCATGGTCGGCTACATTTTCTCTTAGTATTAATGTTTTTGAATTGATAATTTAACATTCAAGTTCATACACACACACACACACAAAGTTTTTTGGACACTTACAGATTCATGCCCTACCAACACAAAGATTTTAGTTAAATTCTAGTTTTCATATTTCTGATCTAAAAAGAAGAAAAACTGGGTGCCTGGGTGGCACAGTGGGTTAAGCCTCTGTCTTCAGCTCAGGTCATGGTCTCAGGGTCCTGGGGATCAAGTCCCACATCGGGCTCTCTGCTCAGCAGGGAGCCTGCTTACCCCCTTCTCTCTGCCTGCCTCTCTGCCTACTTGTGATCTCTACCTGTCAAATAAATACATAAAATCTTAAAAAAAAATAAATAAAAAGAAGAAAAATTATTGGGCATTTATAATTGTTTATATTTTTTTATGCTGAGAGATAAGCATCAATAAAGACCAAATCCCCTGCTTAGAATTTTATGCATCTGATGTCTAGAAGACTTGTCCATGAACTATATACATATACAGGATTTCATATACACCATTTATACAAGATTTCAGATCGTGTTTTCTCTTCCATCACCCACTTACTTCAAGACCTGGGTGCTATAGGGTACACTCTCACTGCAATGCAAACCTCTGGTTCTGAACCTTCATGTCTTTATACCAGGTCAGGTGGTACTGATACCGAGATGGCGAGGAGCAACAGAGCCATGTACAGAAATGGCTATGGACCCATATATTTATATTTCATGAAACCCAAGGTAGATGTATCCCTGCTTAAAGTCCTCAGAGCCAGATCCTAAAACTGACTACAGCCACTCCAAAGCCACCCCTCAAAAGGGAGTGACAGAAGGGAAGTTAATGTGGAAAAAGACAGCGGTCCTCAACAATTGAAAGTTGTCTAGAACCATGACCAGATAAATGTACTGCTAGGGTTCCTCGCAGGTCCCTGAAAGGACTCATGCAAATAAGATGTCCTAAAGTTTAAGCTTCATGAGTTTCATTGTTTATCTGCCTCTATGCTCTACTTAAAAAACAAAACAAAGGGTGCCTGTTTAGCTCAGCAGGTTAAGCATGTGCCTTCAGCTCAGGTCATGATATCAGGGTTCTAAGATCAAGCCTGGTGTAGGGCTCCCTGCTCAGTGGGGAGTCTGCTTCTCTCTCTCTCTCTCCCCATCCCCATGCTTGTTTTCTCTCTCTCTCTCTCTCTCTCTCTCTCTCCTTTTCTCAAATAAATAAAATCTTTAAAAACAAATAACCTCCAATATTCAATGGTTTTCCACTGCTGTTACGATGAAAGAAAAAGATCAAAGATGACACAACTAATGGAAAGATATTCCATGCTCACGGATTAGAAGGACCAATATTGTTAAAATGTCCATACTACCCAAAGCAATCTATAGATTTAATGCAATCCTTATAAAAGTACCCATGACATTTTTCACATAACTAGAAAGAATAATCCTAAAATTTGTGTAGAACCAGAAAAGACCCGAGAGATCCAAAACAATCTCGAGAAAGAAAAACAAAGCTAGAAGTGTCACAATCCCAGATTTCGAGATGTACTACAAAGATGTAATAAAACAATATGGTACTGGCACAAAACTAGATACATAGACCAACTGAACAGAACAGAGAGCCCAGAAATATGGTCACATGAATGGTCATACTTATATGGTCAATTAATCTACAACAGTGGAGGCAAGAATATACAATGGAAAAAAGACAATTTAGTCAACAAATGGTGCTAGGAAAACTGAACAGCTACATGCAAAAGAATGAAACTGGACCACTTCGTTACACCATACACAAAAATAAGCTCAAAATGTATTAAAGACCTAAATGTGAAACTGAAACCATAAAACTCTTAGAAAAAAAATATAGGCAGTAATTTCTTTGACATTAGCCACAGAAATATTTTTCTAAGTATGTCTCCTTAAGTAAGACAAACAAAAACAAAATTGAACTATTGGGACTACACCAAAATAAAAAGCTTCTGCACAGCAAAGGAAACCATCAACAAAACGAGAAGGCAACCTACTCAATGGGAGAAGATATTTGCAAATGATATCTCCAAAAAGGGGTTAATATCCAAAATAGATAAAGAACTTATGTAACACAACACCAAAGAAATAAATAATCCAATTAAAAATGGGCAGAGGACCCGAATAGGTATTTTTCCAAAGATGACATACAGATGGCCAACAGATGCATGAAAAGATGCTCAGCTTCTCTAATAATCAAACAGAAACCACAGGGAGATATCACCTTAAAATTGTCAGAATGGCTAAAGTCAAAAACACAAGAAATAAGTGTTAGTGATGATGTGGAGAAAAAAGAACCCTTGTGCACTATTGGTAGGAATGCAAATTGGTGTCACCACTGTGAAAAACAGTATGGAGGTTCCTCAAAAAATTAAAAATGGAGATACCATATGATCCAGTAATTCCAGTACCGAGTGTTTACCCACAGAAAACAAAAACACAAATTTGAGAAGATACATGCCCCCATATATTTATTGCAATATTATTTACAACAGTTAAGATATGGAAACAGCCTTAATGTCTAGACATAGATGGCTAAAGATGTGGCATCTATAATGGAATATTACTCAACCATGAAAAAGAATGAAATCTTGCCATTTACAACATGAACAGAGCTAGAGTATAATGCCAAGTGAAATAAATCAGCCTGAGAAAGACAAATATATGATTTCACTCATATGTGGAACTTAAGAAACCAAACAAAGAAGAAAGACAAAGAAAAAAATAGACTTTTAAAAAAAAAATGTTTTATTTATTTGACACAGAGATAGAGAGTATAAGCAGGCAGAGCAGCAGGCAGAAGGAGAGGGAGAAGGAGGCTCTCCGCTGAGCAGGGAGCCCAATGCAGGGCTTGATCCCAGGACCCTGGGATCATGACCTGAGCCTAGGCAGCCACATAATGGACTGAGCCACCCAGGCATCTCCCCAAAACAGACTCTTAAATAGAGAAAACAAACTAGAGGTTGCCAGAGGAAAAGTGGTGGGGGGTGTGAAATAAAGGGGATTAAGACCACACTTACCTTGATGAGTACTGGGCATGCACAGAATTATTGAATCTTTATATCATATACCTGAAACTAATGTAATATTATATGTATGTAATGTAACATTATATGTTAATTATGCTTCAGTTTTAAAAGGTGGGGGAGAAAAATAGAAACCAAAACAGAACAAGATCCAACATTCAATGGTTTTCCCATTGGAGAACTGCCCTTATGATAAAATCCAAACCCTTTACCATGGCCAACAATATCTCCAACCTCATCCAATGTCATATTCCACTGTGCTAATCCTTGTCCAATCTCTCAGATCTCTCTTCTGTTTCTCAAAAACACAGAGTCCTTTCTGCTTCCTGAATTCCTGTTCCTTTGCCTGAAACGTTCAGTCTCCTCCCTTGGGCATGGCAGCATCATTGACCAACTGGAATTTCATTGGTTACTGAGAGCCGCCTTGTCCAATGTCTCCTCCTTCAGCCAGCATGGCCTTTGTCCAGTTGATTGAGAGAGGAGTATACAGGCCCAACTTTGCCCAACAGGAGGAAACACTGAAGGGTCATCTCTCACTCCCCATGGGGTGGACTGAGGCCTTTGTTGAGACTGTCACAACCCCCTTTCTCCCCCTCCAAATCCTGCTTCCTTCCCCTCCACACGGGTTGGAATCTCTACCTCAGAGTCTGCTTCTCAGGGCATCCAAACTTTAACAGAGAGGCAAATCTACCATGGATTAATTCCATTATTCAAGCATTTGATTTCCTTTTAAACAAGCAAGAAATATATTTAAAGTTACAATTTGATTCTTTTTGACAAAGAAGATTGTTTGCTTATAAAAAACGCCTTGCCTGAGAGAATATTAATCATAGAAGAAAAAGGAGAAGGACAAGAAAGAAGTCAAAACTGAAGTATTTTTTTATTATATATTCCCAAAACCAGCAATATATCACCTACTGTAAGGGGAAATACAGCTTTTATTAAAAAAAAAAAGAAAGAAAGAAAAGAAAAGAAACAATAGTGAAAGTCACGTTTAACTTGGTCCAAATTTTTACTCTTAGTCTTTTATATTCCTGAGCCTTATGCCAATTCTTATTTGAAAAGAAACTGGAAAAATGATGAAATTGGTTCTCACGAAAGCCAAATATCTTTGTATAAGGTTAAAACAAAGGCTGCGTTTGGTAAGCATAATCCTGGAGTGGGATTCAGGGACAGAACACAAGAAATATAAAACTCCAGAACGCAGCCTGCTCAACCCACCACAGCCCTTTCAGAGCTACCTGAAGTGATCTGTGTCATTCGCAGTGCTTGCAAGCTGAATCAGGTCACCCTTGGGGATTAATTCAGTTGATATGTGCATGATTGATGATGAAATTCTCCATTAAGACAGCAAGGAGTAATTAAGGAAACGTATACACATAATCGATACCGAGATTATCCCAAATTCTCCAAGAGTCATCAATATGTTTCAGATAAAAACCACATATTTGGTGGTTTTGCCCTGGCAGGTAGCCTCACAGAGATCAATTAACATATTTAGGGCCCAACTAGCTAAAAACATGGAGATGGTAACTGGTATATTGGACCCACAGGAGCTGCTGGGGCACATGGGAACTGGGTCAATCTGGAAGCCCTTTGCTGAACCTTGTTCTGGGCTGACAGAAACCACACGTCGTTCTGTGGCATTAAAAGGCAGGGCTGCATTGTGACCTGGAGCATGGCCCTGGTAGCCAAGCTCCTGTGTGTAGCCAAGCTCCCCACTTTCTGTCTGTGTGACCAGGAGCACAACTCTTCATCCTGTTTTCCTCCCCTGTGGAGAGGGGCCAATGATAAGAGTGCCCGCCTCTGAAGGGGACCATGAGAATGAAGGGAGTTAACAGACACAAAACCCTTAGAACTGGGCCTGGAATGTTAAAGCATGAGTTGTCTTTGAAAAACAAATTAAACTTCAACAAGTTTGTCCTTTGAAAGGAGTTTCTCTCTTTGTGTATCTTTTCTGTGGCTAGACAGCCTCTGCTCTGCTCCTGGGGGGGCAAAGGGAACTGGGAAAGCCAGGGGGGCCTCAGTGCAGAGTTAGGCAGACCCGTGTGCCAGTCGTCAGACGCTGGCTGAGCTCCTTCTCACATCTTACAGTAAGGAACCTTCCAGACTGCCATTTCTGGGGGCACAACAGGGTCAATGCAAGGAATGAGTCTCTGGTGGAAAACAAAGAAGACAGCTGAATCAAATATTAAAAACATCTCTTTGAAGGATGCCTTAGGTAGCTGCCTCCTGGGATGGAGCTCCACCTTGGGCTCCTTGCTCAGCAGGGAGCCTGCTTCTCCCCTGCCCGCTTCTCCTCCCCTGCCCGCTGCACCTCCCCTGCCCGCTGCCCCTCCCCTGCCCGCTGCTCCTCCCTGCTTGCACTTGCTCTCTCCCTCTCTCTCCCTTTCTTTCTCTCTCTGCCGAATAAATAAAAATCTTAAAAAAAAAAAAAAAAACCAAAACCAAAAAACACATCTCTTTGAAGGCAACGAGGAGCTTTCTAGAAAGAAATGCTCAAAGGCCGATTAAAAAATATATATATATATATTTTGTTAATGAATTATCTTTAAATATCAAAACAACTGGAAAAGCCATAATGAACAAAATATCAAACTTGTGAACAAAGCCTGCCTGTTGCTGTTTGTTGGACTTGCCACCCTGTGTTACTGTGCAGCAGAAACTGTCCCTTCTAATCTGGGCACATCCCACCCCCACCCTCACCCCCACCCCAGGTAGGGTTTGTGAGGGTAGACGCTGGCCTGACGTCAGATGGGGCCACATGGGGCTCTATTATAATCAGGTTTTTTAACTGTTGAATTTTCGTTCACTTTTTCCCTTGGTCCACAGTATGAGAGGATATTCTTAAAAGTATATATATTTTGCATAGGTGAGGATATCTTGGAAAGTGCACACATTTTTCCTTCTGCTTCAGGCTCCAACATGGCTCTATAGGGCCCTGCAATCTGGCTGTTTGAATGATTGAAAATAAAATCCATAGATTTAGGAGGTTATCCCTGTTCTAAGATAGAGAAACAACACCGTCATGGAAACAAGATTTTCTCTAATTACATATTTGCTATTCTATGTACTCTTCTCTTCTATAGAATTTTTTTTAAGTCTTGGGATTAAATTCCCCCTTGGGACTTGATTTCACCATCCATAGTTTGAAAGACACTGTTCTAGGGTAACTGCTAAGAGTAACCATGGAGAGTCCAACTTCCAAATGGAAAAAAAAAGTTCAGAAAGATAAAATCAACCAATCCAAAAGAAGGTGAGAAAGGAGAAATAAAAAGAAAGAGAGAAACTGAAAGAAGAGAATACATAGAAATCACAAAAGAAGATAACAGGAATAATTATAAATGTCATTAATGACAAGAAATATAAGTAGACTGAATTCTCTAATACATTACTGCCCAACTGGATTAGTCTTGTTTATTTTTTTTAATGATTTTATTTATTTATTTATTTGAAAGAAAGAGAATGAGAGAGAGAGCATGAGAAGGAGGAGGGTCAGAGGGAGAAGAGGATTCCCTGTTGAGCAGGGAGCCCGACGTGGGTCTTGATCCTGGGACTCCAGGATTATGACCTGAGCCAAAGGCAGTCGCTTAATCAACTGAGGCACCCAGGGGCCCCCAGACTGGATTATTTTTAAATCTAGGTATGTGATGTTTACAATAAGCACATCAAAAACATAAACACACACAGAAAGTTGGAAAATCAAAAAATGAAAGAGAAGTTAGGAAAAACTAATCAAAAGTAAGCTGGTATAACTACATTTATATCAGATAAATAAATTTTAAAGGCAAAAGCAATGTTAGCCATTTTAAAAGGGCACTTTCTGATGATCAAATGGTCAATTCACCAGGGAAATCAGTTCTATCCTGTTATGCACATAATAACATACATGCAAAATATATAAGCAATAATTGATAGAACGATGAGTGATCCTCATAGTAGGAGATTTAATGTATTTGCTTAGTAATGAACTGGTCAAGTAAGATCAAGTACATGAGGAAATATTTTAAATATTTAAAGAACACTATCAACATGCTTGTTCTAATGAACACAAAACTCAAACATAAAGTAGTATGTGTGATTTTCTTGCACCTAAGGGACATTTACAGGAACTGACTCTGTGCCAGGCTATTAATAAATCATAACTATCACTTATCCAATCACATTTTTTTCTGATAAAAAATACAACTATTAGAGATTAATGATAAAATAACTAGAAATTCCAGTTTTTTAGTAATTTAAAAACAGTTTTCTGAATGAAAGAGTAATGGAAATTAGAAAACACTGAATGGAACAATAATGAGATGTATGTACCCGTTAAAGATGCAAATAAAATGATGAAGGAAAATGTATAGCCTCAGATAGTTACATTAGGAAAGAAAGGCCCCTCGGGGCACCTGCGTGGCTCAGTGGGTTAAGCCTCTGCCTTCGGCTCGGGTCATGATCCCGGGGTCCTGGGATCAAGCCCCGCATCGGGGTCTCTGCTCAGTGGGGAGCCTGCTTCCCTTCCTCTCTCTCTGCCTGCCTCTCTGCCTGCTTGTGATCTCTCTCTGTCAAATAAATAAATAAAAACCTTAAAAAAAAAGGAAAGAAAGGCCCCAAATTAATAAATCAACATCCAAATTAAAAAAACAAAACCAAAAAAGCAGCATAAGTCTCAAGAAAGTATAAAGAAGACAATAATAAATGTAAGAGAAATTTTCCCTAAAACAGAAGATAAAGGTATAAGGTAGAGAATCAAGAAATCGTGTATGTGGTTACCAGAAAAGCATAATTCAACAGACAAACCTTTGAAAAGGGAAGTCATGCAAACAGAGGGAGAGGCCATCAATAAAGAATATACTGATGGACATTTTTTTTACAGTGACATAACTGAAGACACAACTCAGATTAACAGGATAGGAAAAAGATCATATGCACAATTTATGCCAATACCATCCCTGGAAAACACAAGTTACCAAAACTCCTCCAAAAAGAAATAGAAAATAAAAGTAGATTCTACACTCTACCAATCAATCAAATTTAATCTGTGGTTAAAAATTAGTCACTCTGGACGAATGGATAAGGAAGATGTGGTCCACATACACTATGGAGTATTATGCCTCCATCAGAAAGGATGAATACCCAACTTTTGTAGCAACATGGACGGGACTGGAAGAGATTATGCTGAGTGAAATAAGTCAAGCAGAGACAGTCAATTATCATATGGTTTCACTTATTTGTGGAGCATAACAAATAGCATGGAGGAGAAAGGGAGTTAGAGAGGAGAAGGGAGTTGAGGGAAATTGGAAGGGGAGGTGAACCATGAGAGACTATGGACTCTGAAAAACAATCTGAAGGTTTTGAAGGGGCGGAGGGTGGGAGGTTGGGGGAACCAGGTGGTGGGTATTGGAGAGGTCACGGATTGCATGGAGCATGGGGTGTGGTGCAAAAACAATGAAAACTCTTACGCTGAAAATAAATTAAACAATTTAAACAACTTTAAGGTTCATTTTTACCAAACATTCAATAATAAGAAAATCCAAATTTATACAAGATTTTTTAAATGATAGGAAAAAAGATGCATGCCCCCAACTCATGTTAATAACAAAGTAAGGATAAAATCAGGAAAGGACAGTACCATAAATGAGAAACAAAACAATATCTTTAAGATATCACCTCTTCTCATATTAATCTATAGCTTTAATGCAATCAAATCAAAATACTAACAAAGTTATTTATGGTACCTGACAAACTAATTCTAAAATGGATTTGGAAATGCAAAACAACAACAACAAGCAAACAAATAAATAAAGAATGCCAAAACCAGCACGGGAGAATATGGTAAAGGATTTCCCCAGCCCACATCAGAACTCATTATCAAGCTATAGTAATTAAGACAATGTGGAACCGATGGAGTATTAGACAGGCAGACTAAAGGAACAAAATAGAAAGGCCAAAAACAGTCCATCCTTATCAGAAAGATTCAGTCATGACAGAGGGACAGAGGGACAGAGAGACATGGAAGATCAATAGGAGCAGGGAAACCACATGATAAATGGTATTTGGACATTTGGTTACCTGATGATTAAAAAAAGGTTTTTTAATTGGATCCCTACTCAGCACCATACATGAAAATCATCAGGGCCGATTAGATGAGAGGATTAAATGTGAAGGGCAAAACCATACATTTTTGAAAAGATAATACGTAAGGATATCTTTACTATCTTGGGGGGTAGGGTAAGATATATTACATGTTTTTTTTAAAAGAAAAGCTCAAAATCATAAAGGAAAAAGATTGATTAATTTAACTCCTTTAAGATTAAGAACTTTTATTTATCAAGATGATCTAAAGGAAGACAAGATGATCCAAACTATGAGAATGTATTTGATAAATATATAAGAGATGAAAGATTAGTATCTGGCATATGTAAAAGGCTCTTACAAATCAATAAGAAAAAAAGACAAAACAACCCAATATTAAAAATGGGTAAAAGACATGATTAGACATTTCATAGAAGAGGAAACATATATGGCCCAAAAACATGTGAGAAAAGTTCCATTGCATCAATAATCAAGGAAATGTGATTTAAAACCACAATGTGATACCATTTCATACATATTAGAGCAGCAAACACTTTAAATGTGGAATAAGTCATACTTTCATGCAGTGTTACAGTGTTGTTGAGAGTTTAAACTAGTATCATCACGTTAGAAAACTATTTAGCATTATTACCCAGTAGCATGTTGCATATGTAAAGAGCTGGGGTAAAGTCTAAGCCCCAACTTACCTGAGATAACGTCAACCAGCCATGACAACAGGAGGTGTGATAGAATCTACTTATATCAGTAACTCACACCAGTGCCTTGATTTAATGTCTTCCAAGATGGCAAGAGTTGAAGCGTGGTGGCTGAGTGACTTGGAAATCATATTGCCCAGGTTTAACTTGACTCTGGTTGCTTATTAGCTGTGGGCCTTCGCAAGACCTTAGCCTCTCTGTTTTCAGTTTTATCATCTCTGAATGGGGACCATAAGATTGAACATTTAGTAAATGTTATTATGATTATGAATTCTTTTAAAATTTCACCGGAAATGAGGATAAAAATATAAGGGGGTTGGTTGGGGTGGCCTGGATTGGGACAGCACCCATTAAGAACATTTAGAGTTTCCGTATCTTCTGGGCTCACTGCCTCCCCAAGACTACTCTGAAGTTGCTGTCTCCAGTGAAGGCCAGGTTTGGTATCTCTTTATTTCCTAGCTAGAATATAGCATGTTCCTAAGAATTCAATGCAAGTCAGAAAAAGCCCCCACAGAATCCATGTGCAGCTTCCAAGCATAAATGAAGACTATGAAACCTCTGCTATTTTAAAAGCTAATTACTAGTAAAATACTTTCAGATTCACATTTCCTGTGAAATCAGATTCTGCCTTTGAAATAAAGGTCTCTGGCAGAGCTATTCAGCAACACCTTTGTTCCAAGCAGGGGTTCTCCTTCAGTACAGAACACATTGTACCCTACCCAGAGGGTGACTGATTTAGTTTCAAAGAGGAGACAATTAAAGCATATAATTTTTAACACACACTTATAAATATCTACCCCATATCTACTGAAGAGATATGGATGCTGTTGGTGAGTTCTTTCATTTTTGCAAGTTTTATGGTGAATACATGACATAAGCTATGTAAATATACCCAGTTTAGTGCATGGAATTGAAAACAAGAAACAAAAAAATTCAACCACAATCTACCTTTGGATGACAGGTTTTCACACCTTCATATCATCAAATTTCAGCTTCTTTGGGAGAATATGTTTTATAAATATCATCAATGATCCCATATGTTTAATTTTTTCCAATATGTTTAATTTTGATCTTCTTTCTATAAGTATCCTTTTGGTTCTTCTCAAAAAGCTAGGTTAGTTAGAGAAGAAGAAAGACTGTAAAGGAAAAAATCGTGTGGAGCTTTGTTTCCTAATAAATTCAATATCATTCCTGTGTACATCATGATTCACACCTTGTACCTGATGCCTCCAAATAAAAAGGTACTAACAAAGTTGAACAGGTTGGCTTTGAACTCATCATTTTGCTGTTTCATACATCAGTTTATTTACACAATTGTGCAAACTTTCAAATTCTTCCAGATCATCTTATGTCAAGAAAGAGAACACGTTCTCTTCTCTTCTTCCCTTCCCAGTAAAAAAGAAAAAAGAAGCTGGGGGCACAGGGAGAAAGAATAGTGCTCACTAGCCCTCTCCATTCCCTCTTCTATGATTTACTCTTTTCATTTTAGAAAAGCAATATGCATGACCTGAGACTTGAAAATGTATACAGAATAAAACAACACATGTCCATGTGTCTACCTCCCAACCTAATAAATAACAGGGAGACCCCTGTGAACAATTCTAGGTCATGTGACTTGCCCTCCTGTATTTGAACCACACCGTTCCTCCCCATGCTTCTCTTCACAATTTTATCACGTATGAATCCTCAGACCACAGGAAATATTGTTCTGAATTTTAACTTTATATAAATGATGTCATACGATATCTGTTCTCTTGCAACTTAGTTTACTCACTTAGCATTATGAGTGAGAATTATCCATGCACAGGTACATAGCTTATGGCCATCCTTTTTCACTGCTGTATAACATTCCACTGTGCAAAGATACTGTAACTTATGTCCCGATTAGTAAATATTGTAAATATCCATTTACGATGTTGGATGGACATTAGTTTTTTCCAGTTTTCTATGCCAAATCCTCTTCAACCTTTGCTATTGTCTATTAATCTGTTTTGCCAGTCTGCTATCCCACTGTGACTTAATTTGCATTTCTCCAATTACTAGTACTAGTATTAAGCCTCTTTCTTTTAAGTTCCTGGCCATCTGAGTTTTCTGAAAACTATTTTGCATACCAATTCTTTTTTTTTTTTTTTTTGAGGGGGGAGGTTTCTCCTTTTAATTTTTTTTTAAAGATTTTATTTATTTGACAGAGATCACAAGTAGGCAGAGAGGCAGGCAGAGAGAGAGGAAGGGAAGCAGGCTCCTCGCTGAGCAGAGAGCCCGACGCGGGGCTCGATCCCAGGACCCTGAGATCATGACCTGAGCCGAAGGCAGAGGCTTTAACCCACTGAGCCACCCAGGCGCCCCTCTTTTTAATTTTTAACACAGTCAAATTTATCAAGCCTTTTCTTTACAGTTTAATAAATTCTTTCTCACTCTGAGGTAGTAACGATGTCTTCCTAAATTTTCATCTGTAATAATTTTGCCTTGCAAATTATTCCACTGAACATTGATATTTGTATACAGAGTAAAGCAGGGATCCAATTTCATTTTGCTTTTCCCTGGAGAGTAACGGAGTGCTACACACCGTTTACTGACTCATGTGTCTTTTCCCCACTGCTCTGCAGTGTCCACTCAGACATCAATTTTCTATATGTACTGGTTTTCTGATTCTTCCTTCTGGGTTCAGTTTCTTTTTATTTGATGGGAATCCCTTAGCAATTCCCTCTAGAAGAACCAGTGAGGAATAATCTTCCTTAGAAATATATGAAACTATTTGCTTTTTCTTGCATGGATGCACAGCTTAAGTGTGCACAGCTTAATCGTCCCTTAGCATTCTGAAACTATCTCATTGTCTTCTGTTTCTATGCACTGAGAGATCACATGTGAGAAGTCAACTGCCCATTTGATTCATTCCTTTATATATAATCTGTCTTACTTCTTATAGTTTTAAAATGTTTCCACTTTATCTTTGAAGTTTTATGATTTTGTTATAATGTTTCTAGATGTTGTGCTATCTTGCTTGGGGTTCTGTGTGTCTTTTCAAACTTAGCTCTAAAATACTTTTGATAATTCTTTTTAATTATTATTTCTCCACCATACTCTTTACTTCCTGCTTCTGGAACTTCTATTAGCTGTGTATTGAAGCTTATCTTATCCTCCATCTTTCTTCGTATTTTTCTAGCTCTTTTACTTCTCTGGTCTGCATTTTGTGTGGTTTCATCAGGTGTATTTTACAATTCACTAATTTTCTCTTCATCTGCATCCACTCTAATGTTTATCTGTCAATCTTTATTTTAATGACAACATCTTTCATTATTTAAAATGTTTGCATGCTGGGGCACCTGGATGGCACAGTCAGTTAAAGCGCCTGACTCCTGTTTTCTGCTCAGGTCATGATCTCACGGGCATGGAATAGAGCCCCTTGTTAGGCTCTGAGCTCAGCACAGAATCTTTGCCCCTCCCCCCCCAAAGTAAATAAATGAATCTTTAAAAAAAAATAAAAATAAAATAGAATGTTTGCATGCTTCTTTTTTCAAATCTCCATGCTCTTTTCCCCAGAAATGTCCAGTTCCTGAAGTAGGGATACCATTCTTTCTTTTATCCATTTGAACATTCTGAACAATTATTTCAAAGTCTGAGAGAGTGAATCATGTGGTGGTAAAGTGTTGTTTCCATGCTGTTCAGTCTCCTCAGTGCTATGAACCTTTTCTTCTGAGCCAGTCCTCAGGGCCACTGCCTTCAGGGGGAGTCTCTGTGCTGTTCTGCAGAGAACAAGAGCTTCTTTTCCTGCCTAGCATCCATGGCGGATGGAGTAATTCCAGCATCCTTATGAGGCCAGTGGGTGGAGTTGTTCAGGACCACGGCAACACAGTCCCTTCTCTGGGGCCTGGCTGCCCACTAGACAGGGAAATTACAGACATGGCTCTCACTCCCAGGGGGCTTTGTAGACCCACTTACCAAGGGATGTTTTCTGCCCTGGAAGCTGAATGGATTGATGGCAGCATATTCATGAGGTCAAGACCTTGTATGTTCATAGTCTACCTGCTCCCCCTTGGGAAATTCTCTCACTTCCTTGGGATAAATAGCAATGCTAATGTGTCAACTGCTGTTCACTACTTTAGCTGAGTCTCTCCCCCCACTTCCCCCAGTAAGCAGAGAATATCCCTTAGAGTTTGGCTAGGTATTTGGCAAAATGTGTATTTTAGCCACCATTTCCATGTGTGTCAATGGAGGGTGGGTATTTCCCAATCCAGCTCCTGAAAGGGAACTCTCTTTTCTGCCTTCCTCAGCTCACCCAGTCTCCAGGTTGTCCTTCTGTCTGATGCTCACGCTCCTTTCCTTCTCATGTCCTGGTGTTCTCCTCCTTTTCTGTCCATACGACACATCATGGTCTTAAAGCTTTTGACCTTGGCCATCTTATCTGCATAATCTACATGTTCACCCTTGGGAAATACATTCAATTCCTTGGCATAAAGAGTAATACACTAGAGGCACCTGGGTGTGGTCGTTTAAGCAACTGACTCTTGGTTTTGGCTCAGACGGTAATCTTGGAGTTGTGAGGTCAAGCCTTGCATCATGCTCCATGCTCAGCCAGGAGTCTAAGATTCTCTCTCTCCCTCTCCCTCTGCCCCTCCCCCTAAAATAAATGAATAAATCTTCAAACACAAAAAAGAGTAACATAATAATGACCAGCAAATCTGAACCAGGTGTGTCTCCCAAGATCTACCACATACATTTTCCACCCTCTTCTTGTATATGCACCTGAAAACTTCACAGGTGCTTCAATCCCAACTCAACCAAAAAACTCACGGTTGGCCTCATGGAAAGCTTCATTTACTCTCACACTTCTTCATCCTCTTGATGTGGCACATTCATCTGTCTGCTCAGGCACTGAAGCCTGAAACCTGGGTAATATTGTAAATTTGCCCTTTCTTTCAGCAGCCACATCCAATCAACAATAAACGTCCACATATTCTACCCATCTGACAACCCTTCCGTCCATCCTCTCCACTTCATTTCCATGATGTTGGCCTGAGTTCTGGCCCTGAGTCTTTCCCCTCTGGACTGTTCTAACAGTGGCCCAGATGATCTTCCAACCCTCTCTGATCTTCTCTGATTTTTGTAAGTAATTACAGAGAAAAAATACATCATGTTATTTTCTTATTTCTATTATTGTGGAACAATGAAATCACCAAAAGAACTTGAAAATAATGCATTCATTTCTAGTCTAATATGACTTCTGGATAGCAGTCCAAGATTCAGGCTTCCTCGACTGTATACTAAAAGATAAATGACACTCAGAAAGAAACAAAGAATGAAAACAAAGACTGTCAGGCATCCCATTGCCAGACTATGGGAGGATATTCCACTTACAAAAATCTACAAAACTGAAATGAACATCAAACTCCATGGGCAACGTTGAGTCATGTTATGAGTCTTGAAAAAGCACAGGCATACCTGCAGGGCAACAGAGAGAAGCACTGTTCCTCTTCTATTGTCTTCCTTGGGGCTCAAGGATCCAGTCATTACCAACCAGGACACTGGGCAGGCAGCTGCTTTTGCAGATAATACATGTTGATGACCTGAGTATCATTTACCCGCTTCCCAACAGAGCCATGTACCTGCCCCAAGTACAGTAACACCAAAAACCCTAGAGAGTAACTATACAGACATATGATGGCCACTAAAAACTGGGCTAGCCCCCTGCTAATCTCTCACTACCTCATCAGAATAGAATTTCACCTCTCTTATTAAACCATACTATTTTACATACTCAAATTTTCTAAGATTCTGATAATGGCAACCTTTCCTGAACAGTTACTATCTACAGAATCAAGTCTCAACTATCTACTATAGCATCCAAGATCTATTCTGTAGATTCAATGTACATTTATAAACTTGTCTCTCATTTTATCTCCAAACATCGGGAACTCCAGCCATAGAGCATTATTATATATTTCTAAAGCATTTTCTGTTCTCTTATCTTCTTGTCTAGGTGTCCCTTATTCCTTCTACCTAGAAGAACCTCTTCCTTCTTTTTTTTTTTTTTTAGGGTTTATTTATTTATTTGAGAGAGAGAGCAGAGGGAGGGGCAGAGGAAGAGAGAGAAAGAATCCTCAGGCAGACTCTCTACTGAGCATGGAGCCTGACTCCACACAGGGCTCCCTTCCAGGACACTGAGATCATGACCTACGTTGAAATCAAGAGCCAGCCGTTCAACCAACTAAGGCAACCAGGTGCCCCGACCCTCTTCCTTTGTAAGCCCACTGAAATTTTCTCCATTATTAAAAACCCATCTTCAAGGTCCAAATCCTTCACACAGTCTTACAAAATTCTTAAATTGGAATTACTCTTCCCTTCCCCTGTGTTCCCATAACATTTTCTTTGTCTACCTTAATACTTACACCGTCTGCTTTATAGTGCTAGCTACAGCTTTGCTTCTCCATTATACCGTGAGTCATTTTTTTTATTAGTCAATACATACCACAGTGCCTTTTGTATCAAAAACATGCAACAAACATGTGTTGAATTCATTAAAGACAAGATGAAGAGGAACCACAGAGCGCTTCTTACTCATCTTGATTTTTACCAATCAATTTTATATTTATCTTGAAAACAATAGCTGGATTTTGTCACTAAGCCAAGTGGCAGGCTGAAAAAGAACTCAATTATGAATTTCCTTAGCAGTTTGAAGAGGAAACCCATAGGCGACACCTTCCCTGACAAAGGAAAAAGGAACTAAAG
This sequence comes from Enhydra lutris kenyoni, assembly GCF_002288905.1. NCBI lineage: Eukaryota > Metazoa > Chordata > Mammalia > Carnivora > Mustelidae > Enhydra > Enhydra lutris. Next base: position 50,130,564 of record NW_019154099.1, read on the forward strand.
GCCACAAGAGGGTCAGGGAGGGGAGATCATGGGACAAAAGGAAGTGTCATACCCTACTCTCCACAAGATGGTCCAGTTGCTGGCCCCTCCTGTTGCATAAGAGCAGTGAAATATGTCATGGAAGGTCAGTAGATGCGACAATGGTAGAAAAAGCAGGAATGATACAATTATAAATAACCAAGGTGCTCAATGAGTCCATCTCAATTCTCTCCTCTCTTCTTCTTTCAACCAAATGATAGAAAATTGATATCAATTTTAAAGTCAGTAATGTATCTATTGCACAGTAATGAATCAACCATGAGAACACCTTTCACAGTCATTTCCAAACTAGGCAGACACTCTTCTTGTGAAGTTGCTGTTCATTTACGCGGTCATCCCAGAGCTAAGATACCACAGAGAACTCCTCCCCTTGCACTGGTCACAAGAATACTGCTTCCATCATGGTTTTGAAAGGCATAAAAGTTGTGTTTTGCATTTCTCTTCCCCCCAAATTCAAGAGCAAAATTGTTCTTGCTTTTCACCCATTTATTTAACAAATATTAGTTGAGTTCTTGTTATGCTCCAAAGACTGTGCAAAGAGCTAGAGGCAAAATAATGAGAAAAAGCAGGCATGGCCCCTGACCTCTTGGAGTTGACTTTCCCTTAGGAGAGACAGATACCAAGAAAATAATTTCCTGGATAAACATAAATGTAAATGCTATGAAAGAAGGTCTTGTGGAAATTACATGAGACTCTATATGACAAAGGAATTTGAGTTAGTCTGGAGAAATAGAAAGCTTTCCCAGAAAAGACACATCCCCTGACATTTGAAAGTTGAGTCAGTTAAATGAGCAGGTTGCAGGGAAGATGAGGAAAGGGAATGTTTCAGGCAGAGGGAAGTAGTGCATAGGAAGGCTTTGCTGCCTGAAAAAGATGTTTATCAACACCAAGAAAAAAACACCTTTACAAGCCAATGCTTTGACCACAGCACCCTCTCCTCTCTCTATCTGCAATATATTTGGTGGCCAAGTTCCTGGGGTTCTTCATACTACTCTATTTAATAAAAGTTAGTTATTTAGTAATTTGAAAACCTTAAAATTACAGACTGTTTTAAGAAGTGGGGTGTTGGTGGGAATGCAACTTGGTGCAGCTACTTTGGAAAACAGTGTAGAGATTCCTTAAGAAATTAAATATAGAGCTACCCTATGACCCTGCAATTGCACTACTGGGTATTTACCCCAAAGATACAGATGTAGTGAAAAGAAGGGCTATCTTTACCCCAATTTTCATAGCAGCAATGGCCACGGTCACCAAACATTGGAAAGAACCAAGATGCCCTTCAACGGACGAATGGATAAAGAAGATATGGTCCGTATACACTATGGAGTATTATGCCTCCATCAGAAAGGATGAATACCCAACTTTTGTATCAACATAGACGGGACTGGAGGAGATTATGCTGAGTTAAGTAAGTCAAGCAGAGAAAGTCAATTATCATATGGTTTCACTTACTTGTGGAGCATAAGGACTTACATGGAGGACATGGGGAGATGGAGAGGAGAAGTGAGTTGGGGGAAACTGGAGGGGGACACAAACCATGAGAGACTGTGGACTCTGAGAAACAAACTGAGGGTTATGGAGGGAAGGGGAGTGGGAGGTTGGGCGAGCCAGGTGGTAGGTATTGCATGGAGCACTGGGTGTGGTGCATAAACAATGAATTCTGGAACACTGAAAAGAAATTAAAATAAATAAATAAATAATTTTTAAAAAGTGGGGTGATAGGGGCACATGGATGGCTCAGTTGGTTAAGCATCAGCCTTCGGCTCAGGTCGTGAACCCAGGGTCCTGGCATCAAGGCCTGCATAGGGCTTCCTGCTCAGTGAAGGAATCTGCTTCTCCCTCTCCCTCTGTGCTCTTTCTCACTCTCTCTCAAGTAAATAAACAAAATCTTAAAAAAGAAGAAGAAGAAGGAGGAGGAGGAGGAGGAGGAGGAGAGTGATAAATGCAAGTCATAATATGAGGAAGAGAGAGAGAGAGAGAAAAGAGAGAGAGAAAGATGTGAACACCTGAGTGTGTCCTGAATTTTTTAAATTCAGTTTCTGTTCTTATAACTCCTCCTTCCTTTTCCCCTCCCCGAACTCAGATGCCTAGTCATAGGGTCAAAATCTTCCCTTCCTTTATTTTATACTCTTCCCTTCATATGAAAGGCAGCCACACGAAAACTAACTCAGGAACGGTTTCATGGCTTGTTTTTCTGGGCAGTCTGTCACTGGACTTACTAACTCAGCTAATGAGCTATTCTGATACATTTTGCTTGAGGATCCAAAGATGGAAAACAGCACTATAAATATATATATATATATATATATATATATATATATATATATCAGATAACAAGTGGCTGGTGGGTTTTGCACATTTCTTAACGTTTCCAGTGTGTTTTGCTGATTCAGAATGACTTTTGAAACCACTAATTAATTCAATGTTTTTACCTGCTGGCCAGCATGTTCTGATTTCTGCCCTGGCACGGGCAATCCATTAATCTCCCCGGCACAATCCTGACATGCAGGATTGGCATAACACGTATTAATTCACCTTTCACTTAAATTGGTTTTCTTCTTCGTTTCCCTGCATCCAACATCTTGGGCTAACCATATCTATGTTTTTAGCATAATGTAAAATGGGGTCAAACCTCTACTTCTTGAGCTGGGTTTAATAAATAAAACTAATAGCTGAGATTGATTACCCATTTAGACAACAAGCTACAAAACCAAGGATGGATTGTGTAATTTGCAGCTCTATGACATGTATTAAATTTCCATACGTAAGATAAATAATTCATGCAAATAACCAAGAGAAGACACCCAAGAATGAAGTTGTGTGGTTATCCTTTTACAGCAGATGAAATAAATGACAAATTTCATTAACTCCTGACTTAAGATGTCCTATAAATACATTTTAACAAGCCACTGCTTAACTGAAACTGGTGTACAGACCAAAGAAACTCTGTTACCTATCCTTATCTAGAGGTTTCCTTCATATCTAGAGCTCCTCAGAAAGTAATTGCAGTGAGTTCAGTTTTTTAACACTAAAGGCTGTTACCTTGTGATTTCAGGAATTAAAGTCCCTCAGATAACCAGACAAGGGGAAGAAATAACAAACACAAAGGATAAAAGCCATAAATTCTTCTCCTTTGGTACCAGGAGAGCAGAACCCAATGAACAAATTATGCAGTAAGCATTGAACTTTGTTTATACCTTCCTGGGCTTAAATTAGTCAGCATAGTCACTTAACGCTCCAGCCTGCATAACTTGTGAGATAGGGATGAAAAGTCCACTCCGTAGGGTGGTTTCATGGTTCAGTTAGATTTGAGGAAACCAGGACAATCCTGAGAGCCTCCCAGGGAGATATATATATATATATGTATGTAAGGGATGATGAGATGGTTTTTCAGGGCCTCTGGTAAAGAACTGTGCCCATTGGCCCTGCCACAGGGACATTTCAGCCGGGAATCAGAGAGTGGTTAGGCCACTAACCCATCAAGAACAGTTTCTGTGACCAGAGAGTGTGGATCTCTGGGCCCCAGGGATGAAAAGATGAGTCCGGCCAGGACTGTAGCAGCTCAGAGTGTTTGAGGGCCATGGCTGAGTGCTGGGCATGGGACTCTTTTATGGTTGGTGAAGTCCTTCTTGAGTGTCTGTCTACAAGGCAGGAGACTAGGTTTTTCTGGAATACTCTAAAAATGAAGAGAGTCTCTACCTTCCAAGAGTTTACAAAAGTTGTTTGTAACAGACTTGTAAGCAATGAACCTGAGTTTTTTTAATCTTTAGAAGAATCTTTATTATTATTATTATTCCCATTTTATAGATTAGAAAACCAAAGCCAAGAGAAAAGAGTTCAGTGATTTGGCCAATGCAACAAAGATAGAGAGGGACAATGAAACTCAACCTCCAGCTTTTATTCCACTCGCTATCCTATTTCTCTTTTTTTTTTTTTCCAAAGATTTTATTTATTTATTTGACACAGAGAGAGATAGAGAGAGAGAGAAAGCGAGCACACAAGCAGGGAGAGTGGCAGAGAGAGAGAGAGAGGGAGAAGCAGGCTTCCTGGTGAGCAGGGAGCCCAAAAGTGGGGCTTGATCTCAAGACCCCGAGATCATGACCTGAGCCAAAGGCAGATGCTTAATTGACTGAACCATCCAGGTGCCTCCTATATCCTATTTCTTTATGGAAAAGCAGAAAGTTTTCTTCTAGTTGCTAAACTTGTAAACTTTGTTCTTCTCATAGGGTTAAGAGTTAATTAATCTTTATCAGAGATGATGGAATGAATTTTAGGAATTCCTGGGTTCTGGTTTAAAAGTGCCATGATATTGATGGTTCTGGGTATAAGTTCTCCCCAGTACCTGCATGTACTTTGGATTGAGCAACTTGAGATTGCTAGGTCTCTATGGGCATTGTACTGAGTTACAATAACCAAGAAGTCCCTCACTATATACGGTATCAGACCAGAACATTTTCAGACTTTGAAAATGTTCTGGAAAGATTAGAGAAAAGTGAAGATTTAGATGAAAGCAAAGGTTTTGTACTGTCTGTCTAAGAGAGGGGTGTGTGGGAGGGATGGATGTCTCTGAGCCTTCTCCAGCAGGTTCTGCAGCCCCAAATATCCCAGGGACTGCTCTCCAGGCCTAGCGACTGAGTCACTCTGTTGTCAGCTCCAGCCCAGCCATCAAATTTGGCACCAGCACCACCAATGCCAAGCCAACTTTTCTTAAGGCTTTTAAAACATTTTTTTGCCTGTGACTGTTGGTGTTTCCAGGCTGCTGACTTTTCCGGAAGCCAGTCTGGGGCACATGAGGCAGAAAGAAAACCCAAGGAACTCACCACTAGTTCATTCCTTGGGTCTCGAGGCCGCTGGCAGGTTTGCCTTCTCTCCACCTTCCAGAGTCTTCTACAGTTTGATATGTCCTATCCAGCGTTTTCGGTATACTTGTGGGAGAAATAGAAAAAGTATTCCATTCTATCTTTCCAGGAGTCAGAGGCCCCTTAACTTGCCTGTTTGTGTGTGAGTGTGTCTATGAGTGTGGGGGGGGGGCTTGTCTGTGAGTGTGTGTGTTAAAATATATATAGCCTAACACTTGCCAAATTAATCACTTCTACGTGACAATTCAAGGGCGTTAATGATACTCATAACGTCATACAGTCATTGTCAATATCCATCTCCCAAATGTTTTCATACCCCAAACAGAATCTCTGTACCTACTAAACAATGACTCCCCAGCTCCTCCTACCAGCCCCTGGTAACCTCTGGTCTACTTTCTATGTCTATGAATTCGCCAATCCTACATATTTCATATAAATAGAATGACAACATATTTCTGTCCTTCCGTGCCTGGCTTCTTTCACTGAACATAGTATTTTGAAGGTTCATCCAGATTGTAGTATACATCAGAATTCCATTCTTCTTCACAGCGGAGTAATAGTCCACTGTACGGTTAGACCAACTCTGTTGTTTGTTGAAGGACACTTGGGTTATCTCCTCACTTGCCTTTTTCGCAAGGGAGTGGTGAGGGTGGAGGGCAAGGTCGGAGTGGAAGTATGTGAAAATCTCACTTCGGTTTAAGTATCTTACTCCTCTCAGTTCTCTTAGAGACAGCGGAACACAGGGAGGGCTGACTCTTGGTCCCAGCATCCTGCAACAATCCGCAGCTAGCTTTTCCTCTGGGAAGCCTGTAAATTTATGGGGTTGGCAGAGCGGTGTTCAGTCAGTTTAATAACCTTCCAATATGGATTTATTCACCATGTAATCTGACACTTTTTAAACACCAGGAAGGAAAAGAGAAAAAAAGAAAGGAATATTGTTAGTCTGGGCACATCCCTGCTGCTCCAGGTCTCATCAGTCCCTGTCAGAGCTCAGCCCTACTCGGACTGCCCAGTGCTGTCACCGAGCCCCGGAGAGCCAGCCAACTCAGCCCACAGGGAAAACAGAAACAGGACAACCAAGTGTGAATGTGAATGTTCGTGTTTAAGGAAACAAGATGCTTCTACAGAAATTCACATTTTGTCAGAAGACAGTTAAGGTACTAAATAGTATAATTAAGAGTACCAAATAAAAAATGTTGAAAGACTGTAGACCTTGAGGGGCGCCTGGGTGGCTCGTCGGTTAAGGGTCACGCTCTTGGTTTTGCATCAGGTTATGACGTCATGGGTTGTGAGACGGAGCCCTGCATCAGACTCAACGCTCAGAGGGGATCTGCTTGAAGATTCTCTCCATCTGCCCCTCCCCTCACTCACGCATGGTCTCGCTTTCTCTCGCTCTCTCAAATAAATAAAATAAATCTTAGAACCTGAGAAATTGAGAGCAGTGTGACATACTGGTAGGAACCATGACATACAAGGGTAAGCATGCATGTCTATCCTAACTATACTCCATGTTCCAAGAGGGTTGTGTTGATGTTGGCGGATTTTCCTGGAGTGACCACCACATTCTTACTCAAAAGTGAACATCCCACAGATGCTACCTGAGTTTTTGCACTTATCCCTACTTAAGCACATCATCCCAGTTACTCCCCAAAGTTTAAAATTTGCAGTCTCACTGCCATCAAAGGTTAAATTTTATGGCTCTTATTCCAGATATTAAATATTTGAGGGTAGAAAGGAAACTGCTTTGTTTTCTTTTCCCAAACGACCTATCCTATTGTGATGGACTCTGTGATTTTACATATTGGCTCTGGTTTCATCCTGCCAATTAGGTCCAGGGGAAACATCAGACACAGCATTCTGGGAGATTTGAAGATCAGGAGAAGTCAAATCCTCATTTATACTGACATCTGAAAACTGAATTGCTGGGCCCTTGGTCCCATTCCAAACATATGTATGTTGGATAAAATACATCAGATATAATTACATTGATGTCAAAATTGGAAGATGGAATAGGAAATCACTGGAGCCAGAAACAGAGAAGAGATTCAAGCCTAGAGAGGAAAGGAGGAATAGAGGCTTAGTCTGTCCACCAGGCAAATTGATACAAGTTCAGGTCCTGGGGAACAGAGGCAGATTGGGGTGTTAACATTCACACAGCTCCCATAGTTTCCACCTCAGCCAAGGACCTAAAGGAACTGCTGAATTCATGAATTAGGGACCAGAAGATAACCAAAAATATACTAAATCTAAATCCTTCCCCTTAAGAAGAATTGGGCAGTAAACTTAAGTCTCAGTTGAAAAGGCCTGGGGAAAAGGCCAGAAAATTCAGATTCTTTAAAATAATGATACACTTGACCATTGCCTAAGTCATGTTTTCTTTCTTTTTTTTTTTTTTTTTGAAGATTTTGTTTATTTATTTGACAGAGAGAGATCGCAGGTAGGCAGAGAGAGAGAGGAGGAAGCAGGCTCCCTGCAGAGCAGAGAGCCAGATGTGGGGCTCCATCCCAGAACCCTGGGATCATGACCCGAGCCGAAGGCAGAGGCTTTAACCCACTGAGCCACCCAGGTGTCCTGTCATGTTTTCTTTTAATACTGGTATTAACTGAGACAATGCAGATAAAGTCAAGTTGCTAATTAATGCACATTAATTAGTGTTAATTAATTAATGCACACTAATTAATGCACATGAATCAGAAGCATCATCCACATTGTCTTTCCCGGTGAATATCCCAGTTATAATTCTCTAAATATGATCATCAAAACTGCACATAGATTTCTTAACAAACCGTAGAAGTGAATTCCCCCAAAAGAACATTTAGAAGAGAAGCAAGTAGGGCTTCTGCAGAATTGGTCTATTATTAATCAAACTGCTCTGCTTCATCAATAAAATGATTAAGAGCAAGTTAGCACTGTTTACAGAATTCATTGATCAAAGCTTTTGATTTTATGGTCGGGGACATGGTGTGGGGTAACATAACTGCAACCCTTCTGTACCTCTCAAGCTGTTAGGATTCTTTGGAGTCACAGAATCGTGGCCCATCCATGACAGATGGTTCAGCAATGACCATGACTCAGATTCTGCTCAGTGGGAACAATACAGAGCTAAGGAAGTGCCCACAGGTTTGCTCTCTCAACTGCCATTCTTCACCTACAGACACTTTTGTGGTTTTTTGTTTTGTTTTGTTTTGTTTTTAAAGATTTTATTTATTTATTTGACAGATGGAGATCACAAGCAGGCAGAGAAGCAGGCAGAGAGAGAGGAGACAGACAGTGCCCCTACAGACACTTTCGTAATGTACGTGTACTACATAAAGCTTTTCTTTTTTTTTTTTTTTTTATTTTATTTATTTATTTGACAGAGAGAGATCACAAGTAGACGGAGAGGCAGGCAGAGAGAGAGAGAGGGAAGCAGGCTTCCCGCTGAGCAGAGAGCCCGATGCGGGACTCGATCCCAGGACCCTGAGATCATGACCTGAGCGGAAGGCAGCGGCCCAACCCACTGAGCCACCCAGGCGCCCCGACTACATAAAGCTTTTCTTATGGAAACCACTCTCTCTGTTTCCCACTTTAAATGGACAGTTTGAGTTTTATTCTCCAATCTTAACTGTAATAATAGTAGTGATCATGTATATTATTGACTGTAACCTAGGACTTGGGCCATGCGATTTATATACGTTACTCATTCATTGATTGCAAATGAGGAAACGGAGACTGAGTAACCTTCCCAAGGTCATTTGGGGAAGGTGAGAGAAGCATTGCACTCAGGTATGTTTGACTCTGATAATGGATATTATCAGCGGTATGCTTTTATCTAGTGTAATTACTGCCTCTAACAGCTAAAGTCAATATTGGGAAGAGAGGTCCATTGACAATATTTAGTTTAATTATAAGAAGATGTAGCCTACATTTATGATACGAATATTCAGTAGAGATGTTATCATTCTGCAAATGATAGAAAAAAAACTGTATTTCTTGATTGCATACATCTACTTCTCTGGTATATAGTTGGATACTTCACCTACTATATACCACTTAATCCTCACACGATCACTAAAAAATACCAATTCTTATTCTCATTTTACAGTTGAAGGCATTCGGGCTTAGGATGGCTAGGTAACTTTCACAAATTCACGGAGAAAGTAGCTGACTTCTAGTGCAGGTGCTGGATACTACACCATGCTGCCAGTGTGACTTTACAAATGCATCTTTAAGATTGCTTTCATACCAAATATTCGTGTACAAAACATATTTGTAATATATTCTTTCATCAACAGGCATAGTCTCTATTTTGTATTAAGGACTGGAATCAAAATAATCAAATGTTCTCCAAAAAAGTAAAATCTTCGAAGGATCCATTAACAGATTATAGACTGTTAATAGCTGGAACATTAGGGTTTATGGAGCACAACCCACTTAATCTTCATGGTAAGGAAACTGAGGTCTCCAGAGAAGTCCTAGTTTATGCAACCTCTGATTAGTGGTGAGACTATGAACAAGTCTCTAAAATGGCAGCTAGAATTCGATTTGTGCAAAAACCACGCCAATTGGGAAGACAAAAAAAAAAAATAGCACTCTGTGTACGTACTGTTAGCTAGATTATTACCATCACGGGTACCAACATGACTACATTAAAATGACCCTAATGGCCCACTAAATTGGCCAACCTTATGCCCACACACATGTGGTCTTTGTGCTCACTGGACAACAATGATATTCTCCACTTGCTGAATTGATTTCTCAGATCACAATCTGAGATTGTGATTACACCTACTATGTAAGTTCTTCTCCGGTTTCGTATGAACCATGTTCGTATGAACATAATTAAATGTTATGTTTGTATGAACATAATTAAAATGTCTCACAAATTTAAAAAAATATGCCAAGAAACTTTGGACTTCACAATACATAAGTTACTCAGAAAGTGACTATAAAGCCTGGAGTAGGGTGATAAGAGCATCCAGTTTGCCTGTGGCGAACCCAGCCTGTGCTTGGTGACGTAGCTTTACTATCAATAACATCCCATTTTACTCTCAAAAGTGGCCAACCTTGGATGATGAATTATCTGGTTTAAGCACCTCATTTCCAAATTGGTTAAAAATTTAAATATAAAGCTATTTTAGAGAGATGCAAATTTACAAATGTGATGTAGGCTCCAATCCAGAAACCCTATGTGCTCTTCACAGCAGATAGGACAATGAAGAATTCCTTGTGTTCACAGAGAAAATCCAACTGTTTTCTGGATAAGCTAGGTGCTGTCTTTCAGAGAAACTAGATGATTCATATGAATTTTTAGTTTCTCCAGAGGACAAGAACATTACCTACATAACAACAAAAATGGTAAGTTGAAGCAAAACACCTCCTTCTACGTGAATGGCTGCAGGAAACACCCAAACCCTCCTAGACGATCCACTCTTGGAGGCGCATATGCCTGAGTCTGTGAGATAAGATGCATTCCAGGCCTCACAATGCATGACTTGGCTATTTCCTGGAACTCCTGTATTGCATTCTATTATTAACACAAACAATAACATGCATGAGAGACAATATTTCCATCATTACAGAAAGGGTGTTATGTCCTCCCAGGAATATAGCAGGACCCTCTAACTAACCATCAGGCAACAGCTCCAAAAGTCGTTGTCATAATCATAGTTAGGTTCTGAACAATGCTTGGCTGTAACATATAATAAAGTGAGAAACTGACAGCAGGATGCTGTCCATTTCCAAGGGAAACCTAACAGAGGTTTAAAGAAATAGCCTAATGGAACAACCTTGTCATTGTCAAGAATATTCCATTTGTAAGCAATAGAAATCCACTGGCATTAGCTTCAAGTAAAGAGAAATTTAGTATAAGGTTGAAGTGGGAGAATCATGTTGAACATCAGTTGGGGGGCAAATGCATTTGGATCTTCTCATAAGTTGGAAAGCTCTACAGGCACTAAGCTACCACCTCTGGAACAAAGTGGTCCATTACTGCTTTTCTTCTCATCTCTACATTAATCTGCTTCATTCTATGACTTTCCTCTATTAGAATTCTCTGCTTATTTACTTCTATACAGAGCCCCCCAAAAAGGCATCTCCATTGGAGCTTCCTAGTTCAAGTATCTAGTTCAGGTCCTAGTTCAAGTACCCAGCCTTCTGAATTCTAATTCTAAATTCCCAGGAAGAAGCAAATCTGACTGGCCCATGAGGTAGACATGTGTGTCAGTGAGCTATGACAAAAGAGAACTTAAACAAATAAATATAAACATGGGTCCTCAGGAACCTGATTTGAGCAAACATTCCCAGAGGAACCTACATATGGGTATACAATGGTTGTGTGCATTTTTACCATATTCCTATAGTACCAAGGAAGCTTATTTTCTGTCTCTTCCCGAATACATTTGGAAATAAGTTGGGCATCAGTGGGCACAGGGAAGCATCATGTTCTGAGTACTAAGTATTGCCATTTTAGCACACTCAGCTGTGCCTCTGAAACTTCTGTACAGAAGATCAGATCATGTAATTCCTGAGAGTCATGGCGAGGAGTACCAACCAAGGCACCCAATGTGGACTCCCAGTGCGGAGACTGATGGTGTTCATCACTCTTTACCCAGTCTGCTGTCCTCTGGGTATTCTTCCCTAAGCCCTGGGACTCTCACCATCTCTAAGTTTTCCTATCCTGTCTATACCAGACCTCAGGCTGGAAAGAGAGGGTCTTTTTGATAAAGAGATCAAAGATATAATAAATATACCCTTAGGCAGCTTGACCAATCTTGTCATTCAGACATCTTTGACTTCTAAGCAACATGAAAAGTTTTTGAAATTTTAAGGGGAAACAGACAAAACTATACCAAAGGCTTATGTTTTTACAAATTATCCTAATTTTTTTAACTTAATGGCTCATATCATTTAAAACTCATCACAAAAGCTTTTGTGATTTACTTTATAATTGTTTGTGTTTTGGGGCACCTTGGTGGCTCAGTCTGTTAAGCATCCAACTCTTGAGTTAAGCTTAGGTCATGATCTCAGGGTCTTGGGATCAAGCCATCAAGCCCCATGTCAAGCTCCTTGATCAACAGGGAGTCTACTTCTCTCCCTCTCCTTCTGCCCTTCCCCCTCATTTGCATAGTCTCTCTCTCTCTCTCAAATAAATAAATAATCTTTAAAAAATGATAATAATTGTGTTTTTACCTAATTATAATTGTCTTGGGCGCCTGGGTGGCTCAGTCGGTTAAGCGGCTGCCTTCGGCTCAGGTCATGATCCCAGGGTCCTGGAATCAAGCCCCACATCGGGCTCCTTGCTCAGTGCAGAGCCTGCTTCTCCCTCTCCCTCTGCCTGCTGCTCTGCCTACCTGCTCTACCTACCTGCTCTCTCCCTCTATCGTTCTGTCAAGTAAAAATAAATAAATAAATAAATAAATAAATAATCTTTAATTATAAATGTCTTATTGGTAATTTTTTTTATTAGAACAGAGCTTAATGAGATTCCTTTTAAGAATGAATTTACACACAGAGGGATAGCAATGGGGGGCTTTCCTGTATTTTCCATTATTTTGTCAAATTCAGAGTTTGTTTTGCGTTTTAATTTAAGATTTGGCTTGAAAATTAACAAATACTTACTAAAGGATGTGACCAAGTTGTGGTTCTTGTGAATTAAGCCTATGTTACTGCTTTTTGAGGAATTATATTGTTACAATTTTAGTTGGCTTTGCTCAGTTTTAAAACCCCATTGATTTTAAGTACTATGAAAGTAGAAATAACATCTTTTAACAGAGAGGACAACACAATAATTCAATAATTTGGAACTTGATCATAATTTTAATACCATTTCCTATTTAATTTAATTCAATCAACATGTATTGAACACATACTATTGATTAGCCAAAGCACTATAGAGATTAGAAAGATGGCGCAAAAATATACCTTCTCCATCCTTCTCCCCTGCTGCCCAAACATCCCCGAGTCCACGTGACAGATCGAGATAAAATAAATATAACACAAGAGAAACTGCAGTAAACTTGAAAAGTATGGAGTGTTTGGGGAATATGGAAGGAGAGATTAATTCCAGTTTGAGGGACACATGAGGAAATGGAATTTAAACTAGGTTCTGGATTTGAGGTAAGCAATCTGGTTATTCCATAGCCTCAGGATCATCACTTTAAGTATGATTTCTTTCTTCAGAAAACACAGAATTAGTACGTCACATTGATATTCAACACAGGGGCATGTCAGAGTCACCTAGGACATTTTATTAAATATACACATTCTCAATAAACATAAGGCCACCCACCCCTGTGTCCCCCCCAGTTTCTTAACTGGTGAGACTCAGATGGGTCTTGGGCACACCCCTCCCCTCAAACAAACACATACACAGAAAGCAAGACCAAGTGTGAACGCCATGGTGAAGCTTTAATGTGTACTTCAATGTGAAATGCAGTTTCTATAAATACTTTTTTTGGACAGGTAATGTTCACATTTCTTGGGAAGATCACATTTAACTCTTAAAGTTAGAAAATTTATCATTATAGTTCATTTTTATTTAAGTTTATCTTATATATATTTATGAAATGTACATCAGTCCTTCCCGGAACCCGTAGAGTAAAACCAAACCAAACCAAACCCCCCAAAACCCAGAAAAACAAAAAACAAAAAACAAAACACAAAATAGGTTGATGATAGATATCTGGATGGAGAGCTAGTGACCTGAATGACTCAGTAGTCTTTCTTTCTGCTCTTGGAGAGCCAGAGTTTGAGGAGTCCTATAAACAGGCCCAATCCCATGAAAAGGTAATTCACCAAGCCAGGGTGAAACGTCTTACTGAGCCTCAGCCCAACCCCACTCCATTAGTCACAAATCCAGATAGAAAAACCCCAGGCTTCAGACAGTCTGCGGCCCTAATACAGACAGCATTGAGCCCCTGCAGCTTTGTATTCTCAGTCTCAAAACCTCAGCAACATATATTATTGATTGGTCTCCTTTCTCAATAATTTTACTTGGATTGCTTTCTTTTGAGCACCATAATCATAACCTTAGAACACCCTAAGCTGCCCATTTCAGCTCCTTTCCCTTTGTCAGCATATAGTGCAGAACTGACATATTCAATTTACTCTTGGAGCTCATTCTTGTTCATACAACCTAATTATGTCGACAGATTAATATTTTTCAGATAATTTACATGTGTTGTAGCATCTCTTCATTGGAACATTTGCATGGGAAATAGCCAAAAATTTTCATTTAAAAAACAAAACACAACTAATACATTCCAGAGCCCGACCCTCAACAGAATGAATTCAAGGCAATTTGCATGGGGTGCCTGGGTGGCTCAGTGGGTTAAAGCCTCTGCCTTTGGCTCAGGTCATGATCTCAGGGTCCTGGGATCAAGTCCCACATCGGGCTCTCTGCTCAGCAGGGAGCCTCCTTCCTCCTCTCTCTCTCTGCCTACCTCTCTGCCTACTTGTGATCTCTCTCTGTCAAATAAATAAATTAAAAAAAAAAAAAGATTCACTCACTGTCCTAAATAAGGACAGAGTTTAAAAAAAAAAAAAAAAAGGCAACCTGCATGATGGAATTGTTTAACTCTCCTCCACTACCTGGCATGCCAAGGAAAATAAAAAAGGCTAAATACCCCTGAAATGGATCCCTCAGCTTCTCTCATTCAGATGTAAACTGCAATCCATTCTGCCACCAGTGCCCTTGCAGGAAGGTAGTAGTTTGATGAAACAAACACGATTTCTTTTTCTCAACTAGTGCAGCCATTTCAGGCTGGTTAATTACTCATTGAGTCTCATAGTTGGTGAAGCTGTGTTAGAAGCATTAAGTGGGACAATAATAAAAGAGGAGGGACTGTTCTGTGAGCGAGCGAGAAGATGGGTTTTGAGGAGAGAACCCTGAAAAGGAGGATGGATCACTTTCTTTGACAAAATACCGGGCTGGCAGCTGAGAAGGACGGTTGGGTGGGCCTTCCGCTGTGAATGTTTTTGTCTTCCCCAGGGTGCCCCAAACCGCCATTGAGTGTCATGGTGTGAGAAGCAGAAGAAATTGATGGAAAGGGATGGGCGATACAGCTTCAAAGTCTGGAAAATTCCTGCAATCACCTGAAAATAAGATATTATTTGAATCTAATTTTAGAATCTAGTAACTGTAAAGGCTGTTATTAGTCATGTTACACCGTGTGAAGAGATTAACTCTAGCATAAAAAAAAGTTACCATATGACACAAAATACGAAGGGTGCCCATGGCCTGTTCATGCTAACCCTGGGCACATGCTTGGGCCGTTTCACTTCTTCTCTTCTTTTTTATTTTCCTTATTTTCTTTTCCCACCAAGTGAGCATAGCTGAATGCTGCAATGTTTATAGAAAGACAGTACAATTTAACTGCCTTTCTCCCATTTGTATTTTAACTGCGGGGAGGAAAAAAAAAAAAAGCTTTCACATCGAAAGACTAAAACCCTAGGTGTAAAATTTCGGGTAGCAGTCAGTAGATAGGAAAGTTGATTTTCCAAATCATGCCCAGCACTTCTAAGTCCAAGCCTGTAGACTGTCCCTTACCTTACCTACTATTTTTGAGGTGAGAGTTTCTTTGGGGATAAGGCCAGTTTTAGAGAAACATCTGTATCTCCTTCTCCTTGATGTTGAAAAACTCCCCATTCTTTTCCGCTGTTGTCATCTTCTCTGTGTTACAGGATTTTTAGAAGCAAAGTTATAGTCCATTCAATTGTTCATTTGCAAATGTTTTATGAGTTCCCACAATGTTTTACGCAATGTGCCCCGTGTGCTAAAAAAAAATCAGTGAACCTAACACTGTTGCTATCTTCAGTTAGTAGAGGAGACGGTGCAACAGCGCGCTGTTGGTGTTAAGACAGAAGTCAGCTTAGGGTTACACCGGGGGTCACAAGAAGTGAGTAGTAAATTTTATCTCCAGGACATGCTGCTATACGAACCGAAAAAAAAGGACATTTCTCCCACTGTGTCAAAAGATAGAATAGTATCAACCCAGCAAGAAACTAGCACTTGCCCTTACTTCAAATGGGAAAAGATATTTTGGAAAATTATGTTCTCATTTGAAGGCATTAGGTTAACCACAGAAGTATGATAAGAATTGTGAAACTTACAACCTAAACATACACCGGAAAAAAAAGCGATTAGAGAATTGACCATACATGGAGATGTACCCTAAATAATGTTTCACCTACGCTTCTGTAAGCCACTTTTTCAAAGCAAAACCTAGTCTTTAAAATCTTGTCTCGTCGCCTCTCTATTTATCTATCTACCTGTCTGATGAGGAAGACATCACCTTTTACTCCTAGCAGAGTGCCTTGCACATAGTTGGTGGTCTAGAATTATTCCTTGAATGCTAATGTCAGAAACTAAGTAGCATGATGTGAGTTGTATAAGAATTTGCTTTTTCTCTAACACAGGTGTCTTCTTAATTCTCTTTTGACTTTTGAAATGTTTGATATTCAAATATTTGATATTTGATCTTTTAAGTTTTAGGTGAGAATTACAATTTTTTATCTATATTCCTTTTAGCTTTTCAAAAGATATGTATTAAGCATTTGTTTTGTACTAGGCACAGATCTAGATACTGAGGATTACAAGGGGCAAGATAGACCAGGAACTTACATTCTAGTGGGGTAGACAGACAATAAGCAAATAATCAGAATGATAATTTCAGGTAATGATGATGAGTGTAGAAAAAAGTAAAACAGGAAGGTAACACCATGATCTAGAAGTAAGGATTAGATTGTGTGGTTGGGGAAATATAGGGGGAAGGTCTTTCAAAAGAGATGGCATTCAGAGAAAAACTTGGAGGGGTACCTGGGTGGCTTAGTAGGTTGAAGCCTCTGCCTTTGGCTCGGGTCGTGATCCCCGAATCCTGGGATCAAGCGCCGCGTGGGGCTATCTGCTTGGCAGGGAGACTGCTTCCCGCCCCCACCCCCCCCCCCCCCCCTGCCTCTCTGCCTACTTGTGATCTCTGTTAAGTAAAAAAAATTAAAAAACTTAAAAAAAAAAAAAAAAGAAAAGAGAAGAAAAAAAGAAAAACTTGGAAATGAGAAGGAACCAGTGAAGCGGAAGTCTGGAGAATTCACAGAATAGCCACTCTGAAAATCTGACACAACCACGCAGACTACACGCAGACTAGTATGTTCAGGCCAAAAATCTGGAAGTTTTCCTTGATTCCTCTTCTTTCCCATCAGCCCTTCATCCAAACCATCCTCTAGTCTTGCCAACATGACCTATAAAACAGCATCTCAAATCTCATCTCCCTGAACAATCCACCGTCTATCACTAACGTAGTAGCAACTAGCCACATACGCTATCACTCCTCTGAAATGTGTCCAGTCCTGATGCTCTCAGTGCAAAATATACAACAAATTTCAAAGGCTTTGTATGAAAAAAGGTAAAACATCTTAACAATTTTTGTCTGGATTATATAATGAAATGATAATATCTTAATATACTGGATTAAGTAAAATACATTTTAAATATTAATTTTACCTGTTTCTTTTTACTTTTTTCTGCTATATATTTTATTTTGGAATGTGATTTTTTTAAAATCCAAGAGTTTTCTTTTTTGTTACATGTTGTTATTAACTAAAGTCCATAGTTTATTTATATTACCTTAGCTTTTATCTAATGTCCTTATTTCGTTCCAGAACCCCATCCAGGATATTACATTACATTTAGTTTTCATGTGTCTTTAGGTTCATCTTGGCTATGAGAATTTTTTAGGCTTTTCTTATTTTGGGGACACACCGGTCAGGTAAATTGTAAGACACCTCTCTTAAAAAAAAAAAAATTCAATTTATTTAAACTAAAACAAAAGCAGTTTATCCATATTTCCTACTTCCCAACTCCCCACCTCTGGGATGACCAATCTGTTCTTTGAATCTGTGAGCCTGTTTTTAAAAAAATTTTGTTTTAATTCCACAAATAAGGGGGATTGTATGGTATTTGTCTTTTTCTGTCTGGACTTACTTTACTTGGCATAATACCCTCAAAGTCCATCCATGTCATCACAAATACACAAATGACAAGATTTCATTCTTTTTATGGCTAATATTCCACTACACACACACACACCCACACACACAACATTTATTTTATCCATTCGTCCATTGATGGACATTTAGTTGTTTCTATATCTCGGCTATTGGCTATAGTAATATAGCCAATGCTGCAATGAATATGGGGTTGCATATATCTTTTCAAGTTAATGTTTCTTTTTCCGATGTGGGGTTCGAACCCTTCACTACTCAGAAAGAAGCTCTGGATTTGGGTCCTCTCCTCGTGATGAGACACTGTGCCAGGTGTGGGGCTTATGG
Source organism: Enhydra lutris kenyoni (assembly GCF_002288905.1). Classification (NCBI taxonomy): domain Eukaryota; kingdom Metazoa; phylum Chordata; class Mammalia; order Carnivora; family Mustelidae; genus Enhydra; species Enhydra lutris. Next base: position 50,148,767 of record NW_019154099.1, read on the forward strand.
AGGGATTATGTTCCAGCCTCTCCAACCCACTTCAGTGTAGTTCTCTTCTCATTTGCCCAATGTGTAGTCATCAGCCAGCCAGCCTTTAAATTTTTTTTTTTAAAGAGACAACTGTCCCATATGTAGCTACAGACTCAGTGTGACCATGGGAGAAGGTAAGATCAGGATTTTCCTATATCTTCTTTTGTAGTATACACATTAAGTCTCTAAATTTCCATCAAAGAACCACTCGGCTGTATCTCACAAGTTTTGATAGATAGTATTTTCATGATCACTAGGTTCCAAGTGTTTTTAAATTTCTTCTTTAACCCACAAGTTATGTAGCATTATGAATTTTTTAAATTTCCATATATGTGGTTCTTCATTTGTCTTTTCACCATTTTAAAAGTTTTAATATAATTATGAATTCAGAATCTGAATGATATCTATTCTTTGAAGTGTATTGGAGATTTTCTCTATTATCCAGCATATGATCAGTTTTTGCCAGTGTTCTGTATGTGCTTGGAAAAAAGTATGTATGTATGCTCTAGTCATAGGTTGTAGAATTCTCTACACATCTGCCCGTCCGATTTTGTTAATGGGCTATTGAAGATACAAATCTTCAGTATCCTTGTAGTTTTTGTCTGCTTGAGTTATTAGTAATTGAGAGGGAAAGATGCACTGTGAGAGTGGGATTATCCATCGTTGTCAGCGTGGGTCTCTGTGTAGCAGTATTCTGGGATTCTGAGGCCTTCTATGCCTATGAACATTTGTATCTCATCCCCAAACCTAAATGTCACTCTGGCTCAATATTAAATTTCCGTTTCTAGTTCTTCTCCCTTCAATATTTTAAAACTCTCCATTCTATTGTTCTTCTGGATTCTAATGCTGCTATTAAGAAATCTAATATTTAATCTGATGTTAATCTTTCGTACTGTAAACTTTTAAAAGCTTTGGTCTTGGATATCCCAAATTTCACTATGTCTGTGGGTATAGGTTTTCCAGATCACTTTCAGGCTCCATGGGCCCTCCCCGCTGAGGTCTTTTACTTGTTTATTCATCCATTCTTCCATGGAAACTTCTTATTACCATTTCTCTAATAAGTCTTTTTTCTTTGGGGGATTCCCATTATCTGTAGGCTGCCCCTTCTTCTCTTCTCCATATCTCTTGATTTTTTCTTTTTCTATTTCTTTGAATTTCCTTCCTTTTTCTGTGAGATGACCTCAATCTGGTCTTCCAGTTTTTATGTGTTCCTTAAATGAATCCCTTCTGCCATCTTACTCTCCTTTGTTCTTTGTTTCAACTACTATACATTCCATTTGTAGTATGTCCACTTGGTTCCTCTTGTATTTCTTTGTTTTCATATGTCTAACATCATCCCTTATCTTTTTTAGCATGTTTATTGGGAGCTAAATTTAAATGCTTGGTCCATTCTAATGGTTACACTTCTGATGAAATCTATAATCTTTTTTTTCCCTTCTGAAATAGTTGTACTTCTCAAAATAATCTTGTCATGTGCATTCATTTCCCGCCCCCCCCCACCCCGGAAATGCATATGGGAATGGATATAGGGTGACCCACTAGGGCTGAGGGGAGTTTTGGGGATGCTGGACTAAAACCATGATGGTCCCAGGTAAACCAAATGGTTGATCACTTTTCTGGACCCCATTTTGAGTCACACCAAGTTGCTCAGGGATAAGAATAAATGAACTCTAGAGCAGAGAACCCCAAATCTAGGAAAATCACAGCCAAACACTCTTTAGGTCTAGAGTTCATTTTCTGTTTCCCCCAAGAGGAGAGAAGCATATCAAAAGGAATAATCCTTAGGTTGAAAGTCATGAGCCCAGGGAAGTAAGAGTAGGAGGTGAGGGTGGTCAAATGTCCTAAGTTGGTTAGGACCTAAGGAGTTTCTTGGCTCCTTACAAGCACCTTACAAGGTGTATGGTCTTGATCTTCCCCGAGTCCACTTGGACCAAAGCTTTGTGTTACCACACATGCAGGGGCAGGCACTGATTTTCCCAAGGAATGGGGAGTGAGAAGCACGAGCACATTCTTTTCCTATTTTATTATTCTTCTGTAGTGTGGCTGGCTGCGTATTGTCCAAGGCCTAAACTACTACCACCCTCTTCTCTCAGTCCCCTTACTGAACAGTTACTTCAAATCCCCTCATTACCAGTGTTTTCTCATAATTTTCTTTATTTGATGGTGTTGTACCCTCTACATAGCTTCCATGATCTTGGAGGAAGGAGCAGTAATAATGCAAGTTCAGCATCTTCATATCACATATTTGCATGGTGGTTCTTACTTGGTTTTACATTTTTTATCTAAAAACTACAAGCTTCTTGGACATGCAGCAAAAGGGCAAAGCACAATAAATATTAATTACATTATCATAAACAATATCAAGATATGTTCATATGCCTACAGTGGCCTAATTTTTAAGAAATATTCTTATATAAAATAGCATTAGAAAAATACTACAACCATATTTGACCAGAAACCACATAAAATCTGACAAACTTCTGATTTTTGTTAGAAGTATTTATTATTGTTGCTACGCTATTACATTTGGCATATCTATGGGGTTTTTTAAAATTTCCAAAATGTGTCACTAATCTGTAACTTACTATTCCTTACAGCTTCTTTATTAAAAAGACTTTTCTATGGCAAGGTACAAAAAGGCACTGTAGGAAAAACATTCTAAATTACATTATTTACCTAAAAGACTATCTTTATATATTACTGGTCTATTGAAAATTTTCTTTTTAATCAAATTCCATTCATTTTTACATAATGCATGTCAGTAACAGCTACCATGAGAAAATAACCATAAGCAAAAACTGTTTTGCTGCCTGTCTTCATTTTTTGCTACCCCTCATTTTTCTTTCTACTTCTGTTTGTGAAAGTTTGAATTCTACCTTCTTGATGCCCTCAAGCTCATAATTACTTCTTATGACAATTCTTTCATGATGCCCACATTATAAATTATTCATCATTTTGAATAATACCTTAACTTCTTCGAACATATCCTTCTACTCTTTCTACTTTTTCTTCTGTATTATTTTTTCCTGGATTATTTCTATACTTTTGTAATCTTGCCTTTGAGACTTCAAGCTTCTGATTTTTTTTCCCCCAATAGTTGTCCCTAGAATGGCACTGCTATAGAGAATTAAATAATCAAGTGATTCTGTGTTTTCCATTCAAAACCTGGTTCCATTTTAATTTCCTTCAGACAGCTTTCCTTTAGTAAACGCACTTCAGTTTATTCTGTTTCTCTTAACATCTAAGAACTCATGTATAAAGTACACATAATATCACATCCTTGAAAGTGTTTGTTTTTATCATTTTATTCAGTTATATATTTTGGTTATATATTTTGTAATATTTTACTTTATTATTATTACATCCTTACAATCTTTGATTTTTTCTTGTTAGCATGAATTATAAGCTGTTATTATATAACGTAAAGTGCAATCAGTTGTTTAACATCAGTCTCTTCTGTTTATAATGTCTATAACTACAAGCTCTTCTGGCTGTCTATTTTTGTATCCCCAGAGCCTAGAATAATATACATAGTAAGTGCTCAATTAATACCATAATGTCTTTGGAATGCCATTCAGGATATCAGTAGGATACCCAACAGAATATCACAAATGCTCGCTGATTTTTTAAAAATACCATTTTGTCTCGAATCTCTCACACTTTCTATAGCAATTAGGGTGTATTTTACTCGAAGACGCAGAAAACTTCATGGACTTAAACTAACACAGCCTTAAACCAAAGGAGGCTAGTCATTTACTTAGTAGTCCAAAGGCGGGCCTTTCCAGTACTGGCATGACAATTCAATACTGTTTTCCAGGACCTGGATTCTTTTCCTCCTTCTTAGCCATCTGAAGGTCGCTGGTTTGCAACCTCAGCCATAAGGCATACCAGCCCAAAGATGGTGGCCACATTCTCTTATTTCAATGCACAAAGCAGGAAGCAAGCGGAATGGCACCAAAACAATGGCAATATTTACTCATTCTTGTCAGAATCCTAGGACTCCCCCAGTCTCAGTGGCTTCTCCCAGTTCCAGTGATGAGAACTGGGTCATGTACCTACTGCGGGACTAACTGGGGAGAGAGGAAAGGACTGCCATTAATGATTAATTCTGATTCATCCCATATTTTGGGGCTAGAAGAAAGGGAAACTGCTGGGGATGCGGCAACACTGTGTTTTCTCTTCAGGCACCTTAAACAAACCACACTGGAGCTCTAGTTTCCTCTGAACATTCAAGCTTTCAAGATTTCTTCAGGCGTTTTTCTATTTCCTATATCTTAATCATTAAGCCTTTTCCTTCAGCGACATTTACTTTTTCAACCAAAAGTTTTCTTTCATTGACTTGTTTACATAATCACTTCATTTCTGCATTCTTTTTCTTTTCCAAAGTGCTGACACATATTGCATTTTCAAAAAAGATACAAGCTTATTTTGCCCCTTCCTTTCCACTGCTTATATATACTTTCATTTCTCGACTGTATCAGGAGCCTCAGAGGCCAAGAAAATGTTTTCTGCTCTCAATGTACTTGACTTGCCCTTCCCCTTTATGGTTAATCACACATATGTAGACTTTAATAGGAAGCAACAGAAATCAGGGTTTCATAGACAAGAAGCACTGCTAACATTACAAACATCCTCTCCTAACCTGTTTATATTAAATTCTTTGCATACTTGCCTCCTGCTCTAGTCAGAAAGTCCCCAAACACAGTGGATTTCCCACTTCATCCCACCTTACCCAACATCTTTCACAAAAGCAAAGAAAGGAGCTGGGTTTCCATAGTAACACACGTGTGACAGTTGAGGATATCTGGGCATAGGTGAGATAACTCTCAGATTTAGTGGGGAGAGGAGAAATGAAGATTTTTTTCTTTTCTTTTCTTTTTTCTTCCAATAATGCCCTTCAGAAGCTAAAGAGACTCTACAGTGTCCGTGCACGGTGTTAAGTTTTCACTATCATACAGATTTACAGCTCTTAGAGAAAATTCAATTTCATTTTATTTCATGTGATTTTGTCTTGCCCACGAACAAATGAATGGAGACATAAGTTTTTATTTCTAAAATCACTCTCAGAAAGATAGTTCATGCTGGCATAAAAAAGAACATGATTAAGGAATCAGGAGACAGACACCCATCTCCCAACCAAATCTTCAAAATTCTCTACACGTTCTGACATCCTTTCTTATGGCAGCTAATCCTTCCACCAGTACTTCACATAGTGTCAAATTAGGTAAGTACCATCATATAAGACAGAATAGGAAAGAAAATATGCCCTACTTACTATGTTTCTTTTGCTTGTTAGTGGTTAAAAATCTACCCTTATGGCAACGCTGGGATGAACATTGAGAATGAATATCAAATGAATATGAATTCATCGAAAACGAGTATCAAATATCAAGATGAGAAATAAAATGAGCCAACTACCCTAAGGGCTGCAGTCTGTATACTTCTCCTTATCAAGAAAAGCGAACAGTAATGCAAGGTCAGAGAAAACATCCTGAAAAATGTCAAAAGATCTCCTACTCTTTATTATGCTAAATGGAGACTAGGGAGCCCATTCAGTATTTTTTGTGTGACTTCTATCAGATGCACTGCAATTCAGAGTTTCTCAGCTTCTGGGGACCTAGGAAATGAAAAGTTGCTTAAGGTTACATTCTGGATTCATAATCCCAATGCAAATTTCAAAAGAAAAAAGTCACTAAATGTTTACTTGCAAAATAAATGATTTTTCAGCTCCATTGTAATGCAACGTACTACACAGATTGTAATGATCTATACAAAGAAAGTTTGATGCTTCTCAAGAAGCCTAGGAATTTTAACACCATGATGCACAATATGGATCTTAAAAGAGACAGTCTGTCTTCTGAAAAGAAGTGTGACTGTTACAAAGCTAAAGAAACCTCAAACCCGCATTAAGATTTCACACAAAATATGAGACCTATGAAAAGCTAGGTGAACAACGCACTCATCTACAACATCTTCTTGAAATATCCCTGCCAAGAAAGCTCAGATACAATGAATCTATGTGAGCTCCTTTCACTTTAATTCACTTTTTCATAATACTAGTTTAGAATCAGATATCTATGGTTTCCATGATCTTAAAACATTCTTCTGATTCATATATATATATATATATATATATATATTTTTTTTTTTTTTTTTTTTTTTTTTTTTTGGCAATCTGCCCTCACTGCTGATTCTGGAGGCTCAGATATTACCTTTCACACTTTCACAAAATGTCATCAAGAAATGAAGCCTGAGTCAATTTATTACACATTTTGACATGATGCTTGCCCTCAATTATTTTAAGCAAAAACTTGGTATGTGCTATATACTATAGCAAGATAATGCAAAAATAAGTTCTCCGTTCTAATACAGGGGCCAAACAGCAACAGAACACTGGCGAATCTAAGTACACCTCTGTAGTAGTTTGATAACTGACAGAAAAGCTGGGAAGGGAACACCTGGTCTTTCCAGGATCTCAGACCAACATCCTCTCTACATGATGACCTTGTGGGGAAGAGAAAGGGCGAAGAGGTATGTCGTGACCAAACAGAACTGCAGAAATTTATTATTCACGAGAAATGTGATTTAGTAACAGACTGGCATAGACTAGTCTGAGAAGGACATAGTTTAAGGAAGGTAAATCCAATAACCAATCATTCATATAATCCAGGAATACTTGGAAATATAGCTTCTCCTAATTTGACGTTGTGGGTACGAGAGTGCAACTAACATATAACGCTACAGAGACCGAACTGGCAAGTTTAAAAACTAAGTAGTTAAAAAAAAAAAAAATGTTTCGGGAGGCACGCATGGAAGACCCGCGCCAACTGCTGCAGTAGATCTCCTAAGTACCGGAAAATTTCTCACCCTAAAGACAAAAGTCCCTGTTTTCTCGATTCAGCCCACGATTCAGCCCACATCCCTCAGCACCATTTCCATGCCCATCATTTAGGCAGCATGCCAAGGAGACGACGTTAAACGCAGAATTCATCACTCTCGCCTGCAAAACACCTTGCTCTTTGCCAGCATAGGGCACAGCGACCGGCCCCTCAGGCTCCGGCCCCTCCCGGACCCCACCAGCAGCCCTGTCTCCATACCACCGGCTCTAGGTGGCAAGGGAATCGCGCGTCCTGATTGGCTCATATCGAACCTCCGTCATTCGTCAGCTCCCCTACGATTGGTTGGCAGAGCGTGAGCAGGAGCAAACGCCCAGGCTGGCCGGGCGAAGGGAGGTGAGTAGGTTGATCCCGCGACTAGAGTTTTTCCCATTGGCTGACGGGTGGTTGTCACGTGGTACGAAGTGCCTCTCTATTGGCCGACAACAGTACCACGGGGTATAGAAACGTGATCTGGTTGGTTGGAATGAATCCCAACTTCCTACTAGGTGCCCCAGCTAGCTGTTGCTATGAGGTGGCTCTGGGCCTTCTGTTGCGCCTTGGAGCTCCGTTCTCCCGGTTTTCCAAGCTCCCATAGCCGAGAGGGCGTGGGAAGAGCTCGACACCAGTCCCGGGCTGGAGCAGGGCGGGGCCGGGGGCGGTGGGCAGGACCTACAGCGACGTCACCGGGCGTGGGCCTGGCTTCCGCGGACTCGCCTTCGCCGCCTTGGGAAGTGGGCAGAAGGGACCCTGCAACGCCTCCCTCAGTGTTCTGACGCTGAAAACAAAGCTTCACTTCGCTGTGTTTATGTTCGTTCCCTCAAAAAAGCTTCTCATTATGTTTATGCAAGATAAAACCAAAGCTCAGGAGTACTGAGACTGGGTAGTGTGTCAAGCAAAATTCCTCGTCGAGATCTCCTTCTGGGCCTTGCCCGTTTAGATTGCTCTGGCCCGCTAGCATCTTGTCTCCCCCAGATGCCGAGCGTGGGATTCTCAAGTCGACCAGGTTCCGGGCTCAGGCAAACGAACTGCGCATGCTCAGTACGCAGGCCTTGGGGTTCGACGGGGCGTGCGGGGTAGGCTGTTGCTGGGTGGCAGAGGAGGTTGTTTATCTAAGTGCGAGCGGAGGCTTCCGCACGGCGCAGTCTCCCGGGAGCGCGCGCGGCCGGTCGCCTAGGCGACAGGGAGCAGGGGCGGGGCTGCTCCGCAGAGCCCCGCCTCCTGCCGCCGGGCCCCGCCCCCGGCAGCGCTGCGGCTCCCGCTCGGGCGCGCGCTCCGGCACCCGAGGAAGCGGCGGTGGCGGCGGCGGCGGCAGCGGGCGGGGAGCTGGGCGTGGAGGCGCGAGGGGCGGGGCGGGCGGGTGGCACTGCGGGCCCGCGGCTCGGGCGGCTCCGGTGGCTCCGGCGGCTCCCGCTCGCTGCTCGTGCTCAGTGCCTGCCGGCGCCCGCGGGCCGCATTGCCGCCCGGCTCGGCCCATGCCCAGGGCTGCTGCTCCCTCCGCCGGCGCCCGGGGGGCCGCGGCGGCCGTGAGGTGGGGGCGGCCGCGGGAGGCGGCGGGGCCGGCGGCCGACGCAGGGTCCGGGGGCGCAGCGCGGCGGGCGTAGGTCTATGTCGCGGGCGGCGGCGGCGGCGGCGGCCGCGGAGGGACGATGCGCGAGTACAAAGTGGTGGTGCTGGGCTCGGGCGGGGTCGGCAAATCCGCCCTGACCGTGCAGTTCGTGACCGGCACCTTCATCGAGAAATACGACCCCACCATCGAGGACTTCTACCGCAAAGAGATCGAGGTGGACTCGTCGCCGTCGGTGCTGGAGATCCTGGACACGGCGGGCACCGAGCAGTTCGCGTCCATGCGGGACCTGTACATCAAGAACGGCCAGGGCTTCATCCTGGTCTATAGCCTCGTCAACCAGCAGAGCTTCCAGGACATCAAGCCCATGCGGGACCAGATCATCCGAGTGAAGCGGTGAGAGGGCCGGGGGGAGCGGGCAGGGGGTTTCGCGGTGCTGCCGGAGGCCGACGTCCCGGGGCCAGAACTCCCCGTGCTCTGGGTGGCCGTGGGCAGGGGGAGCTGTCTGGGGAGATGGCTCTGGGGTCTCATGCGCTGTAATCTTTTTTCTTTCTTTCTTTCTTTTTTTTTTTTTGCCGGCATCACCACCACCATCCTCTTGAATCTCAAATTTGAGTGCTTTGTTTCACAACTCAAATTTGGCATCCCGTGAACCTACAGAACAGCTCTTTGTCTCTTGGATATTATTAGTAGCACTTGTGCAGAACCCCAAAGGAAACAAAGTTTAAAACTTGCAGTGGGGGAGAGGGTTGGTAGGTTTGTGTTGGGGGAGAGGGGAGCTGTGCAGGCATAGTGGAGACATTTTCAGATTGAACAACAACAAAAAATCTACCTTGGCAATATTTGACAGCAAAAATTGCTCACATGTATATGGTAAAAATGTCAAGTCCAGAGGAAAGAGACCTTTCTCCTCTCTTAAAAGATTGAGTGGTGCCAAGGCGTTTTACAAAAAAATGAATTGTGCAATTAAGACGAAAGTTTAAAGACATTATAAAATTATTTGAAGTCTAACAGTTCCATGAGATTGAGATAGTTATAAGCATATAGGAGCACTGATAACTCCATTTGCATTAAGGAATGTGGCTTAACTTTTTAAAATCCAACTGCCTTACCCCCTTAAAAAAAAAAAAAAAAAAAAAAAAAGAAGGAAAGAGGAAAAAAGCGTTCCTGGAAACAAAACAGAAGTTTTTTCAAATGTGTAACTTAAGTACTAGCTAATTTAAAGTTAATGCAAACAAGCTCTTTCCTAATATGAACTCTTTTTTTTTAATGTGCATTTTGAAAATACAACTAGTAGCTTAAATGGCTTAAAATACTTGTTTTCTCTTAAATTAACTGAGTTTATATTTTCCTATAATTTCAGGTATCAGAAATGTAATATCTTAGTTCAAAGTTTTAGCAAATTTGTCTAATTACTACACATTGTTCTGTATGATTCTTATTATTAGCTAATAATTGCTAATAATTTTGATTTAGTATAATTTTTTTCTTACCTCATACTAGCTTTAGCCCTAAATTTGAAGACATTTACTGAAAGATAGTTGTTAGTGAACTATAGACACAAGCACATTGTAAGTCAGAGTCACTCATGTTAAAGAGCAAAGACCAAAGTCACGTGTACTCAGTAGGTACTCAAAAATTCATTACAAGAGGTGGATTTTTAAAGCAACATATGAGATCAAAGGGGAGGCCCTGTCCCCATCCCCTTTTAACTCATTGCACATGTATTTTAATAGCTAAACTAAGATTTTGTATGTTATTTCTTGTTAAATTTCAAACGAGAATGAAGTGAATATTTTCATGGTCTCTGTTGCTGTTCCAAGATCTGTAAATTTGATTGATAGCTTTTTACTTCTCCAGTCTCATTTTCTTAAAGTTAATTGCTATGGATAAAAAAAAGAACAGTTTTTGTGCTAAATTTAAAAAATGTGTACTTAAGGGGCTACACTGAAGTAACTCAAATCCTTAATTAGTATGTCCCCCCATACCACTAAAAAAAAAAAAAAAAAAAAAAATACAGAACAGGGCAATCTAATACATTGTCACATATCAATCTGAAGCCATATACATACATCAAATAATAAAGTGAATGCTCCAGCTACTCCATACTTTATAGGTATACATGTAATTCAAACATTGATAAAAGGGCACACCTCTTGACAAAAGCCTAGGGGATAGAATATAGCAAAATAGCCTCAGATAGTTGAGTCCACATGATTTTGTAGTCTTTTATGATTTAGTGGAGATTACTAATAGTGGGCTAGTCTGAACTTGGAAAGCTTGAAAAATGTATTTGTTTGCACCACAACCCAGAGAAGAAAAAAAAAGTAAAATTCTACTTTCCCAGGTGTCATTTTATTCGCTAGTCTCAATTCTTGATGTAAAAAAAAGCAAAACATGGATCTGCTGAAGTCAAGTTCATAAACTCTTTTCACTGGAGTTCATCTGTTGTATGGGCCCTTCTGTATTGGGCCCTTCTGTGTCCTGACATTTGATATCTCACCCAAACTTTATCAGCTGGCCTCACAGCCTATAACATATTATAAATAACTTGCATAGAAAGAAAGGATCTGTGTATATCATATATATTACAAGATAATAGATAATGCATATATGATACTAAAGTGGGCATTAAATGTGCTAGTAATTTAACTCCTCCCACTTACGGAGAATAAAACATGATTTTCAAATAAGGAAGTTTTCTACTCTTTCTGGGACTCAGTTTTTAAATTAACCAGTTGCTATAGGAAGTATCCAGTAATTATTCCCTCCCTCTGCACACTAGCTGCTTTACATATGACAACAGTTGTTTGGGGTTATTTAATATCACCATAATGTCAATGACAAAAGAGAGGTGCAGAGAGGTTTGGTATTTTACCCAAGACTGGCCACTGATGGAAGGATTTAAACCAAGATCTGTTACACTCCATGTACTCTTCTATACCAGGCTGCCTTTGAACTTGTTATTACTGGCAAATTCAATACCTGGTTTTTGGTCTAGGATGGCATTGTTCAATACAAGCATAATGTGAGCCACACATGTAATTTAAAAATTTCTAGTAGCTTATTTCTTTTAATTACAGCAGATCAAGTTTATAATGCACTTTTTAACACACTATATAAGATACTGCCATTTTAACATGTAAGCAATATTCAAAAATTGAGATACCTTTCTTTGCTTTTTATTCTAAATTTTCAAAATCTGATGTGTCATTTACACTCAGCACATCTTAATTCAAACGTATTTTCAGGTGCTCAGAAGGCACGTGTGGCTGCAGGCTACCATATTGGGCAGTACAGGTCTGAGATGGGTGTATTGCAGGGAAACGGTAAGACTCAGTTTCCTTATCTGCGAAAGAGATGCACCTTTCAAAGTCTCTAGTAGGATTAAATGAGATAATTTGTTTTAAGGTGTCCAACACAATACCTTGAACACAGAAATTACTCCAAAATTCCAGCTGTCCTTTTATTAATAACCTTGTCACCCTCCCTTCTTTAAATTTTATCCTTGAGATAAATATAATTTTCGAGGAGATAAATTTGTGACTGCCTTTTGAAATTCATTACCTGGTGTAGACAAGATGAGAATAAAAAGCAACTGGGATTAAAACAACCCTTGGGAAAATTTCGCTCGTATATTCTCAAAATATTTTCCCTTATTAAGGGCCTTATGGGAAAGGGGAGGAGACTGAAGATTTAACTTCAAGTATAGCACCAATTCATGGCCATACAGTAAAACAGAACTTTTTATTGGCTTTTTCTTGTATGGAATGTTGTGCTTTTAGAAAATGCAGAACAAGCCTGTACCCCCTCAAGTGTTTACAGGTGCAGAGGCGTCCATACACATACACTACCTCCTGTCCAAGCCAAGCAGACCAACTAAAAAGGCTGTATTTATGAATTCATATGCTTTCCTTGTTCAACCTGACTTCAGATGAGAACACACACTCAAAGGGTCATAAGGATACAGAATATGTTTCAATTGAAATAAAACTAGAACTTTTTCTGATTTCATAATTGCTGCTCCCATTCCTCCCAGGGTAAGCTGAGGTCCTGACTTAAAGTTATCTTGGAACATGCTGTCCAAGGCCTATTGTTCTCAGAATAAAGCCCAGAAATCTGCATGACCTTCCCAGGCCCAACAGGCTCCTGCTCCTCTCTGCCTTTCCTCCTCACCTTTTTGCAATCTTCCTCCTCCCTTAGGTTCCAGCACCCACTCCTGCTTTTAGTTCTTTGAAAGTACCTGTCTGGGCTTTCCTTATACATGGAGCAGTCATTTACCTTTTGCACTCAATTCCTACTCTCTGTCTCCCCTACTTAAAAGATTTCCTCCTCATGGAAGCCTTCTTCTCTTCCCAGACTGAGTTAACTCCTTCATGTCTTCCCACACTAGATTAATGTCATCCCTCACCCCTTCCCTGAACCATGCATACCCCAGACATCCTTGCCACCCTGTACTTCCTCGTCTTGTAGCACACACCGAATTTGAATTACTTGTGTGATGACAGACGTGCAGTCCGTCTTTGTCATTAAACTCTAGTCATATGTCGCTAGCACAGCTCCTGGCACAGAGGAAACGCTCAAGAAAAATGTGTTGAAAGAAAACTAGTGTTTGGAAAGCTAACTATTTTTATTGTCCTTTGGCCTCAGTTTCCCCAGACATTTCAATTTTGTAGATGGAGAGATGATTCTTCCAAGTCCCTTTTGCACATGGAGTAGATGGTGTCCCTTCAGCTCTAACATTCTGTCACAGTACTTGTACTCAGTTGGGGTGACAAGGGAAAGGGGTGAAGTTTGTAAGAATCTTAAAGCATCAGGAGTTACAAGGTCTTCCAGATGGAGGAAGTGGCATGGGAAACTCCTAGAGTGTGTTTGTTGGCTGTTCAATAGACCAGATTGGCTAAACTAGGGATTCATATAGAAGTGTGAGAGAAGGGAGGTCAGGCTAAGAAATTGTAAAGCTAACGTTACAGAAGGTTGAATACTTTGGACTTGATCTTGTAGTAAAGAACCATGATCAAAATTGGTATAGAAATGGTAACATGGAGGATGTGATAGAAGGGTTAGTGGCAGCAGACAAGAGTCAGGGGGAATAATCATGCAATATTGTGATCATCTATCTAGTTTCTGGGTGAAGTAGAATGATTCTGAATTAGCATGGTGTCTGTAGGAACAGAAAGGGAAGAAGGGATGCGGTAATATTGTAAATTATTATCAAAATAATATTGTAAAGAATGAACTAAACTTAGTTGAAGAGGGAGGGGGAAGGGTCAAAAGTAACCTTGGACACTTTGAACATGAGTGAGCAGGGTTATGAAGAAATAGCAGGGGTGGGGGGGCATTTTTTCTGCCTTGGCAATGGTCATCATGCACATAGATGTACCTAGTAAGTAATTAGAATATTTGAATAAAGCCTGAACAGTGACTTTATATATGAATATAAGGACTCAGGATCATCCCCAGAGTTCAGATGTGGAGAGTATATAAGACCTCATGGGTAGAATATGTAGCGAGAAATGAATGGATATGGCCAGAATAGAAATTGTAGGTGAATATGGATGGCCAAGGATAGAACTTGAGAGTTGTAAGATATATAGAGGAGGCTTCACGCATTACTGTATGGGCTAGAAGGTGTAGGGCATTTCAAGATTGGGAAAAAGAGAATGGAAGAGGCAGCTAATTTGCACTACCCAAAGCGAAATTAGTAACTTTTTTTTTTTTTACTTTTATTACTAATTTTTCTGTATCGTTTAAGTGATCACTTTTAAGTGACCAAACTGATCATTTGCACTTTTACTCCTCACGATAAGTCGCCATAAAAACCTCTAAAATAGAGGCAGGTGGCCATTTGCTACACATAGATCTTGACCCTCAAACAGATTGGTGCAGTGGATCCGAAACCCAGGAGTATATCAAATGTTTGTCCCAAGTAAGTGAAATTTCTAGGGTCTCCCACCACTCCTTCCTCCACAAATGCCCCCTTCCCCAGTTGGATACCTCCAGGAGCCAGAATTGTTGTTGGAAGCTGGGCCTCACAGATACAGAGACCCTAGAAGCCATGAGTCACTTTTTATAGCCCCAAACGTTGTCTTCCTGAGGGGGAAACTCAGATTTGCCGCATTATAAAATTAGAACATTACAATACTGGGCTTTTCTCTTTGCCATCCCGAGACTGGAATGAAGTTCACTCTGCAGACAGAGCAGATGCTCTGCCTTCGGCTCCGGCACGCTGTCGGTCCTTCTCCCTGGTGGGAGCCACGAGGGAAGCAGTAGGCTTTAATGCGAGCCTTAACGAGTGAGCAGCCTGTGACCTGCAAATCTTGTCTAGTTAAGATTTGGTGATTAAGATTTGGTGATAATTGGGTCCGTGAAATCTGTAATCAGAGGGATCATTACTATATATATATATATTTTTTTTTAAAGGGAGAGGGAGCAAAAATAATTTAAATAGACCACCGTTCCACTGTACACAAACAAGATATCACCTGTCCCTGCATATGGATAAACTCCTCCGACAGGAACAAATGGGTGATTTGAAGGTGACCTCACTGACCATGCAATGGGAACTACTCAGGTCGCCAGGCAAGTGGATGGCGTTGCCTTTCTAGCCCTCCTTTAGGAAAAGGTCAAGTCACGAACAGGTAGACACTAGGAGGAGATGGAGGAACTGACAGTGTCTCTAGGTGACTCAGCCGACAGGAAGACTCAGCAAAGCTGGCATCCTTTGTTTGATCAAGTTTTCCAGTTAGTAATACATTTGAGTGTTTTCTGTGTGTCCTCTTCCAGGAAATTATATATGGCATACTAAAATGCATAGATTATACATTTATATATATATATATATTTCTCAGCAATGAACTTTACATAAAAGCATGTACACCATACTTAATTTGTGAGGGTTTTTTTTGTTTGTTTTTTGTTTTTTAATTGAGGGTAATTTTTGTCACATGGTTTTTTTCTTAGCCATTGTCTTCAAACCTAAACCTCTGGGGAAGGATGTGTGATTCTACTCTAGGTTTTTTTGTGTGTGTGGGTGGATTTGGTTTTTGTTTGTTTGTTTTGGCTTCTCTTTTCACTTTTCCTTGTTACCTGTTTCTCTCTCTCTCTCTCTCTCTCTCTCTCTCTCTCTGTTCTTAAGTACTATTTTCTTAGGTACTTATATTTTTTTTGGCCTATGGAATAAAAAGAATTGTAAGTACACTTTTTTGGAAAAATATCTGGGTTTGGATATGAGTAGATTCTAGTATGAGATAAAACCGAGAGAGACAGAATAAAATGTCATGCAACTAATGAATTATTGAACACTACACCAAACACTAAAAATGTACTATATGTTGGCTAATTGAATTTCAATTTTAAAAAATGAAATAAATTTTTTTAAATGGAAAAACAAGTATAAATGTAGAGATACTATTTGGGTAGGAAATGCATCATGAAATTTTAAGAGCATGCAGAAATACACCCTATATATTTACCTTTTTGTTACTTTCACAGTTGTGGGGCATTATATTAAAAATTATTCTCAGCCTGACAGAGAAAAGTTTCTTAAACATACCTTTACGCTTTACCAGATCCAACTGTGCCTTTCAGTAGAATAATACCAATAATGGTAATGCTATGATTTTAGACATCTACATTTCCATAAAGTGTGTAAGTAAAATGTAAATATGTTAGTAAAGTTTAAGGTTATCAAAATATCTAAAAATAGCAGATCCCTAGTTGCGATGATTTTAACAATAGATTTAACTTTATACTTCCAAAAGGTTGAAACCTCTTTGAAACTATTGGGCCCAATATTCCAACTATTTCACCTTTTATTCTTGTAGGAAAACCCTAATAAAACACCTGTGTTAGCCGGATTTTTAATACATTTCAGTTTAAATTGAAGGTCACAACTGTGAAATAAAAATATTTTAGGCCTGTGAGTCAGAATAAAATTATTGGGTATCTGAATCCAATAGCAACAGCATATTGAATTGAAATCAGAGTTTGGTAAGTCCAGTAACAAAGCAACATTGGGAGTCTTGGAATCTGGTTCATTTCATTACTTAATGTTGAAGATACTGCACATTGCTCAAAACTCTGTCTGAATAAGCTATTTAAAATAGATGACAGTGTGTAAATTAAGTACACTTTAAAGTATACATTCTTTTTACTCAAAATGCTCAAATACATTCATGGTCAGAATTGGGTAGATTGTTGTTTTCAATTTGTTCTGTTTTTTTTTTACTTTCTCTAATATCTTTTCTTAATATGTTTAAGGTTTCAGTACATACCAAAATTGATACTTTAAGGGACAATAAAATGATTTATAATTTTTGTGTTTTTTAAAAATTCATTTTTACTGAGATATAGTTGACATATAACGTATTTAGTTCTAAGTTTTTTCACTTGGAATTATGTGAGAGAAACATTGTGAACTTTTATTTAAAAAGTTTAGAAGTGTTACTCATCAAATGTAATTCGATATGTATATATATTGGAAAATGATCACTACAATACATTTAGTTAACATCCATCACCATTCATCATTGCAATTGTGTGTGTGTGTGTGTGTGTGTGTGTGTGTGTGTGTGTGTGTATGTGTGTATGTATGATGACAATTTTTACAATTTTCTCTTACCAGGTTTCAGATATATAGTACTGTAACTATAGTCACCATGCTGTATAATAAACCTCCAGGACTTACTTATCTTAACTGGAAATCTGTACTTTTTTACTACCTTTACCCATTTCTCTTTCTCTCGCTCGCTCTCTCAGAACACACGCGTGAGCGCGCACCCTGCCAACCACTAATCTGTTTCTGTATTTGTGAGTTCAGGTTTTTGTTTTCTTTGGTTTTAAGATTCCACATGTAAGTGGGCTCATACGGTATTTGTCTTTCTCTGACTTATGTCACGTAGCATAATGTCCTCAGGGTCTATCCATGTTGTCTCAAATGGCAGGATTTCCTTCTTTTTTATGGCTGAATAATAATTCTGTTTGTGTCAGTGTGGATATGGGTGTATACAGACCGACATACCATGTTTTCTTTATCCATTCATCCCTCCATGGACACTTCAGTAGGTTCCGTGTCTTGGCTACTGTAAGTAATACCTCAGTGAACATGGGCTGCAGATAGTTTTTAGAGATAATGATTTTGTTCGAATAAATACCCAAAGGTAGAATTGCTAGATCATATGTAGTTCTACTTTTCACTTTTTGAGGAAACTCCATACTGTTTTGCATGGTGGCTGTACCAGTTTACATTCGTACCAACAATGCACAAGGATTCTTCTTCTCCACATTCTTGTCAACACTTGTTTCTTGCCATTTTGATAATTACGATTCTGATAGGTGTGAGGTGTTATCTCATTGTGGTTTTGAGATGCATTTCCTTGGTGATTAAAGCAGCATTTCATGTATCTGTTGTCTGTCCATATGTCCTCTTCGTAAAAATGTCTTTTCTGATCCTCTGCCCATTTTTTAATTGGGTTGTTTGTTGTTTTGTTTCTGTGGAGTTGTATGAGTTCTTTATATACTTTGGATATTAATCAGATCCATGTTTGAAAATATTTTCTCCCATTTCATACATTGTCTTTTCATTTTTGTTGATGGCTTCCTTTGCTTTGTAGAAGCTTTTTAGTTTGATATAATCCTGCTTGTTTGTTTTCGCTTTTGTTACCTTTGTTTTGGTATCACATCCAGAAAATCATTGCCAAGACCAGTGTCAGGGAGTTTATCCCTTCTATTTTCTTCAGAGTTTTACGGTTTCAGATCTTATGTCCAAGTCTCTAACCCATTGAGTTGATTTTTGCATATGGTGGAGATACGGGTCCAGGGTCATTCTTAGGCACGTGGCTATCCAGTTTTTCCAGTACTGTTCACTGAAGAGACTGTCCTTTCCCCATTGTATAGTCTTGGCTTTGTTGTTGTGAATTAGTTGACCATGTATGCATAAATGTATTTCTGGGTGTTCTCATCTGTTCCATTGATCTGTGTGTCTGTTTTTATGTCCGTGCCTACCATTTTGGTTGCTGTAGCTTCGTAATATAGTTTGAAATCAGGAAGTGGGATGCCTCCACCTTGGTTCTCCTTTCTCAGTGTTGCTTTGGCTATTCAGCGTCTTTTGTGGTTCCACACAAATTCCAGATTCGTTCTATTTCTGTGAAAAATGCCATTGGAATTTTGATAGGGATTGCGCTGAATCTGTAGATTGCTTTGAGTGGTACGGGTATTTTAAGAGTATTCTTCCAATCCAGAAGCACAGAATATCTTCCCACTTAGTTGTGTCTTCTTTAATTTCTTTCATCCATATCTTACAATTTTTTAAATTGTTATTTCTGTCAAAAAACCAAGATAATTGAAAAAACTAGCCCATCTCTCTACTTCTGTGTATTCCCTTAGCAGTGGCTTTCACGTTTTCTTAATCGTGGCCCTCAGTAAGAATTAAATTTTATGTTGCGACACAGTACACACAGCCTAAATACAAGTTTCATGAAATAATAAACTTGTTATGTTGCTACTATATTTTCTATTTTATTCTTTTTATTTTATTTCATTGTTTTTAAACATTCCTCTTAATCCACTCAATTGATCTCATCACACACAATTTGAAAACTGCTATCCTAGAACATTTGTACTCTAAGAAAAACAAATAGAACTATCTCAGTAATTGTCAGAAACAACATTTATCTTTTCTTCCTGCCTTTCTAGTTTCCAACAACCCTATATAAATGCTACAAAAATGAAATGCTTCCTAACATGAGTTAGTCAATCCTCTCTCCATTATAGAGAAATATAACATTTAGTCACTAAACAAAAAGACACGTAAAGTCAATCTTTTGAAGAAGCATTTATTTCTGTTGGTTGTGCATATTAGAAATATGGGAACCTATTTCTCAAAATGAATTTTATTCATTCTGATAAGGCAGGAGAGCTCCTGCCTTGTGATAACCTAAAACAGGAAGAGAGGTAGTAGGAGTCAGCCTGGGATGTGGGCTTATTACAGGATTAGCCATCACTAAATTATTAGAGCTTTGCGACATCTGTCCAGGATGACATTGACTCAGCTCTGCCTTTGACAGTAGCAATAGGTGAAGATAGTCTTAATTATATGTATCTTAATATCACTTAGTAGAAGTACCCAAGAGAAAGATCATAAACCTTTACTTAAAACATTGAGGAGTATTTCTTGTTCTTTTCTAGGAGGAACCCTTAAAAACTAATAATTCAGATGTGGAAATACTACATCATATTAATAATTCAGTACATATTAGTATTTTCTTCTTTATCTAGTGTCTTTACAGCTTTCTGTCAGTGACCTCTTGGAGTGTTTTTCCTGTGTTCTGGGATGGAGAATTTTGTTGTTTTAGTCTAAGCTCTAAATACAGCCACTGTTAGGTTTCCAGTGAGTGTAACAAATACTGCATATATGATAATTGCTCTAATTTAGTATTTTATGTGCATACTGATCTTATTATGAAGACGGTAAGTGTTAATCTGGTTAAAGCTGAGTCACAGTACTTAGTAGTCACATGATTTGGGGCAAGTTAATGTTATCTGCACCTCAACTTCCTCATCCGTAATATGGGTGTAATGCTAAGGAGGTAATGATGTACTGTTTCTTTATGTAGTAACCCTAAAATATCCATAGTAAAGTTTCCCCCAAAATCATGCACCTAGGAATGCAACTCCAGCATTTATCTGACTTTATAAAACAGTATAGTGCCACATGATTTCTTAAAAACTAGATTCAATTGCCTTGCCATATCTAGATAAGCTAGCCAATCTGGTAGTGTTTTTCCATTTTTTTCCACTGCTTTCTCATCTGTGTCTGAAGCTCCTAGTACAGTATGTTACAGAAATTATAGCATAGACCCTGAGTGTTTTGTCTTTGCCTTCCACTAGAGACTATGTTAGCTATAAATGGTGACAGTATGTTTTTGTGACTCACAAAGAATTGTGATAATTTTTAGTACATGTATTTTAAGTGTGAGGAATACTTTATAAAAAGTGATGAGACATATAGTATTTGTTAAATACCACGTCTTTAAGTTCATAATGATAATAGACCTTTTTGTAAATACCAAAAACTATACATGGGGTGAAGATAATTTTAACACTCTCTGGCCAGTTTAGATAGATAAATAGATAGAAAGAAAGAAGGAAGGAAGACAGGTAGATAGATGGCTGGTATAGAGAGAGAAATATGTTGACAGCTTTTAAATAAATTGATTTCAGAAGTTTTATCTCTCTATATAAAAGTCATCACTGTCAACATTAAATGCTGTGGTTTAACCCACTTTTTTGCATAACATTGCTCTGGGTGTTATGCAGAATCAGTACAAGATAGTATCTATCCTTCTGGAATGCCAAAATGTTCTGTAATTGAATATATATTTGACAGTGTTGAGTGAATTGTATATAGAGAGGGGAGCAAAATGCATTAAGTTTCAAAATATTTTTCCACCAGAAAACATTGCTTTTACTAGGCCACCTTTTTGAAGGACTTTTTCATGCACTGTAACTGGTAGAAATTAAAAATTTATAAGAGTAATGCCAACAATTTTGTATTCACTTTGTTATGTTTAGTCGATCCTCCCTGGAAATGAAATCTTAGTTTCTGTTTGTATTTGGTTATAGAATGGTTTGAGCAGAATTATTATTTTAGAAAGCTTTAGAAAAGTAAGCTGATTTGTGGAAAATTGAGGAAAAAAACAGTAGAATAGCTAGTCTTCAGGGAGGATAGCTGGGAGCTTAACTAAAGATAGAAGTTGATTATCAAGGATAGTCTAATATAGATTAAGAAATGAAAAATAAGCTTTTTGTTATTGTTTTAGTATTTAGCAAAATAAATATCCAGATATAGTATAAATAAAATTATACTGTCCAAAATATCATTCCCCCCACCCAAATGATCCATATACCCTCAAGACCATCCTTTATCTGCTTTTGAACCAACATTTCAAACAAACTTTGGCCCCCGGTGATGGTACAGTGGGGGGCTGGATGCCCACAGTAGGACAAGGAGTTAAATACATTGATGTACTGTCATAAAAGCTGCCTGGAAATTCAGATAACTTTCCTTAGTTTATTTTGAAGAGCAAGAGATGAGAAAAGAGTCTCTCCATGGTTAATTCAGTCCGTGCGTACTGACGAATATGATACGACACAGAACTTTTTGTTCAGTGGTCTTGCATGGAGGGGCAGTAATGTTCTTGCTCTCAAATGGCCATGAGCCAGTTTCAGCGTGCTGATTCCTTAGTGAGGAAGGATCTACACAGAGCGTCCATCTCAGTGGCTGGGCGGGAGGGACCCTCCGGCAGGGTGTGGGCTCAGCGGGGACAGTGCTGTGGCCACCAGCAGCAGTTACCCTGGGGGAAGCAGCCGGTGTGGCCTGTTCCCATCCACACCTAACAAGTCAGCACCCTGATTTTGGTAGTCTGCCTGCCAGAGGTCCAGGCACTGGAAAGGCTGCTCTTTGTGACAGTGTTTATTCCTAAGGCCATCCCAAACAGATCATCGGGTTTCACTGAAAGAAACACTTGGAGATGGAGGGAAGAAAGGATCGTTTGGGGGAAGGAGATTTGGTCCAGGACTCTCATCAGCACACCCTATTAAAATAACAAATCTGGAAGCTTTTCTTTTTGGCCATACTGATTGGCTCTGAACAATCTCATCTATCTGTTCCTTTGATTAAATATCACTGCTTTGATCTCATCCCTTTTCTCCCATGGTGACCTCGTGTCTCTCTTTACCTGGGACAGTTCATGCCTGTTGCCATGGCACATTTTTTAGCAGTGCCCATTTCCATCTCAGAAGTCTCTCTGGGCAATAGATTCTGTGGTCATTCTAGATTCTTACCTCAAATTCCCTGTTTTTAGAATCCATCACCATTTAAATCCCATTTTTACATATATTTTTGTGATATCTAGTCTACATAGAGTTTCTTTGACCAGCGTCCTTTTGTATTCCATTTGTTGATGGGGATCAACAAATCCTGGTAAACTGGAATTTTTATTCAGTTTTTAAAGATGACATCATTTTCTCTGAACACGCTGGGTTAAAGATGGCTGCAGAGTCTTAGCTCAGCTCCCATCAGGAGGAGGCTCTGCCCGCCCGCTCCCCGAGTCTGGGCTGGCCCGTGACTACTTTGATCAACCGAGGATGGCAGGGTGATGCGAAGCAAGTTTTGGGCCCAATCACTGAGAGGACTAATAAGCACCTTCCACCATGGTCTTTTGGAGCCCTGAGCTGCCATGAAAAAAGTCCAGCTACCATGCTGGAGAACCCATGAAGAGGGCTGAGACCACGATGGAGAGTAGCCAGCCCATCAGCCTTCCAGGCCTGTGGTAGGATACCCCCCAGAGGTACATGCATTGGAAAAGCTTTGACCCTCCGCTCACCCCAGCCCTAACAACACCACTGAGCCCAATCAGTGCCACATGGAGCAGAATTGCCCAGCTGAGCTCTGCCTAAGTTCCTGACCCATACCATCATGAAATACAGTTAAATGGGGGCACCTGGGTGGCTCTGTCGGTTGAGCATCTGCCTTCGGCTCAGGTCATGATCCCAGGGTCCTGAGATTGAACCCTGCGTGGGGCTCCCTGCTCAGCGCAGTCTGCTTCTCCCTCTCCTGCTCCCCCTGCTTGTGCTCGAGTGCTCTCTCTCTCCCTGTCGAATAAATAAAAGCTTAAAAAAAGAAAAGAAAAATCGTAAAATGGTTATGTTAAGCCATTGGGGTAGTTTTTTATGCAGCAGAAGTTACCTGAAACAGCAAAACATTTTTAGGTACACCGGTTACTTTAGACATTATTTTGATAAAAGAGTACTGTTGATCCTTTGGATTTCTCTGTGAAGATCTTTAAAAAATATTTATTAAAGATACATGATAAGTGAATGAGTTGATGTATCTTAACTCTTAAAAGGTGGCAAATTGACGTGAGCACCTGCCACCTGTCCTCACATTTATCTGCCCTGTGTCATTTTACTGTTCCCACCCACACATAATTAACTTTGAAGATCACATTTGATTTTATTGAGAATGTGACATGGTGGGGGCTCCCGGGTGGCACAGTCGGTTAAGTGTCTGACTCTTGGTGTCGGCTCAGGTCCTGATCTCAGCGTTGTGAGATCGAGCCTTGAGCCAGGTTCCACAGTGGGAGTGGAGCCTGCTTGAGATGCTCTCTCTCCCTCTCTGCCCCTGCCCCACAACCAACCCCCTCCAAAAAAAAGAAAAGAATATAACATATTAAAGTTTAGTTTCAGCAGAAAAGCTAAGTATATTTGACATAGACTGCCATCTAATTTAACAAAAAAGTTTCCTTCTCTGCGTGCGTTTGATGGTAGACTGCTTCGATCTTGGTATCAGGCACCTGGCACACAGAAAGTTTGTTGAATTAATGAATACAGGTCTGTTCAGGTCATTCTGTTTTGCATTTTGGCCATTTTCCCCCCAAATATCTGGAGATACCCCCTCCCCCCATACCACGAATCAGATTAAGCATTTCAGTATCTAATAATACAAGGTATGATAAAGAATAAAAAATAAAATATTCTGGATAGTGTTCATCCAAAAATGCTTTTCTCACACTGGTGACCAGGGATATCATTTCTGTGACGTTTCCACTGTGGTCCGCATGCACAGACTGTCATATCTGAAGATCTTCAGTTCATGTACTTGTCTGTTTTGTATGTTTGTAAAGATCGATTCCAGCCCTGGCAATAAAGCTTCACATGTATAAAACATTCCTATCCCTTGTTTCCTGAGGGCCCAGATGTAACTTCAGAGGTCGCACAGCTGGTATAAAACAGAAACCAGACTTTATCCCAGAGCTCAGAGCTCCTAGCTCTATCCGAAGTTTTGTTTTGTATTGTTTTCTGTTTTCTTTCATTCCCTCACTAGGGCTTCCGAGCCATGGCTCATATCTAATGACTTAGCAGTGTTTGGAGTGAGAGGATGACTGGAATAGGAGAAGATACTTCTGCTTGGAGAAGATGGGCAATTGCCAGCCTCTGATACTAGAAGGAATTGTATGTCTCCTGTTTTTTTCTAGAATCGAACAGTCTTCCATAGATGGTTAGATGTAGTCGTCCTGGACAGGCGAACAGGAGTGCGAGATAGAGGAGATGAGATTCTGTGGAACATTTTTTGTACGTTTTTACAGATCTCTCACCACAGTTAAGATTCCAGAACTGACTTAACTAACAGATGGTTTGAGCGAGCTTAGAAAAGAATGATTAGCATTTCCATAGCGTTTTACAGTATCCATAATACTTTAACGGCTAATTCATGGAAACTGCCTAGCAGCGTCTGGCACCCCCTAAGCCTTGTACAGATGCCAGCTATCGTTAGTGAAATCACCACCATTGTGTTCCCCAACATAATAATCTGAGTATCCTTAATATTTCTGTGTCACAAATAAGGATCCTCCAGCTCAGAAAGGTCACCTGACATCCAAGGGAGCAGTCCTGGGCTTTTTCTAGGTCCTCTAAACCCCAATGCAGTTCTGTCTCCCTTTGCCAGGGGGCAAACTGTGGTTGACCTTGACTCTTAACCTAGGGATAAGCTCTGTCTAGTCATTGCAGAGCTAACACATCTTTTTCTGATGGAGCAGTTCAGGGAAATGGGGAGAAAACTGTGTGCAGTGTTTTAAGATAATTATTGTGGAAGTGGCCTAAAGGTTAGAATACAGAGGTGAGAAACTGGAGGTGGGATCAGCTAGGAGACTGGTGCGTAGTCCGGGCATGAGTTATTGTCGAAATGGGAGGGTTTCTGTAGCAGGAATGAAAATGAAGGGACCAGTTTTCTCACCTCCAGTAATCCTTGCTCTCCCCATCCTCTGTACACCCCATAGTCGACCCGTTCCAGCCCCTCATCCCAAACCCGATTACTGTTGAAAACTTGGAAGTTTTTTGCTTACCAGCCATTCTGCCTTGCTGGCTCCCACAGAGCTTCTTACAACGGTTTTTAATTTCTTTAACTGCAGGTTTGAATCAGTGTCTGATGTGTTCTTCCCCCGAGGTCTTTGTGACTGGAGAGAAGAAATCCTAACTCTATTGGTCTGATAGCTCAAGCTTTCTAGACATCTGATGTGTTGGACTTGGGGGTTAGCTTTTTCTTTCGGTTTTAGTGGGTGCTGTTTGTATTGTGATTTGGAAAGTAAGAAATATTTTGCTATCCTACTACAACAGTAGAACAATCTCCCAGGACAGATACTTCTCTGTTCATCATTTAAAACTTTAATCATCATTTAAAACCTCATTTTAGCTCTTCGGAGCTTTGGTGCGTCTTTAGATCTTCTTTATTCAAAAGTAGCTTTGAAACAGTACGTGTAATTGAACTTCAACTCTGTACCAGAGACATGAGTTTTCATTCATAAACATTTTTGCCGGAAGTTCTGAAAGGAAGAGGTGCTAAGAAGACGTATTCTATCATTTAACCTGGTATAAATGTATGTAACAGTTCAGAAAACTTGATATTCTGTAGCAGTTGACTCAGTGTAGTCTCTTCAAGTACAATAGTCAGACCTGTTTTTAAATGCACAGATTTCAGGTTGCAACTCTGACTAAAGGTAAAACGCACGTTTTATGTCTGAACATGTTTGTTCCTTTGACGGATGAAAGCTGTATGTTCATATATGCATCCAAGCTTGAATTTTCCCCGCTATTTAAATTATGTAGGAGTCCCATATTTTGCTAACAGATTTTAAAAATGATATATTTTGATTCGGTGACTGAACATATATTAAAGTACATATTGAAATTTAGTTACACATTAAAATATCAAATATAAACCAATCACTGCTTTCATCTACCTTACTTGGGGTATCTTGAATGTTGCGCTTTAAAAAAAAACAAAACAAGGGACGCCTGGGTGGCTCAGTTGGTTAGGCAGCTGCCTTCAGCTCAGGTCATGATCCCAGCGTCCTGGGATCGAGTCCCGCATCGGGCTCCTTGCTCAGCAGGGAGCCTGCTTCTCTCTCTGCCTCTGCCTGCCTCTCTGTCTGCCTGTGCTTGCTCTCTCTCTCTTTCTCTGACAAATAAATAAACAAAATCTTTAAAAAAACAAAAAACAAAAAACAAAACAAAACAGAATCAATTGGTTGAGTCAGGTAATTTTTTTTTTAAGATTTTATGTATTTATTAGAGAGAGAGCAAGCACAAACGGGGAGAGACAGAGGGAGAGGGAGAAGCAGGCGCTCCACTGAGCAGAGAGCTGGATGCCGTACTCGAACCCAGTACCCTGGGATCGTGACCCGAGCTGAAGGCAGACACCCAACCAACTGAGCCACCCAGGTGTCCCTAGTCAGATAATTTTTTGCATTTGGTTTTTAAGTGACAAGATTTTAGGCTTCTGTCATAAACATTCCTTTACAAATAACACATTACTGGGGTAGAAAATCTCCATTTCTAAGAAATTTAAAAAAATGTGTAGTCATCCCTGTATTTTTTCTTTTTAATAGAGTTATTTGAAGTGCTGTGGTTATCTTGATAAGCCTGAAAAGAGCTGTGGTCAGATGGATCCAATTTATAGATCTGAGAGTGAAGAAAATGTTCAAAATTACCATTTTTTATTTCCAATGACATGTACTTCAGTATTAGTATTCCTTTCATTTCAGTCTTTAGCCAATTCTGAATATAAATTAAACAGCATAGAACTTGGACAAAAATTTAAAATTGATTAACACGTTCAGCTGAGTAATGAACTTAACTGATTGGCTGACTCAGGTGCTTGATGTGCCTTAAACCCCGAAGCTAACACACACGCTTGCTCAGTCTACCTTGAAGGTTATCTTCTGTTCCTCTTTTAATGCAGAAATCATTTGGATAATTATCTGATTTATTGATTTTTTTTCCAGTCTCAATTTACTTTTTTTATGGAGGTAACACCTCTAGGCAGTAGCATGCATCCATCTCGGGCGTCCAGCGGGACGAATTCCTGGAGGAAGGTGCGGGACAGACATTTGCAGCAACACAGCAGTTTCCCTCGTGCTCCGTCCCTGTCACTTCTGTGCTCAGACCAACAGCTTAGCTGTGTCTAGTCCCGAGCTGCCGGCTTCTGTCCTTCGGCGTCCTGTGAGATTCACTCATGTTGATTAAGAACAGTAGTTAATCCCTCCCTGAGCTGCGGTCGTCCCCTTGTAGGTATCCACCCTGGTTTCATTCTGGGGTAGTCCCCAGACGGGGGCTGTTATGGTCAATGACACTGTGAACATTCTAGCCCCTCTCTTTGGCCGCATACATGGACACTTTTGGTATATACCTAGGAGTGGAATTCTTGGGTTGTACATGCATACGTTCAGCAGTAGTAAACACTGCCCAGTGGTTTTCCAAAGTAGCTGTACCAATTTCCTCTTCCATGGATCCTGGCAGTCTTTAATTTTAGCTAATCTGGTAAGATTCTGGTGGTACCTCATTGTGGTTTTAGTTTTGTTTCCCTGCTGTGTAATGGTGATGAACGCCTTTTCATGCACTTACCATTTGGCTGTCCTCTAATTTTTTTTTTTCTAATTTTTTTTTTCTCCCTCTCCCTCTGCCTCTCCCCCTGCTTGTGCTTGCTCTCTCTCTAATAAATAAATAAAATCTTAAAAAAAAAAATTACCTGACTAAACCAATTGATTCTTCTTTTTTTTTTTTTAAAAGCTCAATATTCAAACTTCAAGGTATAAGCACTTAAACCTACAAGTGCTTTGTCCATTTACAAATTGTATTGTTGTTTTCTTTTGTAGAAATTCTTTATACATTCTTGATAGAAGTCCTTTGTTAGATACATGTATTGCAAATACCTTTTCCCAATTTTTGGCTTACCTTTTCACTTGCTTAATAGTTTCTTTTGATGACCATCAATTCTTAATTTTTTTTTTTTTTTAAGATTTTATTTATTGGGACGCCTGGGTGGCTCAGTTCATTAAGCGGCTGCCTTCAGCTCGGGTCATGATCCCAGCGGCCTGGGATGGAGTCCCACATCAGGCTCCTTGCTCGGCAGAGAGCCTGCTTCTCCCTCTGCCTCTGCCTACCACTCTGTCTGCCTGTGCTCGCTCGCTCTCTCTGACAAATAAATAAATAAAAATCTTTTAAAAAAAAAAAAGATTTTATTTATTTACTTGGCTGACAGAGACCACAAGTAGGCAGAGAGGCAGGCAGTGAGAGAGAGAGAAGAGGAAGCAGGCTCCCCTCGGAACAGAGAGCCCGATGTGGGACTTGATCCCCAGGACCCCGGGATCATGACCTGAGCCGAAGGCACAGGCTTTAACCCACGGAGCCACCCAGGCGCCCCATCAATTCTTAATTTTAATGAAGTCCAGTTCATTAACCTTTCCTTTTATGGTTCTTTTTTGTGTCCCATTTAATATAGTTTTCTAAGACTCTTGAAGACTTTATTAAAGTAATAATTTAGAAAGAGCTAAACAATGTACATTTATATTGTTGCATAATTTTCATTCACAAACTTTCCAAAATAAAGTGTCCCAAGTGTTTGATAAAAGTTGAAAGCTAAAATATCATTCTCTTTTTAGTAATAGTAATTTGAGAGTATATTGGAAGATCTGTGAGAAGGTAAAATTTGACTGGCAGATGATTTTTATCTTACACAGTAAAAGAAAAGTTTGTATGTGGAGACAACATAAGTCTTTAAGGAGACTCACATTTATAGTCAGTAAATGATAGGTGGAAATCCAGAATAACGTTAAGGTAAACATGAAGTGAATAACCTGGGTAGAATTTTTTAAAAATAAAAATTTTATAGGAAAAAGAAGTAGCCGAAAGTCATCATTTTGTAAACTCGGAGCTAAGAGGAGATGGTCTTTAATGTTTATTAAGAACTCTACGATAAACCAAAATCTTCTTAGTAAGAAGTAGTGATTTGATAACCAAGATCATTTTAAACATGGTCACAGGGAAAGTGTATTAGAAACAGGGTAATAGAAGCCATTTGGTAGTTCCGTTTGGGGTCTTACCATTCTTAGTCGTGAGATTGAAACTATACTTATAAAAATACCTGTGAATCATTTCTGAATTCTCTATCTCTCTCTATCTCTCTCTCTTTTTTTTTTTTTTTTTTTTTTTGGTCAAAACTACTGTCTTTCAACTGATTTGTTAGTATGTTTTGTTGGTACAAACTCCAAATATATTTTATATCTTAAGTTCTTTTCACTGTCACTGCCGTCATCCCAGTTCAAGTCCTTGTCTGTCTCATGCCTAGAACACTGCAGGTGTGTCCCGTCATCCTGCTACTCTTGTGCCCCCAAAACCCATTCTCTGTATTTCGGCCATACCGATTCCTGCACACATATGCCTTGTAACTTCCTGCGGAAAAGCCTTCAGTGGTTTTCTCCTGTTCTTCGAAGAGTGGCCATCAGTCCTTTTTCTCCCTCATGCTCTTCCCTCTTGCTCTTTATGATGTAACCATACCAGCCTCCTGTTTGTTCCTAAATAAGCCTGCTTCTTTCCTACTGCCTATATTTTTACATTCTCTTCTGTCTAAAATGTTTAATTCCTGGTTTTCCCCATGGTTCATTCCAAATCTTCAAGCTTGTGCTTAGATTTTTCTTCCCGGAAATGCCTTCTTTGATCACCCCGTGGAATTAATTTTGGCCTGCCCAAGTTACTACATAATAATCAGGGTTGGTTTTCTTTGTAACAGCCATCACCATCTTTAGTTATGTTGTCTGTCTGTTCATAGTGTTTCCTCTAACTTGAATTTAAATTTCAGGGACCTCATTTGTCTCCCATGCCCCAGTCCCTCACACAATGCCTCGTGGATACTCAAGAGAGAGATTAATGAAAATCTGTGCATCCCAAATTCTTAATGATATGAAGTATAAATAAGAATTCAGACAAATGAGCTAATTTGTTACCAAAGTAAGGGAAGATTTTTATTAAAAGAGATGAAATGAGCTTTGAATGGTAGTTAGAATCTGATTGGTGGGAACTGATGAACTCCAAAATTTTGCACCTGAAACTAGTATTACACTGTATGTTAACTAACTGGAATTTAAATAAAAATTTGAAAAAATTAAAAGATAATAAAAATAATAACAATTTGGTGGGGGCCACTATAGTCAAATGACCGCCATGACCAAGGAAACAATTTGGAGCAGAAGATTCTCTCTGGAAAGTTGTGGGAAGTAAGGTTGAATTAGATATAAAGGACAGGAGTTTGCTAGCTGAAGAACTAAACAGAGGGTTTAGGTATGATATAGTTAACAGTGGAAAGCTAGTGTCAGCCCTTGAAGAGGGGCTATGATTTTTTCTCTGACCTGCTTTAACTGTATCCCACAAATTTTGGTGTGTTATATTTTCATTTTCTTCCTAGTTTTCCTTATGATGTCTTCTTTGACCCATGGGTTATTTAGAAGTGGATGGTTCAGTTTCCAAATATTTGTAGATTTTCTAATATCTTTCCGTTACTGATTTTTAATTTCATTCTCTTACAGTCTGAGAACATATTTTGCATCCTTTCCATTCTTTGATATTTGTTATGGTTTTTGTAGCCCGAATATAGTCTATCCAAGTGAATGTTCCCCACACTTTGGGAAGAATGTATTTCGCTTTTGTTGAGTGGAATATTCTATAAACATTAATTAGATAAAGTTGGCTAGTAACCTTTTGCTCTGCCACACGGTACTCAAAGCTGTGGCCATCTTCCTGGCAAAGTGGGCAGAGAGAAAAGAAAAGGAAAAACAGAGATTTCCCATATAACCCCAGACCCCACACATGCATAGCCTCCCCCTTTTTCAACAACCCTCACCAGAGTGGTACATTTGTTACAATTGATAAACCTACATTGATACATCATAATCAGAGTTTACTCTTACCTTCAAGTCTACTCTTGGTGTTGTACATTCTGTGGAGTCAGATGCTTAGTAACTTGCATCCATCATTGTGGTATCCTACAGAGTATTTTCACTGCCCTAAAAATACTGTGTCCCACCTATTTGTCCCTTCCCTCCCCCATCCCAATTCCTGGCAACCACTGATCTTTTAACTGTCTCCATAGTTTCGCATTTTCCAGAATGTCATATAGGTGAAATCATACAGTATGTAGCCCTTTCAGATTGGTTTCTTTCACTTAGTAATGTGCATTTAGGATTCCTCCCTGTCTTTTCACGGCTTGATAGCTCATTTCTTTTTAATGCTGAATGAAATTCCATTTTCTGGACAGACCACAGTTTATCCGTTCACCTACCGAAGGACACCTTGTTTGCTTCCAGGTTTTAGCAGTTAGGAGTAAAGTTGCTGCAGACATCCACGTGCAGGTTTTTGTGTGACGTAAGTTTTCAATTCCTTTGGTAAACACTAAGGATTGCTGGATTGTATGATAAGAGTATGTGTCGTTTTGTAGGAAACCACCAGAATGGTTTTAACAGCTCATATTCTCACCAGGAGTGAATGAGAGTTCCTGTTGCTTCACGTCCTCACCCGCATATTTGGTGGCGGCAATGTTCTGGATTTGGGCCACTCTCTTAGCTGTGTGGTGGTATTCATTGTTCTGATTTGCATCTCCCTGATGACAGATGATGGTGGAACATCTTTTTATACGCTCATCTGCCATCTGAGTATCTTCTTTGATGAGGTGTCTGTTAAGGTCTTAGGCTCCTTTTTTTATTGGGTTGTTTCCTTTTGTTGAGTTTCAAGACTTTTGTATATATTTTGGGTTATAATCCCTTATCAGATGTGTCTTTATCAGATGTAAAAATATTTTCTCCTTCAAATGGCTTTTTAATACATTTAAAATGCCTGAGTTGCCTTGTCATGATCGGTTGGTCCCTCACAAACTATTAGGAATCCATTCTTCTGATACAGTGTCAGCTCTTGATTTCCTGGAAAGCAGATTATCTTCATTCACCTTGGTATGGAGTATCCCCAATAGCTTTGGATATCTTTTTACTCTCCTTGCTTCATTTTTTTTTTATCACATTTACACATTTCTCTCCGTTCTTCTTCAGCATGCATTCTGAAACCAAGAGAAAGTCAGAGAGGAGGATTGTGGTTTCCTTTCATTATTCAAACTAAATTACCAGAAATGCCCTTTTAAGATGAAATATTGAGTCACTTCAGAACAAGTCAGTCTAGAAGAAGAGAGCAGCCTTACTTAGCTCATGTTTTCCATCCTTACGAGAAGTGTTGATGTTTCATGCTCGCAAGATGTGGTAGGAGCCATCACCTCCTAGCCAAAAACAATCCTTTTTCTTCAGGACTGCCATAGTACTTTATAGAAAGATTAAAAATATCAACCCCAAGGGTGGGGAAATAGGCACTCTTAATTTAAGCCCTATTAAGCACTGACAACCCCAAAATTTGGGGATGTCAGCTAAGACTGTGTATGTGTACACAACAGTCTGATGTGCTAACTTAGAAATAAGATTTTTGTGGTTCAAAGATTATGCCATACACACACGTAAACACACATATATACCGTTGA
The DNA here is from genome assembly GCF_002288905.1 of Enhydra lutris kenyoni. Classification (NCBI taxonomy): domain Eukaryota; kingdom Metazoa; phylum Chordata; class Mammalia; order Carnivora; family Mustelidae; genus Enhydra; species Enhydra lutris. The sequence continues at coordinate 50,181,636 of NW_019154099.1, forward strand.
GACGGAAATCACACTTCTCGGTGTAGTTCATCAGATGGCTGTTTGTGTTAGTTAAAAATAAAAATGGGGCATGGGAGCCCTTCGTATATACTAATAATAGGGAAGGAATAATTAAATTATAATACAGCTGTAGTATAGAACCTATAAAATGTAATACTTCTTAGTCCTTAATAAAATGTGTATCATTTATTGAAGTAGAAATTTTCATGATATCAGTGAACAGTGAAGCTACCGAATATACTTTGTATAATTGCCTTTTACAAGAATTTATATCTATGTTTATATAGATTCATATAGGAAGATAGTCTGGAAGGCTGTCGACCAAAATAGATTGTTCTCATGGAGATGAGACTAAAAATGTTTTTCATTTTCCTCTTTACCTATTTAAATATTGCTAGAGATTTTTGTCATTATGTATTACAGTTCACCCTTGAACAACACAGGTTTGAACCGTATGGGTCCACTTACATGCAGATTTTTTTCAATACAGTGTAGTTCTATAAATGCATTTTCTTTTTTATGATTTCCTTAACATTTTCTTTTCTCTGGCTTACTCTATTGTAAGGATACGGCATATAATACATATACAAGATACGTGTTAAACAACCGTTTCTGTCCTTGGTACAGCTTCCAGTCAACAGTAGGCTAACTCATAGCTTTGGAAGAGCTAGAAGTTCTATGCGGTCAGCAGCCCACTTCCCGCATTGTTCAGGGTCAACGGTGCTTACTGACTCTGACCAGGGAGAGGGGAAAGAAAAGCTATTTTCATTTGGAGAAAAGAAAAGATTTCTATATTCAAAAGGGTAAAAAAACTAGAACCTCTCAGAAGGGCCAAGATGGTACAAATGACGGCTCATGAGATCGGGATAAAGTTTTTAACATTGACTTTTTAACACTAACGTTTCACAGAGCTGACAGAAAGGACAGAACGGGTTGTTTGAGATGGGAGTTCCGCATCACTAATGATGTTCAAATATAACCATTTGGTGGGGTTGTCATGGAAGTGATCGGAGCATCGAGTGGTTTGACATTTTGCCTTGAGACTTGCTCAATAGATGAGATTTTTAACACGGGTAGAAGGTTGAATAAGGGGACCTATAAAAATCTTTCTGATGTTCATTCCTGAATATAGAGAGAATTATGCTTTAACCTGCTTGTGAAAAAGTGACTTAAGAAGAAAGCATGATAAAATTCACGTGAAACATGACCTTCTTTGACTATGCTACAATACAGCACCCTGCGAAGACAGTTAAAGGGGCTGACACGAGTGCTTTCTGTCTGCAGCTTCTCACTGGTGAATCAGTGAAGGGAAGGAGGAATTGATTCTGGACTTGCCACAGTGGGAGACCGTCAACTGTACAAGTACGATATTATTTGGGGTCACGAAGCAGCAGATCAGGCCAGTGATTTCGCAACCCTGCTGAACCTCACCATTAGTCTTCAGAGCTTACACATATAGATACATATTTTTAATAGGCTCTTTGCGGGTCCTGACCCCATGGATTCAGATTCAGTAGCTCTGGAGTACAGCCTGGGGATCAGTATTTGTTCATTCTCAAGTACTTTTGGTGATTGGCCAAGTTTCAACACAACCACAAATTAGGTACATACACACATACACACATATCAGGGCAGTTACCAAATCCCAAAAAAAGGAGAAAACATAAGGACCATTGGAAGGTATCAGATGTTTCAAACTGTCTACAGAGTTGCCTCCCTGAGAAGCCTGTCCACAGCTAGGTGCTGCCAGGGCCTGTGTTTCTGGTGTTCCCTTCAGCGCATCAAGCTGACCTGCTTAAAAGAACCAGTTTTACTTATCAGTACGTTACGTAATACTGCTCGTGAATACGAGAAGCGGTATGAAAAGGCATGTTGGTAAAACGTGTTGTGCTCATAAAGAAGATGTCAAAGAAGATCTGCTCGAGTTGAAGAGAAAGCAGCTGATGTTTAAGACGTGGACAAGGAGCTTATCCTCATGACCAGGTTAACAGCAACATGACCACTGAATATTTGTTGGAATTGTGCATCTTTGGTTTCACTCCCAAATGATGTTAGTTGGCGGGGGGGGATCGAAGGTGACCTGTAGGACTGTTAACAAATCTAGAACATAGAACGAAAGGAACTGCCGTCACCTGCTATCCCACCACCTCGGCTTCCTGAATAATAGAGTTGACCCTGTCGTAAATGTCCCATTTGTCTTCCAAGGCCACTTCTGCCACCCAGGTTCCCAAGTTCCCTTTAGCCTCCAGTGAGCTAGTTCCCTGCAGTAGAGGGTTGCTTCCATGCTGGAATGCTCTTTCCCAGCAGCCACTAGGCAAACTTCCGACTCCTATCACGTCTTCGCTCCCATCTTCCCGAGGCTTACCCTGATCATCTAATTTCAAATTGCACCTGTGCCCCAGTCCCCGCCCGGACCTACATTTTCCTTCCTCCAATGTACTTCACCCCTTTCAGGAATTATTTACTGTGTTTATTGTCATATGTCTGTCTTCTCGGCTAGGTTGTCATCACTGTGAGGGCAAAGATCTTTGTTCTGCTCATTCGATGTATCTTAAGTGTCTTGAACAGCGTCTGGCACGTAGTAGGCTCTTATCAAATAATTGTGTGTTAAGCGGATGCATCAGTATATGATGCCTTGATTGTTTCTCGCTAGTTCTTGACGCTGCTGCAGCCGGCTTTCAGTAGGGCCTTCCACAGTCCCACAGCTCAGACTGTCCCACATCTGAAGTCCCGAGTCCCAGCTCACTGGCCAGAGTCGCTCCACTGGTAGAGTTGGAAGCCTCTACTGCTTGGTCTTGTCCCCAACAAGATCTGAGGTTTCCCCTACATTTCGGCCTTAGTCCTGCTATGCATTTCACATCCCTTGTAGAGATCGGCCTGTCAGGGTCATGGTGAGAAGAGTGCTGAGCTCTCAGCAATCGCTGGGTAAATGACATGGGGTGATTATGGGAGTGGCCCACTAAGTTCTGATTTTTAGCTCAAGAGCCCCTTAGAAATGACCTAGTCCAGCTCATGTTATGGTTCAAGAAACTGGAGAACCACGAGATGAAGTTAATTTTCTAAACTTACAGAGCTAGTTGGAAGCAGTTCTGGGACTGAGTCCTGGCCTGGCGTCGTTTCCTGGTGTTTTAGGACACCGTTTGGCACCAGCCGTGGGGACGGTTTCTCCACGCCCTCCTCTACTCCGTCAACGCAAGGCTCTGCTGCTTTCCTTTTGCCTTCTCACCTGCCTGCCTTCACGCAGATCCAGGTTTCTCTAAATCTCACCCCACACGTGGGACCCATTCTCCCATCCCAACCCAAAGACTCATGTTCCCTTCCCCTATGGATACCCGTATTTGGAGAAGGCTTTCCTGCTTTGCTTGTCCCTGGTTACCCTCATGCTCGGCATGGGGTCCAGAGACGGGGAAGGCTGGTGGCAGGTGGCTGCTTCCATCTGTGACTCCGGGTTAGTCTATTCTGCCCGTGTGTCCCTAGGAGCTCCTCACGCCCATCAGCTTCTCTTGTTCCGACCCCAGGAGAAGCAGGGGGAGGAGGGGAGAGAAGTGCCGCCCTGCAGGGGTGGAGTACTCTCGAGTTTCAAGGGTGTCTCGTGAGCTTCACAGCAGCCCTCGAGGTGAGTGGGAATAGATACTCTTTCTCCATCTTTACTGACAAGGGAAATGCAGGTGAGGAGAGTGAATGGTTTCCCCAGTCTCGCAGTCTCCGCAGCAGGGCTGGAAGCTGAGCCTCCAAATCCTGCTTTAGAATCTTTTCTCCGGTGTCATATTTTCATGTTAACAGAAAGAGACAAAAATTTCTCACCGTCTGCTCTTCTGGAATGTACATAATACCTTTCCCCGAAGACCTTATTTAGTCTTTGAAAGTCTTCTGAGGATATCGGTCTGGATCTCTCTAGCATTTTTAGCGTGTTGGCTCTTAGAAAAGACCACTGACTATTCAAACAGCGGTATGATGGACAGACTCCCTGATACTAAGTTGTCATCTTCATGTGACAGTCATCAAATGTCGTTACATAGGGACCTATGTTCGCAGTGTTCTGGTTTACCTTCGAAGAATCTGTTGGGAACATTAAGATTCTTGATTCAAACTGTGTATCATAAAACTGTTAATGATTTGGTATTTTTACGAATTTTGAAAACCCACGTATTTGGGGGGGTTGTGTGTGTGTGTGTGTGTGTGTGTGTGTGTGTTTAATATTTCATTTATTTATTTGACAGAAGGAGATCACAAGTAGGCAGAGAGAGGGGGGAAGCAGGCTCCCCTCCGAGCAGAGAGCCCAATGCGGGGCTCGATCCCAGGATCCTGGGATCATGACCTGAGCCGAACAAAGGCAGAGGCCCTAACCCACTGAGCCACCCAGGTGCCCCTATTTGTGTTTTTTTTTAATGAGTGTGAGAAATGCCTCTTTACAAATAAAACATGATATATTACTGTATTTAAACTAAAAAATATTCTCTTAAGTATGTATTGCTTACCTCATAACAGAAAGGGATGTCTTCTCACTGTCCGTTTTGTTATGTCTTGTAAACAGAGGTTGAAATTAACTTTTAACCTAATTAAATTCAACTAATACATTAACCAAATTGTGTTAATATTTATGTTAACCTCACTGCCAAACCAAGTGTTGTCAAACATACTGTGGCATCTATACTCCTGAGAGAAATGAAACGCAGTTACATCTTTGCAAGTCAAATAGGAGAGTGACATTGTCCTGCTAGGACTGGCGCTGGGAGCTCCTGCCAGGCTTCTCCGCACAGCGGGTCGGGAGGGCTTGTGTGCAGAGTGGCCATGGGGTCTGTAACGCGGCTCCCTCTTGCTGCCATTTGTCCTTCCTAAGGCCACAGGCTATGCAGAGATGTTTGTAGATAAGAGTCCTGGAAGGTGCGAAAGACTCTTGTGTCCTGTTTTCAGAACCGCTCTATAGGACGACGTCACAGTCGATGCCCCGTAAATTCATACAAAGTCCCTGATAGAAATGGGAATTGTCCAAATCTATTTCCTGCAGAAATGATACCCAAGCTCTAGATTAACTGTCGATACTGTTATCCCCACACGTTTCAGTTGTTTTTATGTTCCAGATTGCCACGTGGCACGCTGCCTGGAGCGTGCCCTCTTGTTGAAACTGCTCTCCATTCCATCTAGTGCCCAGAAGAAAGTGAGCCTTTGTCGGGAATATAGTTTACTTTACAAGTTAGAGTGAGGGGAGAAACCCGTTTGAGCAGGATGGTAGAGTTGTGCAAGTATTCTCACTAATCGTAACCACCGGCCCTCAATCAGTTTCCTGAATGATAAAAAAAATAAAACTCTGAGTCTCAACCACCTGACGGTTTTCCAGCCGATTTGCTGTGTCCAGTCACGTTTGTTATCACTGGTGTGCAATTTTGCAGTTTGCTTCCTTTATAAATTAGAAATGCACCCTGCTTAGGGGACAGTACACACACACACTAGCATGCATTGATTTACACTGTGAAATCACAAGAAGCTTGTAAAGTGGTGTTTAGAGTAAAAACGATAGCCTTATGAAAATATATTAGCAACATTTCTTACAAAAAATGTAAACAAAAATAGTAAATAAACATGCAGCGTAGCACCATGTATTTTTAAACGGGGAGTGAGCATCGAAAAGAGAATCATCTTTAGGTACCAATATGATGTAGGGCCTTTCTTCTTGCTTAACCTTTCATATCGTTTCTTATCTTTATTATAGTCGATCCTTTTCATGTCGTAACTCACAGTCACCTTATGTTAGTCTGTCTGGCTCTATAACAAAAGTACCATAGACTGTGTGGCTTAAAGAACAGGAATTCATTTCTCATGGTTCTGGAGGCCGGAAGTCCAAGACCAAGCCTCTGGCAGATTCCAGGTCCAATGAGGGTCCGCGTCCCTAGTTCATAAACTCATCTTTGTGCTGTGTCCTCACACAGCAGTAGGAACAAAGGAGTACTCTCCTATCTCTTCTAGGTACAAAAGGGCACGAGTCCCATTTGTGCCCTCATCACCTCCCAAAGGCCCGAACTTTTTTTTTTTTTAATAATTTTCTGTTTTTTTATTAACATATAATGTATTATTAGCCCCAGGGGTACAGGTCTGTGAGTCACCAGGTTTACACACTTCACAGCACTCACCATAGCACATACCTTCCCCAGTGTCCATAACCCCACCACCCTCTCCCGACCCCCCTCCCCCAGCAACCCTCAGTTTGTTTTGTGACCTTAAGAGTCTTGTATGGTTTGTCTCCCTCCTGATCCCATCTTGTTTCATTTATTCTTTTCCTACCCTTCAAGCTCCCCATGTTGCCTCTCAACTTCCTCATATCAGGGAGATCATATGATAGTTGTCTTTTTCTGATTGACTTACTTCACTCAGCATAATACCCTCTAGTTCCATCCACGTCAGGCCCGAACTCTTAAATACAGTCCAGGGGGGCTTAGGTTTCTACATCTGACAGGGAGGAAGGTGACACAAACCTCCTGTCTATGACCCACCCATTCTGTTCAGGAAGGAAAAGAAGAGACAACATCAAATAAAGCTAATGGTTGAAAGGTTTAATCCTTATCAGGCTGAAAAGGATTTTCATGATGGTCTTTCAACTGGCCAGTCTATGACAGTTTTATAAAGGCATAGAGTAGAGTTTTATTTGATAGTTTCTCTCCTAATGAGTTCTCCTATCTTTTTTCACATTCAGGACCTATTTGCGCATGACCAGTATGTCTATGGACCAGAGTAAACGGCTGACCATTATGAATTGTTTGTTTACTCAGTAGAGCTATTACCTCATCAACTGAATTTTGAGTAAGCTTCTCTTAGAATGAAAAAAATTAAAATTAATCCACCTAACAGGACTTATTCTGAGATTCTGAGAATAATTTTCCAAATATATCTGGAAAGGTAAATTGATTTTAAAAGATGTATAATTGGGGCGCCTGGGTGGCTCAGTGGGTTAAGCCACTGCCTTCGGCTCGGGTCATGATCTCAGGGTCCTGGGATCGAGTCCCGCATCAGGCTCTCTGCTCAGCAGGGAGCCTGCTTCCCTCTCTCTCTCTCTGCCTGCCTCTGTCTACTGTGATCTCTCTCTCTGTCAAATAAATAAATAAAATATTAAAAAAAAAAAAGATGTATAATTGATGAATTAACCTCATTTTCAGAAAACCCATTTACAATCCACTTCTGCTTCTGAATGCCCTCAGGTAGATGTCAAGCCAAGTGAAGCAAATAATTTTTCACTCAATGAAAGGGAATAATGTGTAGTAGAATAGAACGACAAAAGAGAAAATGTGGTTTGGCCACTGAACTTCCTGCTAACTTCCACATTTCATGTGTGTCGTTTACTGTCTTGCAGGTATGAGAAAGTACCAGTCATCTTGGTGGGGAACAAGGTGGACCTGGAAAGTGAGAGAGAAGTGTCCTCTAATGAAGGCAGAGCCCTCGCGGAAGAGTGGGGCTGCCCCTTTATGGAGACTTCCGCCAAGAGCAAAACAATGGTAGATGAACTCTTCGCAGAAATCGTGAGGCAGATGAACTATGCGGCACAGCCCGACAAAGACGACCCGTGCTGTTCTGCATGTAACATACAATAGCATTCGAACACGGCTGTCCTGGACAGGACACACAGGTGACACACACCTCATCTGCCTGACTGCGGAGCACGTAGGATGTGTGGTGTGAATCCACAGTGAAACAGCCCCCCCCCATTCAGCATCGAGCAGTGATTGTCAGTTGATATCTCTGAGTAACATTTGGGTTCAGGAACTCCGGTCTTCACCACAGTCCTCCGTCTCCTGTGTGCACCTGCAACTTTAAGGCATAGCCGATCGATCTACAGGGTGATTGCCTCCAGAAGCCGTGATGGCATTGTCGCTGGGTTGACAGAAGCAACTATTGTATAAATTAAAAGTAACCATGAGAGAGAAACCGGAAGAATCCCTATGACCGCTTACAGTTAAAATATTTTGTCTTCTTAAAAAAAAAAATTAAGTAAAGGAGAAATATTTTCCTAGGAGAGTACTGAATTTCAGGACTGGAGATAGTGCTTCTAACCAATGTATCCCGTCAAGTAAGATAACAACAGCTGGCCTGCCGACAGCATTACAGGGAGTGAATCTTCCCTCAGCTGACATATTCCCGTTTCTCAAAATTGATGCTTAATTGTAGATGTTATCCTAATTTGTGACGCAGAACTAACCCGCGCATCAGTCCTTGACAGAGCAGAAGTCAGAACAGGTTGTGTAGAAGGACAGAGTCTGGCTTTAGAATGTGTAAAAACCACCTGCTTGGCCACAGAAGATGGAGGCTCTCAAGAGGGTTTGATCCCCATTAAAACCCCGAGCCCACCCTCTGTTCCCGAAGCAGGGGTGGTCTTAATCACTTTACTGAACAAGAAGGAAGCAACTATCACGGGAAGATTGCCTAGCCTTACTCGCAAGATGTGTTCTGGTCGATGAACTAGTACCATCGCGTAAGGAAAATGAAGCCATGTTGCATCCACACGTTCCCATTTGCGGAAACCTCACAGGACAGTATAAATATCTTGCATTTTTACATTCGTCAAAGCAGCAAATTCCTTCTTGCCTTTAAGGGCTATGGTTGTGGTGTGATTCTTGGCTAACCTGCTTTCAAAATCAAGTTTCCTGTAGCAGAGCTTTACTGCAGGCACCTAAAAATTGAATAACCATGTGAAATAATTTGGGTTTAAAAGTAGAACATAAATTATAGGGTGGAAGGCAAGGGACCCCCCCCAAAAAAAAACCCATAAAAAAACCTTTTATCTTTAATTTTCCTGGGGATTTATATAAAGATTTTCTTACAACAGTTTTGCCCTGATTACTGAAGTGGCCAATAAAGCTAGAGTAAGTATTTTGTTTTGAAAAGGTGCTCCAAGCCTCGGTTTTCATAGCCCTGAAGTAGTTATCATTTGCATGACTAATGGCACAGGAAAAACCTATTCCTAAGTTTTTACAATCAAGCATAGAAGGGTTTTCAACCAATTTCAGAGTTGTAAATGCTGAAGAGCGTACCTTGAGCTTAATCCTCTGGAGAGAAATTTGGCCTTCGGAACTGCACTGTCACTGAGCCTGCGATCCACGTCCTTGCCTCACGTTCTGTTGGCTTCACACACTTGTGCAAGTAACCTCTGGTCTTACGTGTGTACCTGAGCGAAGAGTGTGTGTTTGTGTGTGCATGTGTGTTTATTGTTCCTAAGAATTTGGCACAAGTCAGAGATAATTGCCTATACTCAGACTCCGTACTGCAGGATATAGTGTATCACAAGCATTTTTTTTCCTTCTAAATTATTTGTGTGGGTTTCTTTTTTTTTTTTACACATTATGGAAATCATTGCTGGCCCCCAAGTGTTTGGTAAACTGGCATTGAGTTTAGAGGATGGCAGAAAGGTAGATAGTACTTTTCACAGATGAGAAAACAGATTCGTGGATACAACCAGGCCGTGATCATGAAAGATGCTTTGAATTGTGAATATTTGCATTCTTCAGCATAGTGTTTTCTTACAACCCCCAACGGGGAAGCACCTCATTTACAGGACAGAAAGTTCCAACCTGTTTTCTTGGAACCAAGCTCTGTATGTCACAGTTGATTCAACTCAAAACATTTAGAGAAATCCGAGATTCAAGAAGTATGATTTGTCCACAGAAATAGAAATATTTGCTAGTGAATCGGCTGAGATTTGAAGCCTCTAACTTCTCAGAATGATTTTTTTTTAAGAATTCCATATTTAACAGCAATTTATGACAACTAAGATTACGTATTAAAAACATCTAAAGGACTACAGTTTTACATTACGGATTGCTATGCAGACAAGAAAAAGAAGTTAATATGAAAGCAATGTCAAAAACTTAAAGTGGAAAAGATTATCTAACCCTTCGGATTTTCATTCGGAAGTGTTTGTGTCAGACAAGAAGGCGGGCTTTTACTGTATAGATGTTGCAAAGAACCGGTCTGGCTGCCTGATCAGTGTTTCTACACAGCCCTCCGTGCTTAGTGACAGAGCCTCAAAGATCCTCAGAAACATGGGAACCCTCTTGTGCTCTTCCTGTTGGTGTTTCATCGGGTAGGAATATAACTGGGTTTGAAGGAATGTGTTTGTGGAGATGTTACTAACAAGCTGAAGAACAGGGGGTCAAGTGACATGACGTCACAGTGGCTACAGAGAAAAGTCGGTGACCTTGCATCGCTGTTGGTTTTATGCCCTGATCAGACGAGCAACTAGTTACATGAACGTTTTTCTAACATGCCTTAAAAAATGTTATGGTTTGATCCAAAGACCCACTTTTTCTTTAGCTGTTTGTGATAAGCTTTTCTTCTGTTTTCATTTTGTCTTGTTTCACTTCCGACAAAGGCAGCGTTTTTTAGAAGTTTTTTTTTTTTTTCCTTTTATGATGCATCTTTTTTGGGGGGAGGGGTGGGGGGTGTTTTTTAAGCTGTGATAGTGATGGTAACTGATGCCTTTTCCTTTCGTTCCATTTACACCAAACAAGCCAGCATTGATCAAAAGCATTACATAAAATCTTCCTTAAACTATTGAAAGGTGCTTCGATGATTTTCTCCTTTGGTTTTTAGAGGTAGAACTTAACTTTTGACTAAGCGCTTAGGAGTTGCCATCACTTTTCTGTGGTAAAACTACTGATACTTGCTTTTCTTTATAAGGAAATGTTGCCTAAGGATGTCTGCTGTTAGTTTTCAGGAGTTTTCCAGTGGGAATGTTGTCAGCGTATGTCTGAATGTGAAAAGTGCGTATTGTTTGTTGCTGTTGGTTTTCTTGTTGGTTTGTTCTGTTTTTTAGTTGTTGTTCTTCTCACTCGTCTTGTGTTCGCACTGTTAAGCTTTACTTGTCTCCTTTGCCAATCAAATGTTAAAGACTGTGGGGGTCTTTTTCTTTCTTTTCTTTTCTTTTTTTTTTTTTTTAATTAACGTGTCATTGTGCATCTATTAAATCTTGATCAGGGTTTCAAGAATGACTGCAGTGGGTTTTGGAAACAGACTTATCATTATTGATTTGGGGTTTCCCAGAGATATAGTTCACAGTTAGTTGTTGAGCTCTAATACAACTGACCATTTAAAATTGAACAACAGTTTATTGTTTTGTAACAATGTCAGTTGTTAAACCTTGACATTTCGATTAAAACATGAATTGTAGTTATAACTCAATGCAAATTCAACAGTTGTATTTGGAGTTAAATTATTTTAACAAATAAATTTATTTAATGAAACTTCCTCTGGACTTGTGTGATTCAGTTTGATTTTGTACATGTTCATGAGGGAAATGTGTTCAGAATGTAAGGAAACAACCCAAAATTGCCATAGAACAAATTTAATACTCTTGATACAGAAGTATTCACGCTGAATTAAATCAAGAATGCAACAGATAAAAAGGGAGCTTAACTGATCATTAACCCCTTAAAAATAAGCCTCTTAAAAATAACACAAGAGAAACTTTAAAATCAGAAATTACTAATATAACCTTCTCTCCATAACCACTGGTTTATAGTTTTTATGATAGTTGGCTAATTTGAAGCCTCCGTGCTACTGTGAACAGAATTGTTCTAGATAATTAACATTAATTAGCCGTTGCCCTGTGGTCCTGCTAGTATCACTAGAATGTATCAGTCCAGTGATGGGTCTGGACTGTCTTTTTGTTGAGGTCGGGTGGATCTTAAGGTGCCAGAAGCTGGAGGTTGCTCCCTGTGGGGCTGGAGGGCCTGTCTGTTCTATATGGGGCCCTGTGAATGTTGGCAGATGCTGTTAATTATGGACAGCCTTCAGCTGCTCTGATAAGGAGCCCATTCATTCCGTAAGCCAATTTAAACTATGCCTTTTGGTTAGGTCGCCTTCAAACTCTGTTGAAATCCTCTGGCAACATTCCACCAGTTTAGAGCCTTCATTGTTTTAGACTATCAGAATAATTTGAATGAATATAACAGGGGCACTGTAGACAGAATCTCAAATATTTAAAGGAAAATGTGTCTATGCTTTGGTATGATAAATACATGCTAGTTCGCTTCATAATCTCATTTGAAGCATTTGTAAAGTATTTAAACCTATTGCATTCTAATTTCAACTGGGAGAATTTCTTTATGGCTGCAAAGCAGTATTTTAAGCAAGTACTTGGGAGCAAGTGGCACTTTATTGATTGTTAGAGGTCCGTGAATGGAACTATAGGTAGCTGGAGAATTAAAGGGCCACCCAATTTGGAACCCGTCTGACCCCCCAGGACTTGTGAAGCAGACTCCATAAAAAAGCTGCTAGCTTTTTTCCTAATTTTACGTGTAAATGCTAATAAAACAGGGATACCTGGGTGGCTCAGTCGGTTAAGCATTTGACTCTTGATTTCAGCTCAGATTACGATCTTAGGGTTGTGAGATAAGCCCCATGTCAGACTCCATCCTCGGTGTGGAACATGCTTAAGATTCTACCCCACTCTCTCTCTCTGCCCTTTCCTCCCGCTCACCAGCCCCCCAAGCTGTGTTTGCCGCATGTGCACTCTATCTCTCTCAAAAGAAAAAAAAAATTAATGGGACATAGAGACACCTCATTTGTTAGGTAAGCTGGTTTCACATTTTGTAATATTAACTTTTCTCCTGTTTTGTTTTTTTGAAATAATAGGTTTTCGAAAGATTTGCTGCTTCTCCAGGTAAAGTGATATTTTTTTTTTCGATGTTTTCTTAAAACAGTGGTCTTCAGATTACCTTCTACAGATTCCTCCAAGACTTATTAGTAAAGAAAAAGGTAGAAGACTATGTGCTTAAAAGAGCAAATACAAAGATCTATTTAGTACACATGAATTAGAGAAACTGAAGGAATGATTACTTGGTTTGGTTTATGGGAATTTTTTTTACAAATACCCATTTCAAAGGCTCAGAAGTATGAAAGATTTCATTGTTCTAGCATATGATTACATGTTTACATGGACAGTATTTAGGGTATGGTTTACATTTTTATCTTTAAAAACCAGATATTTCAGGGGCACCTGGGTGGCTCAGTGAAGCCTCTGCCTTCAGCTCGGGTCATGATCTCAGGGTCCTGGGACCGAGCCCCGAATCTGGCTTTCTGCTCAGCGGGGAGCCTGCTTCCCCGCCCCCCTCTCTCTGCCTGCGTCTCTGCCCACTTGTGATCTCTGTCAAATAAATAAATCTTAAAGTATTTTAAAAAATTAAAAAAAAAACATATTTCCAAAAAAACAGATATTATTAAAAAATACAAAGAAGAAGGGGAAAAGCCACTCAATTTCTAAATCTCTAATACAACCATGTTGACATTTGGTGTAAATGTCTTTCTGGGCATACGTACATGTGGAGACACACACACAGGTAGAGAGATAAATGACTCCATGTCACTTTGAGAAACGCGCTAAGTACTAAGAATGAATCACCCAAAGTTACACTGATAAAGTGGCAGAGTTGAGGTGCAGACCCAAGTTCTAACTTTAGATCATTTTTTTCCCGCTGTTCATTCTTAATCTTGAATGGTGTCCACTGATTTCAGGTTCATTCAGCTATTTTTTTTCTTTTAAGATTTTATTCATTTGCAAGAGAGAATAAGCAGGGGCAGAGGGAGAGGGAGAAGCAGACTCCCCACTGAGCAGGGAGCCCAATGCAGCACTCCATCCCAGGACCCCGGGATCATGCTCTGAGCCAAAGGCAGACACCTAACCAACTGGGCCACCCAGGCGCCCCAGTTCACTCAGCCGTTGTTCATCAGGGGGTAACTCTTACATCAGATGTGGTGCAGTGATACTTAGAGACATCTAATCCCTGACACCCAAGACATCTTAATTGTCTTATCCCATTCAGGCTGCTCCAACAAAATGTCATAAACTAGGTAACTGGTACAACCAACGTTTATTCCTTCTGGTTCTGGCAGCTGGGGAATCCAAGATCAAGATTGGCAGGTTTGGTGTCTGGTGAGGACCCGCTTCCAGCTGACTGCTGACTTCTCACTGTGGCCTCACATAGTGGAATGGGGAAGGCAGGTCTCTGAGGTCTCTTAGAGCACCAATCCCATTCGTGAGGGCTCCACCCTTACGCCCTCAGCCCCTTCAAAAGGCCTCCCCACCTCATATCATCTCCTTGGGGATTCTGTTTAAACTAACAAATTTTGCAGAAACATGGACATTCAGTCTATAGTACCAGTCTCGTCTACTGGCCTTTCCCTTTCCATCAAGGCAGATACAAATGAGCTCCCTGGCAAGAAATAATTTATTTCCCTACTTATAAATACCGGAACTCCAATAACCTGGGCCACGCCACAGTCCTGGGCACAGCCCGCAGAGGCGGTAGCTGGCTCCGTTCTTTCTTCCCAAATCCTGTGCGACCAGCCTGAACTAATCCATCCTGGGAACTTTGAGGAGTCAGTGTGATGGATGAGGGTGGATGGCGGTAGGCAGGATTCCGGGACTCTGCTCTTATGGCGTGTCTACTTCCTAAGGAAGTGCTCAGGCTTCCAACAGGATCTGCAAGGAAGGTGGGCCTTGGAAGCACTGTGCTAGTTTGGGGACACCAGCAAAACAGAAAGGGGCAGAGGGAGCTGTAGTTCAGATACTACATTGAAAAATGCTAACTCACCAGTGTCGTTGACCTTGGCCCATATAAGGAAATGATGAGTTAGGGGTGTCATTGAAAGAACATTGTCCAAAATATCCAGGAATCCTTGAATCCCGTCCTCGATCCGCACCACATCATCCCTGAGGGGGAGGTGTAAGTTCGTGTGAAACCACACTCAAACTGCGACACAGGCACACAAATGCACACACATATGCATGCACACACACCCACCATAAAACACCGGGGGAGGGAACAACAATTACTTCCTGGAGCTTTCCTTATAAAGCTGCAGTGCTGAGCTCTGGTACGCTGCCTGGACGCCAACAGACTCAGGTCCGCTAGAGGAGCCCAGAAGGAGAAGCAGACCAAAGGCCTCTCAGCATCCATCTTGAAGCCCAAATCCACATCCTGAACATGTCTGCTAGTGAGAAGAACCAAAAGAGGAAAAGAAGTTTGGTCCAGAACCTAGCACGGTGCTGCCCTGGCCCATCCCCTCCCCACCAGGGCCTGACTGAGGGAAGGGGAGGCAGCAGACAGGAGGAGGACGCCCTGGGGGAACTGCCTCCAGACTCCTCTCACTTCAAAAGGGAGAACAAGGAAGAGCGGGGAGGCCCTGGGCTTTATCCTGGAGGTGCCATCATGGCTAAAGGGGGCTTGATCTGACGTCCTCCAGCAGCCATCCTCCTTTTGGGCATGGAACAGAGATGGAAGTGAAAACCAACATGAGTTAGGGGGCAGCTTTTTCTCCACTAGAGCCCAGTAACCCCTTTATTGTAAGTAGAGTTTAAATATATTTTCCCTCAATTTATTTCATTTGCTTCATTATTCACTACGTTTCAGTTCATTTATACTCTATCAGTTACCTATAGCTGTGTAACAAATGACCCCAAAACTTAGCAGCTTAAAACAACAAACATTTGTCATCTCGCAATTTCCGTAAGGCGGGAGTCTAGGCATGGCTCTGGTCTCACAAGCCAGGAGTCAAGCTGTGGGCTGGGCATTCAGGCATCTGGAGGCTTCACTCAAGGTAGATCAACGTCTATAATCTCTCAGTGGTTGTTGGCAGGACTCAGTTTCTCTAGGGCTGAGGCCCTTACGTCCTTGTTGGCTGTCAGCCAGAGGCTGCCCATATGGGCCTCACCACTGAGAAGCTCACAACATGGCAGCTGGCTTCATCCTAGTTGGGAGGTAAGAGCAAGAGAGGCATATGAGCAAAAGAGAATCACTGTCTTGTGTGTTATCTCAGAAGGTATACCTCGCCACTTTTGCCCTATTTGCTTAGTTCAAACCGAGTCTATGTTCAGCCCACACTCAAGAGAAAGACATCACACAAGATTCTCAGGGAGGTTAATTTTATGTGTCACTGTGACTGGGCCATGGGGTACCCAGATACTTGGCCAAACATTCTGGGTGTTTCTGGGAGGGCATCTTTGGATGAGATTAACATTTAAACTGGTAGACTGAATAAATCAAGACTGCCCTCCCTAATGGGTGTGGACTTCTTCCAAGACACTAAAGACCTGAACAGTATAAAAAAAGCTGACCTTCCTCCAAATAAAAATGAATTCTTCCTGCCTAACAGGCTTTGAGCTAAGATATCAGCTTTTTCCTACATTCAGACTCAAACTGAAACATTGGCTCTTCCTAGGCCGTGGGTCTGCCAGCCTTCAGACTGGAATCATACCGTTGGCTGTCTTGGTTCTCAGACCTTCAGATTCAGACTGGCTCTCTGCTTGGTCTCCAGCTTGCTGACTCAAACGCAGGTCTTGGGACTTGCCCGTCTTCATAATCTCATGAGTCAATTCCATGTAATAAGTTTCTATATAAATAGGTGGTAGATACATACATACACACATATCTACGTATATACATCCTATTGGTCTGTTTCTTTGGAGACCTACGACTAACACAGGTGTGAATATCAGGAGGCAAGGATCATTGGGTGCCCCCTTAGAAGGCTGCCTACTACATATTATTATGAATTTCATTCCATATTATCACCCTACTTAGAAAATTATGACCCATAATCCTAAGGATTTCAGTGTGTGCTCTTTTTTTTTTCCAATTTTCTTGATTTCAATTCCTCCCCTACCATCATGTATACTGCTATATCTAGGAAAAACTTCCAGTCCACCACAGACATATAGGAAGCCCTTATCAACCATAATGCCAACTAGAAGGACAGGAACTAATTATGTTTAAGTACGTAATATTACATAGACATAAGTTAAATTTAGTTTTCCCGATTAAAGTAAAATAATTTCCCAAATACCCATTGAGATATTTATCAACTTGTATTTCCAAATCAATTCCCAAATACAATTCCCTCGTGTACCATACCAGTACAGTTTTCAAAGGAAATTGACTGGTCTTCATTAAATGATAAACTAGCATTTCAACAGAGTATTCTTCCATTGGTGGACTTTAGAAGCTATTCTGCTATTTGCAGTAAGGGGATGGGAGGGTTGAGTTTTAACTTGTTACTTTTAACCTCTCTTACTCAAGACTGATAGACAAAATAATAAATTTTAAGAATTGTCAATATCTGATTTTTTTTCTTTGTAGACTTGGTTCGTAATTGTCAATAACAAAGCAGGTTAAGTCTAACTGTCAATTCATTGCATTTACCCAGTTGCCGATTAACTGGTTTGGTTTATGCATTCTCCTAACAGGCCCATGAAATGAGATTATTTTCCTCCCTACAGAGATTCTCTGTCAGAGAGCCTTGGTAATTAAGAAGCAGCTGATAAGATCTGGTAGTAGATATTTGAGTGGGAGGAACTGTCCTAATTAGGACCATTAGAACTGGAGGGTCCTTCTCTTCCCTCCAGACCAGAAGCACCAAAGTTTATTTTTTCTGCCACAGAGGACCTAATCAATGCACGAATCAGTTCTACTTCATTACCAACCCTGCTCCCACCCCCACTAATCCCAGGAGATGACAATATCACTGGTCACTGTGGGACCTTACCCAAACCAAATAGTCTACAAAATAGTTTCTGCAATGGGCTAATAAAGAATTTACAGTTTGAGGTGTGTTTGTTTTTTAACTGACCCATAACATACCTATAGTAAAATGACCCAAACTTGTCCTTATACCTCAATGGAATTTTACGTATGTTACCACCAACCACATCAAGATATAGAACATTTCTGTCCCTCCTGAGGGCTCCTTCGTGTTCCTCTTAGTCAATACCCACAGCCCAGAGGTAACTACTGTTCTGACTTCTTTCACCTTTGGCTACTTTTGCCTTCTTGAACTTCATATAAATTAAATCATATAGAATGTACTCTTCTGTGTCCAGGTTCTTTTGCTCAACATTATGTCTATGAGAGTAAGTCTTGGTGTTCATGGAGCAGTAGTCTGTTATATCTTATCATTGTATAGTTTTCTTGTTTATGAACACACTTTATTGATTAAATCTGCAGTTAATGGACCTTTGGGTTTTTCCTAGTTTGGATCTGTAATGAGTAAAACTGCTATGAGCGTTCTTACACTTAACCTTTGGTGGAGAGGCAGAGTGCTTATTTCTCCCAGGTAAATACCTAGGAATGGAACTCCTGGATCCCAGGTAGGCTTGTAAATTAGCTTGGATAGACAATTTTCTCAAGTGGTTGTACCAACTTACACGTTAACAAGCAATGGGTGACAACTTCAGTTGCACATGTCACAGGATAGGTTTGTTGGGATGCAAGTTCTGTGACAGAGCTCAGGGTGTGGAATCTTTATTAGGAAGTGCCATTGGGATCTCTCACTTCTACAGGAGAAAATAAGATTGGACAAAAGGAGAGGCCGAGCTGCCATGCAGGGTTAACAACAACCTGGGAGAAGGATGGGGAATTAGAATGGCCCCTCAGAATTGTCCCAGCTTAGGTCAAGTTGGCTAATCCTTTATGCCCTCCATCCACCAGACACAGTGACCTTGGATGAGATGCAGCCTAGATGGTCTCTGAAGGACTGGGAGATGGAGGCCTTTAGCACTGTCAGCAACTGGGGCAACAATCGCCTTATTGAAGGAAATCCAGGCGGTGCCTCACAGCATCTACCAACTCCACACACCCACACACATACCTAGTGCTGTCAGTGTTTTTCATTTGAGTCATTCTGGTGGGTGTGTAGCGGTATGTCATTGTGGCTTTTACTTTGCTTTTCTCGAAAGCCGATAATACTCATGTGCTTATTGGCCATTGGTTATCTTTTTTTGTGAAGTACCTGTTTAGGTCTTTCGCCCATTGTTTAAATGTGCTGTTTGTCTTTTCCTTGTATATTTGTTGTTCTTTATATTTTTTGGATATGTATCTGCAGATATACCATCCTCGTCTGAAGTTTGCCTTTTCACATTCTTATTGGAGTCTCTTGACAGAAATCCTTAATTTGAATGAAGGCAATGTACCGATCTTTTCTTGTATAGCTATTTTTATTCTTTAAAAGACATCTTTCTTTACTTCAGGGTTGTTTTGACCTGTTTCCTCATTGGTGTGCTGAGTTGACCTTATGTGTAGAATCACCATAGAATAATTACTTTTCTTTTTTTTTTAAGTAGGCTCCATACCCAGCACGGAGACCAACATGGGGCTTGAACTCACCATCCTGAGATCAAGACCTGAGCTGAAATCAAGAGTCAATCACCATCCCTAGGTGCCCCTAGAATAATTACTTTAAACATACAGAGTTTGTTGAACGAGTAAAGATGGAGCTACCATCATTAATTAGTCTTTGTTTCATATTATTGATGAAGTATTGAAATATTTAATTGGCAGGTTTGGCTCTTGGCCAGTGTATACCCAAATGTATTTTACCAAGTTTGTGTTACTAAGTCTGTGTTAGATAGAAAAAGAATTTCATGATCAAATAAGTTTGAGAAATACCCAGTTAAATAAGTGAAGCAGGTTTTCTACTATAGAACTCCTTGGAGTCTTTAATATCCTAATGTATATTATATCACTTAAAGAGAGATGTTAGATTCATTATGTCCCTAAATTATTTGATCATAGACTTTTTTTTTCTCAGATCATTTCACAGGACTAGTGTTTCACAGGTCACTAGATTAGTAAATATATTTAAGAGAAAGGGTATGATGGCCAACAAAAAAGAGGTAAAAAACCCCCCAAATCCACGAATCCATAGTGATATATTAAAATATCACTAAAAATAAGGGGGAGTTGACATTTTTTAAATAGGAGGATCTAATTAATAAATATAGAAAGACTGATAGAATCAAGAAGTCATCATTTTGCAATTTTTCAAAAAAAAAGTGGAACCAGGCAAGGATCAAAAATGCTAAGATCATTGGGTAGAAAGGTTATAGGGAAATGGGCCTTTCAAACGGTCTCAATGTTTCATTCCACAAAGTACTTCTTAATTGTTAAGGGAAAGAATCCACTTTTCAGTGGAAATACAAGCTGACAGGAACTGAACCAAGCGATCAAACTTAGCACCCCCCACAGTGGGATGAAACCCATTGTGGGCCCCCACTGTGAAGCAACGGGAAACACCCTGTTTCACCTGTATGGTGTTCTTGCCACAAACATCCTGAACCTAATCATG
The DNA here is from genome assembly GCF_002288905.1 of Enhydra lutris kenyoni. Lineage (NCBI taxonomy): Eukaryota > Metazoa > Chordata > Mammalia > Carnivora > Mustelidae > Enhydra > Enhydra lutris. The sequence continues at coordinate 50,201,739 of NW_019154099.1, forward strand.
GGAAAGCAATCAGGCAAATCCACATTGTGAGACATTCCACAAGAATAGGTCTGGAGGCTTCAGAAACATTCCTCGCAAAAGACAAAAATAGTAGAGTGAGAATGAGATGCTACATTTAAGAAGACTAGAGAGACATCTTTAAGAAGAAAAGAATGGAAACAGTGCCTCAACATTTTCCCTGGCTCCTTGTTCTTCACTGGTACAATGTGATCTCATTAGCAAAAATGTATTGCATACAGGAAGTCTGGGCAAAAAAAAAAAAAAAAAAGAAGGAATGTGGAGCTCCATCCCCTAAGGAATGCAGCAGAATGTATGTGTGGATATGTATAGAAAAAGCTGGTCTTTCCCCTGATCTGGAAATTCAGAAACCTTCTTCCCCTCCACCCCATTCCTGCTGAGAATCACTGAATTGAGTCAGGGCTTTTCCTTTAACGTAAGTGATGCTCCTGTAACATTCCCTGCTCGAATTGTCCAACTTTTGCCACCCTTATGGCTGAACAGTACAAACTAAATATGTCCCAGGGTACTACTGCCCAGTGGCAAAAGAGAGAGCATATACGATTTACAGAGTTTATACCCTGTGAACCCCAGTAAACTATTTAAGAGAGATAATCAACTGTCCCCCTAAACCAACTCCAAATTTCATTATCCTTCCTCCCTCCCTTCCCTCCTCCTCCCTCCCTTGCTCTTTTCCCTCCCCTCCCACTTCCCTACTTCCCTCCCCCCCACCCTTTTGTCTCATTTGCCACTGATGTGGGAAACAAAGGCAGAAGAAAACTTATGAAATGTCTTTACTACCTACAGCCCACTGACAAGTCCTTGAAACAGGCAGAGTGACATTCTTCTGGGGATGCAACTGCCTCAATGTTAACATTTGCTAAGGGCAACAGGCAATCTTAGCCTGAGGCTCCCCCCTTCCCCCAAGATCTGGTGTCTACTTAACATATAAAAATTCCTTTGGAAACTTCCTTTATCTCTAAATCCCCCAAGATACATGTTGGCAATGACCCCCAAGGCATATGCCCTACCGATATACATCTGAAAGGATCTCATGACTGGGTTTCTACTAAGCAGTGATAAACGACCTTTCCTAAAAATAGCTAGCCTCTTCAGGATCCTGGAAACCTTGTTTCTGGAACACCTGGGAGGCTTACATTATCCCTAATCCCCTCCCAACTTGAAAGAATATAATGGGCCACTCCAGGGCAGTTCTTTTCTGCCCACAGGTCCTGTCCCTGTGCTTTAATAAAATCACATTTTTGCACCAAAGACACCTCAAGAATTCTTTCTTGGCTGCAGGCTTCAAACCCTAAAGTCCTTCCTACAGTCACCACCCGTATCTTCCCTGGACCCATGCAGCTGGCTTTGTCCCACCTCCTATATCCAGACGATTGCTATTTAAGTCATGAACAGTATTCCCTCTTGAGAATGATTTTGGTCCGGTGGTTGCTCTAGTTGCTTTTTCGTAATAAATGAGTTCACTTTAGCAACTCCGGGCGTTTTCATTCATCACTCAGGGACATGTGATTTACAATTAAAACAAAACAAACTGAAAATCTTCTACACTTCTTTCTTTCACTCATACAAGTAGTATTTTGTTGTATAATAGTGTTAAATGCCAAACCTTTTTTCATTGTTGCCACAAATATCATATGCAACAGAAGGGATTTCTCGTCGTTAACTTTAAACCAGGACTGGTAATTAATGTTTGTCCTGGTGCCTGTCGGGACTCCTCTGTCGTGGTCTCCTGCAGCTGCCATGGCCATGGCCTTGGATGGAGGAGGGAAGGGCGGGAAGAAACCCACAGCCCATGGGCAGGATTGGCTGGGATGCTGGAACCTGGCTGGGGAAGGAGGGCAGATGCTTCCTAGGACTCAAGGGAGGAGGGTCTTTGGAGTATAAGGACTGGTAGGAGCCCTCGATGGGGAAATGTCATACTAAGAAGTGGGAAACCCTAACGTAGTGGCCAGCCTTCTCACCACTCCTTGAAGGAATTCCAACGAGCAGCAAAACAATACGTCTTTTCTTTTTGTTTTATTGTATCTGCAGAATTCCTAATGCTTCTCCAAGATGACTGTGCCCTCTTTTCTGTCTTCCTACAATGACTTATCAGCCTCAGTTCTGAACAAATACCATCTGACATTTTAGCACATCAGTGGCTTAGAAAAATATAATTAAAGGTAAAATGTACTAGAACTGAACAGTATAGTTCCCCTAGTCACTCACTTTTAATTACATTTGGATGGATCCTCCGTTGCCATGGAAACTCTCTCCTTGGGAAATTTTGGAGGCAGGGATCTGCTCCAAGTTTCACAGTTCTGGATCTTACAGAAATTTCTTGTTCTGTTTAGAAGTTTAGAAGCTATGTTGCCACCATCCACTGGGATATCACGCGAAGTTAGCTGTTGTCATTGCTCAAAACAGTTCGTATAAATGGCATTGTTTGTTTCTCATTGTTGTAAAGTGTTACAAATTCTTTCTATATGGAACTATTTTCTTTATGTGTAGAGGTTGGTTGATTCATTAAACTTCTGTGTCCAGTATGGCGGCCATTAGTCACATCTGCATGTAGCTGTTTAAATTTATGTTAACTAAAATTAAATAAAGTTAAAGTACAACTCTTTAAAGTGCAAGTAGAACTACTTGAATTTCAAGTCACGTTGGCCACATTTTCAGTGCTCAATAGTCGTACGTAGTCCATGTGTAAGGACTTATTTAGCCAGAGCGGCCCCATCCTGGGTTAAACAGTGATTTTGTTGTTTATGCAGCAAAACTTAAACTGACCCTGCCCCCCCCCCCCCCCCCCCCGGGGAACTTACTTAAAAGCAAGTCTGGGAAACCAGTCCCAGGTAACAAAGCCCAAATACAAGGGTGGGTCAGGTCAGGTAGGGATAACAGAGCCCGGATGCAGGGATGAGTCGGGCCAGGTGGAGACATCCAATCAGTGGAGCGAGCATACTGTCTCCCTAGCTACCAAGGAGTGTGGGTCCCGCCTTTTGGGCGCGTTTTGGGTGCCAATTCTGACCAAGGTGATAGGCTAGTTCAAATAGCTACTATGGGGTAAATTGTAGTTCAATTGGCCACCTGTGTGTGACCTAGCATGGCTGTGCAGCTTTCTCTGTGTGTTGCAATCTCATTGGCCACCTGTGTGTGGCCAGGCCCAACCACATGGCCTTTGCTCTATAAAAGTTAGCCTGTGAGGCAGGGAGGGGTCACCCTCTCTGTAAGAGGCGGCCCCAACCAGTCTGTTTGACGGTCGGTTTGATTCTCGATGCTTGGCATGAAATAAAGCTTTGCTTGACCTTTGCTTTGTATCAGTCTCGCTCCTTTAATCACAGACCCATTATTGGGGAACCCGATAGATGACTATGTATTGGGCTGGATAGATAGATAGCAGAAATTTCTATTCAACGACACTGCAATAAAATAACAATCGTTTGTTCAATTTTCTTTGTTCAGAAATAATAAGAGTCTAAGAACACATATGCAAGGCTAGTTTCATGGGCTTGCAATCTGCGTAGTCCTAAAGGGACTTGCACTTAAGAAGGACTCCATGCTTGGTTTACTGTGTTTCCACAATCTCGCAGTTCTTAATACTTTTGAAAAAGGGTCTCGACACTTACCCACTAGGCTTCTCAGCTATACAGCCAGTCCTGCATCTATGACATGGAGCTTGAATATTGAGTTGTTTCCCTTCCCTGCAGATTGGTTCATTTCCGCATCCTCTCCTCTGGTCCTTGGAGAGTGAGGGGGATCAGCTGGCCCATCAGGTAAAATTCAGGTGCCTGCAAACATTTAGGCCATAGATTCAGCCTTTTTGTTTGTTTGTTTGTTTTGTTTTGTTTAAGATTCTATTTTTAGGTTATCTCTACACCGAACTGTGGGACTTGAACTCACAACCTCAAGGTCAAGAGTTACATGAGCTACTGACTGAGCCAGCTAGGTGCCCCAGGGATTCAGCTTTAAATATATCTGTTCACAGGAATGCCAGAAAGCCTAAAGCTCTGTCCCAGCACCTCCAACATTAAGAGAAAGCTGGGTGCTCTTTTGAACAGATGTTTTCTAATATGGATTCGGAGTTGCCCACAGTGGAACGTCCTTCCCTTCAACAGCCTTGCCAATGCTCCTGTTGAAGCTTGAGCCTCCTCAGCCACTCATTCCTTTATTCTCACACTCATTCATTCAACAACTGTGAAGCATCTATTATATATGAGACACTGTTACAGATCTGAAAAAAAAAATTATAGGACATGGACCTACTGTTGCCATCCAGTAAATTATGTACTGCGATCACCCATTAACAGCAGGTAACAGACGACAGCAAAATCAAATGCAGCCTGAGTATTATCCAGGATTTTTTTTTTTTTTTATTTGACAGAGATCACAAGTAGGCAGAGAAGCAGAGAGAGATAGGAGGAAGCAGACTCTCTGCTGAGCAGAGAGCCCGATGTGGGGCTCGATCCCAGGACCCTGGGATCATGACCTGAGCCGAAGGCAGAGGCTTTAACCCACTGAGCCACCCAGGCGCCCCCTTTTTTTTTTTTTTTAGATTTATTTATTTATTTATTTATTTATTTATTTATTTATTTATTTGACAGAGATCACAAGTAGGCAGAGAAGCAGGCAGAGAGAGATAGGAGGATATCCAGGATTTATTAGCTGTTCCATGTTTCCATGGTCACCTTAAAACAAAAACAGTTAAAAACAGGATGAGTGTAGCAACATTCAGACTGATTCATGTACTGTCTTATGAAGTTTTTCTTCCAGAAAAAATTCATCATCGGATTATTTTTTCTCAAAAATATGTACTTACCAGAAAATGAAAAAATAGCATAGGTAATAACAGTGTTAGTGGTAAATAACCAAGTCATTTTCACTTGCTTCTGGAATTCACCTCATGACATGCTTTTCTGAAAACTTTGATTCCTGATTATGCTTGAGTTAAACTAACTTTGCATTGGTGTTGCATTTCGGGAGCTGATATGACCCAGGTATGTACCAAAAGGCAGAGGGAAGACAGTAGGTAATGAAACTGTCCGAAAAAATTTTTGCAAAGCCAGAGACACTCATGCTGAGAATTGAACCGTCACTTTAAAAAGTAATACACTCTCCTTCGATGTCCTGGGGGTGGGGGGGTGTCTTGCAGGAATCATACCAAATAAACTGACTAGGAAATAAAAGCAAAGGGAATATTAAAAAAAAAAAATTAGAAAAAAAACAAGGGTACTGTTATTATTCACAATGAATACCAGATACTCCTATGTTTCTAAAAGCTGAGCTCTTCATACTTGATGTTGAGGTCCCTGGGGGGCAAAGTCAAGAGGAAAAGAAAACTATAGGATTCAAAACATCCTTAAGTTAAGCTCCAGAGAGCTTCTGTAGATTCCCATACAGGACACACTGTGTGGCATACCAAATGTTACCATCAACCACATAGCAGGGGCTGTTCTGTGGTTAGTCTTGTGATCCCCACCACTCACTTCTTCTTTTCAATGCTTAATGTTTATATGATAAATTTCTGGATCTTCGGCAAAAGGGAAGGTTTTCAAATAATCCTATGTAGAGTATCACAGGAAAATGAGGGTTTTTGTTAGTTTCAGGCACAGCAATATTACCGACGGATGGCAAGGAGCTTTAAAAAAAAATGGAAGCCATGAAGAAAGGACCCTCATGAGGTGCTTCAGACTATAGGGGTTAGGCTGTTTCACAGAAAGATCCTCCTCAGATCTCTCAGTGCAGGGAAAATGTGTGTGATGAAAGTGCAGGAATAGAAGAAACAGAAGGAGAGGCAGCAAGACCGATGAGGGAGCAGACAACTGTCACGAAGAATTAGCCCCATTGGGTTCCAAGACGTACACCACAACGCGGAGGACGTCCCTGAGAAGATGCTAGACATTCAGCAGAGGCAAGCTGGAGTCCATGGGCTCTCTGGGCATGATATCGGGGTAGTGCTTGCTGGTTATTAAGTCTAGATGGACTGTGTGTGTGTTTTCTTTTCTTTCTTTATTATTTAGATATAATTGATATATAACATTGTATGTTTCTTGCATTTTTGTAAGAGACTTAATTTTTTAGAGCAGTTTTGGGTTCACAGAAAAAATAAGCAGAGGTATAGAGAGTTCGCATATACTCCTTGCCCCCCGCGCATGCACGGCGTCCCCTAGGATCAACATCCCACACCTGAGTGTTGCATTTGTTACAATCAATGAACCTATGTTACACGTCATTATCACCTAGCATCCATAGTTCACAGTTGGGTTCATCCTTGATGTTGCACATCCTATGGGTTTTGACAAATGTATAATGAAATATATCCACCACTATAAGCCTATATTTTTTTAATTGAGGTATAATTGGCACATAACGCCCTATCAGTCCCAGCTGTATAACATAATGATCCAATATTTGCATTTATTGCAAAGGGATCATCACAATAACTAGTTGACATTTGTCAGCACACAGAGTTACAAAATTTTTGTTTTCATGGTGAGAACTTTCAAAATCGACTAAATAACATTCAAATATGTAATACAGTATCGTTAACTGCAACCAAGTGCTGTACACGACTGACTTATTTATGTTATAACTGGGAGTTTGTATCTTTCAGCGCCTTCACCCATTTCATCCACCCCCACCCTCCGCCTCTGTCGGGCGACCAAAAATCTGTTCTCTGTATTTATCGGTGTTTTTAAGATGCCACATATAAGTAATACCATATGGTATCTGTCTTTCTCTGACTAATCTCACTTAGCATAATGCCTTCAAAGTCCATGTGTGTGGTCACAAATGACAAGATTGCATTCTTTTTATGCCTGAATAATATTCCATTATATATATATGTTATACACACACACACACACACACATATGTGTGTAACATATAACTATTCCACACATACATATACATACATCAGATTTTCTTTACCCATTCATCCATTGATAGACAAGCCTATATATTTTTATCTTCAGAAAGTCACAGTTTTCTGTGATTTCATGCCTGGGTGGCTCAGATGGTTAAGTGTCTGCCTTTGGCTCAGGTCATAATCCCAGGGTCCAGGGATCGATTCCCACAATAGGCTCCTTGCTCAGCTGGGAGCCTGCTCCTCCCTCTCCCTAATTGTGCTCTTCCTCTCTCTCTCTGGCAAATAAAGTCTTTTAAAAATTTTTTAAGCAATATATATTTTAATATATAATATAATCTATTATATTAAATAACTATATTAAACTATATATATTTATATTTATATTATTTTTATAATATATGATATAGAAATATAAATATATATAAACTTTATTTATTTATTTATATACACACATATATATAAAATATCACGGTTCCTTATAGTCCTGTGGCTAGAATTTACTACAATGTTATCAAAAGCTCAGGATACGAGAACAGCCAGAAACAAGTCCTCTTGCTGTATAGTAGAAATCAGTGGGTTCTCTAAAGCACTGGAATGGGATAGATGGTGGGCTTTCAGTTCAAGAGCTTTTTTCTGATTAACTCCAAATCTGACTTCCTCTAGTCCAGGTCTAGAAAACTATACATTCTAGTGGGAGGTGGAAATAGCATGTATAATGAAAAATAATGGAGTGTGGGATAAATTTAATTAGGAAAAGCCAATTATAATTTTACCTCAGAAGACTGAGATGCTTAGGGAAGTGAATTGAGTTTTTAAGTTAATTAGGCAATAATGTATTGTACCATTTGCTGAGAATCTTTCTAAAATTTATGTGTTCAATTTCAGAGTTACAATAGCAGCAAGTTTTTACATCCATATACCTGTTTTTAATTCCCCATTAAATTGGCCATGAAAATACTGAAAACTAAAACTGACAAAGTGCCAAAGTCAAAAAAATAAAATTAAAAATTAAGAAAAAAGTGCCAAAGTCAAGGTGGGATTTCTACCAACTGCATTATCTCTATATTTTACCACAGTTAAACACACACACACACACACACACACACACATTAACCTGAAGGCAAAATACTAGAAATAATTCCATGACAGTAAAGGAAAAAAAAAGAGAGATGTTTCTTATAATTACCGTATCATCAATATTTAATACTGTTCTGGAAGTTTTATTCAATGACATAGAGAAAGATAGATGAGAAGGAGAAATTAGGAGGGGGTGCCTGGGTGGCTCTATCAGTGAAGCCTCTGACCCTTGATTTCAGCTCAGGTCATGATCTCAGGGTCGTGAGATCAAGCCTTGTGACTAGCTCTGCACTTGGCTCGGAGGCTGCTTGAAATTCTCTCTCCCTCTCCCTCTGATGCTCCCCCCTCAAAATAAATACATTTTTAAAATCAAAGAAAGAAAGAAAGAAATAGAACCTAGGGGGAAAAAAAAAACATTGCAAGTGCACATCGTCTATTTGGAAACCTTAGAAAATTAATTAGAAAACTATTATAACTAATTATAATAAAAAGGAACACAAATGTACACAATTCAATGTTAACTATAGTCTATCAAAATACAACAAAGAAAAGATCCCACTCATTACTGGGGTGAAAAAAAAAAAGCAAGCAAAACAAAGCACCTAAACAGGGACGGTCATAAAGATATGCAGAAGGAAGCCACAAACTAAATAAGGTGACTGAGAGATGTCTTGACATGACGTTGCTGAAAAAGCCAGTACTATGAAGACGTCACGTTTCTTAAATGTAATCTATGCCCTTAATGCAACATCAGTCAAATGCCAAGGTTGAAGGAATTCATAAGATGATGATATAGTTCATCTGGAAAACAAATGGAAAGGAAGAGATCAGAACCTTTTAAAAATGAAGAGAAATGTTGGAAGGTGTGAATCTTGGGTACCTGATCTTAAAGAATCTGATGAAAAATACATAAATAAAATGTTATATGTTTTGGACTCAGACCTGGCTGAAACCGTACCAACTACTAGCTGGGTTATCTTGGACAAGTGGCTTAACTTTTCTGAGATAATTTTTTTCATCTTCAAAATCATTATTTTATATATGTATACATGTATTATTATATTATCATTTATAATATAAACTATATTATAATTATATATTATATATCTAAATATAATATATTTTATATATCTATATATACAATATATAATATATGTTATAATTATAAATATACAATAATATTGTAATATAATATATTATTTTATATTTGTATATATATGTATACATATATATATTGTATGTATACACACACACACACACACACACACACAAAAGGTGGTTAGAGTTAAGAGATTATTTTATCTCTTAGCATAATAGCTACCACATGTTCCCTGTTATTACATTAGACAACAGAACCTTTAGGGAAATATTCCATGAAACAAAAAAGAATCGCTTTCAAACATGATAAAGCAAATAATTTACAACAAAGCCAGACTGTGACTCTTCACAGACTACGATAATACCCATTGCCAGTAATGGTGTGGTGAGGTGAAAAATAGTGCGACATTACTGGAGAGTAATTTAAAAATCCCCGTGGGGATCCTCAAAAAAAGCTTCTGTCTCTGACTCGATAATTCTGTTTTTAGGAATCTAACCTAGAAAAAAAATAAGAATAAATATATTAATTGCTGTGTTATCACAGTTGTTATCAACTCGAATATTAAAAAAAAGAAACTACTAAGTAAAATATACCCACATGAGAATTTTTAGGCTATCTCTACTCATGCAAGTGAAGAATTACAAATGACATGATAACATAATCACAGTAGAATAAAGAATATATATACTGTATAATCTCAATTTTGTAAGTTAAAATCATGTAGGTACCTATATCTATTTATGACAGGAAGAAAACATAAATGTATCTGTGGTTTGTTGAATTTCTGTTTCTCTATGTTTTCTAAATATTCTACAAGTAATTATTTGTTTACAATAGAAAATGTTACAAAAGTAACATTTATAGACTAACAATTAGTCTAAAATCAAGAAATTAAAGAAAAGCATGAAATCTCAACCTTCTTTAAATGAATTGAAATAGAGAAGACTACTTCCCTGTGTTAATATTTTTAGTTTAATTAATGTTTTGACATTGATTTGAGTTATTTAAAAGGCTTGGGGTTATCTCTGAATTCTCTGAAAATATTAATCATTCTATAATACTTATAATATTAGAGACTAGAATGTTAGACCTAATATGTTTCTGGGGAATGACAGAATATTCCCTGAAATTGTATATATACATGTTTATGTTTTAATTGCTATTAACAAAGTTATCACTCCTGTAATTTTTCTCTCTCTCTTAAAAAAGAAATTCAATTAAAAAAATAATTGGGAGTCATAGTTATCTGGATTCTTGTTAATGAAAATTCTATCAAATGAAAATTAGAGAGTACCTGTATATAATAATTTCCTATACTACTGAGGCATTGAACATGGCCCTCAGGATATGTCAGGTCTTGGTGAAAAATCCAATTTACTCGCTTGGTAACTGTAGATCTTGACTTTGCCCACATTAGTTCACCTCTACTAACCTTGGTTATCTCAACTAAACAATGAGGACAATTGTTAAGAGTTGTTTTGAGTAATTCCTGGAATACCTGTGGCTAGCACTGGAAAACCCAGGCTTTGCCCCCAGAGAACTAAATTTAGGGGACAAAATTTTGGAAAGATAGAAAGCAATGTGCAATTTAAAGATGTGTCGTATTTAGAAGATAAAATATACTCTCGCAGCTGCACAAATAAAACTAGGTTTATGATAGAGAAAAAACAAATAGCGAGGGGTGCCTGGGTGGCTCAGTCCTTAAGTGTCTGCCTTCAACTCAGGTCATGATCCCGGGGTCCTGGGATTGAGCCCCGCATCAGGCTCCCTGTTCCCCAGCAAGACTGCTTCTCCCTTTCCCACTCCCCCTGTTGTGTTCCCTCTCTCGCTATCTCTCTCTCTGTCAAATAAATAAACAAAATCTTAAAAAACAAACAAACACAAGAACAAACAAACAAACAAAAAAACCCCAAATGGCTAAAATTGGAATTTACAGACCAGGGAGTGTGTTCAAAGCTTGACTTGCTGGTTTGGCTCCTTTGGGGTTTTCCTGCCCCGCCCTGCTGGCCCCACCGCATTCCTCCTTCCTCCCCAGGAGAGTGAGAAATGGAGTTTTCTGGTAAACTGGATATTCTGATACACCAATATTACCATAAATACCAAAGACAGTGGACACATCTCCCAACTAACTCAAATCTCTTAATAAAATGTTCCTTATCTGAAAGTGCTCTGAACGTAATCTCAGATTGTGAATCACAGAACGTACCTGAATCTCTGTAGATTCCAATGGTAGCTCAAGGTCTCACGGGGTCTCAGCTTGTCCACTGAACACCGCTGGCATTAAACAGTGAATGAAAGCCCGGTTGTTTTCATTTTATGGCTCTCTGTATCCTTTTGGAGTAAGACTTTGTGACAACAAATGTTATAATGACAGCTATTGAAGAAACATAAATTACAATACTTTGGGAATCTTCTGTACTGGATCAGAAAAAAATTGGGGCAGATTTTGCGGGGCCCGGTGACTGTGTGGATATACAAAAGGACTTGGATATTTTAAATGACCCTGTTTTGAACAGTTGCCTTGAAAAGTGAATAAAAGTCAAATGCTGTGGTGTTTTTATTTTGGGTATTTGTGTTGTAAATGTACACACTGACCTTTAGAAAGTCAGAAATCTCCTGGGCTTGGGCAAATAAATAGAAGATGGCAGAACAAATCCTAAATCCACACCCTTTGTCTTTACAGGGTTAGAGAAGATAGAAAGTAGTTAGGGAACTCAAGGGGAAGAAAAAAAGGAGACAATACACATAAAATATTCATAAGTCTGTAACAAAATTAATTTTAAGAAGAAGAACCAAAATGAAAAGCTCAGTATTATTTGGCAGTGATCTTTCTGACTTTTTTTTTAGCCCTGGGCAGAGAGACAATGTTGATAAAGGAGGAGCTAAAGCATTCACTGCTGGCATCTAGATGTATATTTTGGTCCAAGATTGTGGGAGTTAATCGTCCAGAGGGAGGAAAATGATAGCATTTGGTTTTGGCAGAGAGAGCTATAGAGTTTGCAAAGTGGAGGGCCTGGACAGTGGAAACATTGGCTCAAAGGTGGAAGGTGGAAACTAAAACACCAAAGAATCCAAGGGTTGAAAGAGACTTGAGAAATCTTGTTTATCTCTTAGAGGTAAATGAGGTCATCAACCCACCAGGCCTGCCCTAGTTGAAAAATTTCTTAGTAGTCATTCCCAGGCTCTCTTAGAATCCAGCTGCAGATACTAAAAGAATAACATCCAGCTCAGTTTTGCAATATGTTGGACTAGAATCGAAAGACCAATCTGCTAAAGATAAATCAATTTATTCATTTCAATTTAAGCATAAATGGCACACACCATTTTGTAGAGTGGAAGAAGGCATCAGAAAACTAGATATTTTAATAAATCAAAACCCAGTTGCCTTCTCGCTTGTTGACGACTGACCATTCCCACGTTTTATTTGTTTTAAGAAGGCTCCTTGCCCAGCATGTTGCCCAGTTCAGGACTCGAACTCATGACCCTGAGATCAAGACCCGAGCTGAGGATAGGAGTCCCATGCCTAACTCACTGAGCTATCCAGGCACACTGAGCATTCCCAGATTTTAAACTATTGTTGGACCTTGGAAAATTCTAGTCTGCTTCACCCTTAATCATTATACTTAGTATCACAGAACTTGAAGTTAACCTGGAGCTCACCTAGTCCAAAACCTCAGTTTTACCCATGAGCCCAGAAGTATATAACTGCCCAGGACTCATAGATGTTCCCCCTGAGCCTCAAAAGCTTTATGTCCTAAATAGAGCTCACTTAGGTACAGAAAATGTGTTCCTTTTCTTATACCCTTTATTGTAAATAATAGTGAAAGCATTCTTTCAGTTGTCTTAACTCTATTCCTAAATCTCGAATTTTTAAAATAAAAAATAAATAAATTTTGAGCTTTATCTCTAAATTCCTGTAACATATTGCATACATTAGTGGCTTTCAGATTTTTATTATTGAAGTATTGTTGACATACAATGTCATGTGAGTTTCAGATGTTCAACAGTACTTTGACAATACTCTACATTACTCAGTGTTCACCGCTGTAAGTGTAGTCACCTTAGAACGTTATTATAATATTATTGACTCTATTCCCTATGCTGTATTTTTCACCTCTGTGGCTTACTTGTCTTGTAACTGGAAGTTGGTGCCTCCTTCATCCCAAATTTTATCATCTATCCATTTACCCATCACAATTATTCCACAATGACTATGTAAAGACACATGCATGGCTCTCTGGACATAAAGATAAGGAGAATACCTTCTCTGCTTTCCAGACTTCAGACAAGAGAAAAAAAGGCTGATCTGGGAGACCCAGGTAAATCAAGCATTACCCTCCATTGATCCTTTTGGTAGAAGCAGGTATCTTCTTTTCTGCTAGAGAATGAGAGTGGAAGGGGTATGGATGGGTTTAGTTAGATTTTAAGTGTTGACTTCAACTTTCTACAAGATGTTCCAAACCAAGCAAGTGAAGAAATGTTGTGCCATTATAAATGTTTTTTTTTTTTTTTTTTTGCAGATCTTATGGTTTGGTTTATGGTCAAAGTATTTTTGCTGACATCTTCAACTTCCCTGTACATGTTCTTACTTCTCACCTGTACCTGCCTGAATGACCTTCAGTTGTCTACCCCTTCATCCTGGAGGCTCTGAGTTCTCAAAGTTGAAAAAGAAAGCATGGACCCAGAAGAATTTTCCCATTTGTTTTTTGACACATTATTTGAGTGTGATTAGTGCCAACTAAGGATGCTCTCTATTGCAACTGTAAACTTGTTTTAAATCAAAAAATCTTTAGCTCTCCCAAGAAAACCAGTATATGCTCATTATAGAAAAAGTAATCCAAAGTCGTTTTCTCCTGATTCTAAGCACATTAAACTGAAAACACATTCATGCTTCTAGAAGACTCTCCCAGAGTAGAGGTGCTAAGGACCTGTGATAGTCTATTTACTCTCATATCAAGGGAACCTACAGAGAGAACATAAGGGTCTTGATGGGAAAAGTCTGAGTTAGTCACAGCTTGATTGCAGCTAGCTGCCCTGTGCTCAGGTTGATAAAAGAAGGCCAAGCTTACAGCTGAATTTTCTCAAGTGGCTTGATTTTAAATTAAACGTAGTTGTGAAGACATTTGACTTCCAGCTCAAGCTGTGTTTTTCCACTGTCATGAAGGTCAGCACTGGGCCTTTTTTGTTCACAGGTGCCTTCTCTAGCATAAGACACAGAGTGAGTATGGGCACTTTCTACCCTTGCTGACTGTTGAATTAAACCAGGAATTATGACACAATATGAAAATCTCTGCAGAGCATACCAGGTTATGATGCCGTAAAGGACCTAGAGGTCCTTTAATTAAAAAAAAAAAAAAAAAAAAAAGAGGGTTCATCTGGGAGTAAGAGGTCTTCCAAGCATAACCAAGAGGATTTCAACACAAAAGATGGTAAGGAAAGTTTCTCATTCAATAACAGTAATAGTTAATGCCTATTGTACTTGCTATGTATCAGGTACTATTCCAAATATTTTGCAAATATTAACCAATTTAATTCTCACAGCAGCCCCTATTTCAGAAATGAGGAAACAGACTGACGATAGTTAAGCCATTTTGCTTAAGGTCATACCATGGTATGTTCTGAAGGTCACATCACACACAGCTGGGATGGAACACACAGCTGGCTCCAGAGTCTGTCCTTCACCACCATGCAAACCACCTCTTTAAGGAGCCCCTGATGCTGAGATCTGCCAGCTAAACTAAACGCTGCAAGTTGTTTCTAGAAACTATTCTAGAGTCTACCTTCTCCCTTGGGGTCTACAAAGCTGCTTTAGAGCTGTGCTTGGCTTGAGAGTCAGTGGTGTTGAGTTGCTAAGGCTCTGTGAGTTCTGCCTCACAAGTGAGAGCTTCTGGGACCGTTTGGTTTAGTCATACTCATGGCCCTGTAGACTGGCCAACACGTGTCACACCCTGCAAATCAACATGTCATCTATTTGAGGCTTATGCGTGTCTACTCTTGTCGGGAGAACACTGTATTCAGGGGGATTCAGTGTTTGGATGACTCAACAATTAGAGATGCTTTTGTAAGAAGCTTCTAGAAGTCTCTCCAGAGACTTTGGGCTCTCGGCCAGAGAGCACAGTAATGGTGCAGCCAACAGTCCGCATCTGTTTTCATCAATCAGTGTCTGCACAGAAACAGATGGTACCAACCAATGAAGATTATCCAAGAAGATTTATTTATAAGGTGAGAGGTACAAAGGTGTGGGTGGGGTGTAAGGGAAGCACAGACAGAGGGCAGGCACCTGAGCTCATAACGACAGCCCTGTGCCAGCCCCTAGACCTGGGCAGAGATGAGAGGAAGTGGCTAACAGCATCCAGAAGGCTCAAGGCTCTTGGTTGCTTTAAGAGGATCTCTCATCTTCAATAAAGGAATGGGCCTTCCCAAGGTGACCTTATAGGAAGAGAATTGGGGGTATTTATTAATACCCCATCCTCCCACTCTTTCCTTCCCCAGATCTCTTAGGAATCCTTTTTGGCTGGACCCAAAAGTGAGCAAGAAGTTTGAGATGGCTTTGATATCATCCATAAGTCAGGCTTCTGGGGCTGAGAACAGTGGGGAAAGAGGAAAGTGGATCTGGAGAGGGGTATTTGAAGACAAATGGCTAACACAGGGGTCAACCAGACTGCTAATAGATGGAAGATGAAGGAGAGCTCACACCAGTGGACAGAGATGGAGCACGGGAGATGGGGATGTCAGAACAATGACCCGTGAACAAAGAACCAACACCAGATAGTCTTGTTCTCTTTATGCCATAATCAGGGCAAGGTGAGGGTCGGAAAGTAGCCTTGCAGCCTCAAGATATAAATACAACCTGTGGCTAGGGACCAGTGGGTCATTTTATTCCCTGGTTATTGCACTAAACAATGTGTAGGAAACATCTAGAGAGAAAACGAAACCATCTCCATTGGGACCCAGGGACAACCCCACAGATGTGACAGTTATGGTCACAGAGGCAAAGTGGCAGTATGACCTGAATCCTTCATCCTGACTGAAATGCCTGCTGAAAAGCTGTAAGTGAGGGTGAGTGCATTTATAAGCCTGTACTTTTTCTTTTTTAAAAGATGTTTTTTCCTCCTCTCTCTCTCTCTGCCTCCTCTCTGCCTACTTGTGATTTCTGTCTGTCAAATAAATAAATAAAATCTTTAAAAAAATTATTAAAAAAAAAGATATTTTACTAACTTTTACTAGACTGACCTTCCCACGGACAACACCTATAAACTCTGAAAACAAATATTTAATTTTCTTGACTTTATTTCAGCATTAGTGCCACATAATTGACATAGAACGTTGCGCAACGCACTGACTTGGTATTCTTATATATGGCGAAACGATTGCCGCCATAGCCTTGGCTAACACCTCCATCCTCTCACTTGACTACCCTTTCTTCTTTGTGGTGAGAACATTTTTAAGATCTACTCTCTTAGCAACTTTCAAGTACCTACTACCGTATTATTAACTATAATCACCATGCTATACCGTAGATCCCCAGAACTTACCCATCTTAAAACTGGGAGTTGGTCCTCCTTGACCAACCTGTACTTTCCTAAATTTTTGTATACAAATGGCATGGGAATTTGAAGCCAAACAATAGTTTTATCAGAATCCCATCTCTAGAACCCGACTATATGGCAGCAGTGAGCAGAACCCAGCAAGCAACAACCAAAGGGTGTTGCTTACATCTATTTTTGTAAATGAAGTTTTCTTTGGATGCTGCCCGGTCATGCATTAACATATCATTTGTTTTCATGCTACAACAGCAGAGTTGACTAGTTGTGCCACAAAGCATATGGCTGACAAACCCCAAGTGTTTAGTCACTCTCTGGCCCTTTACAAGAATGTTTGCCAGCACCTGAATTAGATTCAGGTTCTACAGCGGAAGATGATGTACAGTAACATCATGACTCAATCTTGGGAAAGGCAGCAAACACATCTGTCCTGTTCTTTTGTGCACAGCACAGAGCTTAGAACAGAATGGGTGCCCAGGGAACGTTTGCTTGCGTGCAAAACATATATCCACCTAGGGAAGGACTTAGACCCAATGCCATCATTCTGCAAGGAAATTTCCCTTTAAAGGCACACAAAATGTTTGTTTGCTGCAAACTTGTATAGCGTTTGTCCACAACTGGCTTTGTTTGAGTTTTTATTCTTTATCTTTTCCCTTCAGTTAGCTGCAAATCCTGATTTGAACTGTTTGAGGGAAAGAAGAAGGAAAGGCACTTGGCAATTGTGTCTGGCGAACACGGAATATCGTGTCAGGCTGCTCTCCGCATCTGTTTCCCAAGTCATGTCTGGGATACTGATTTGGTCGATGAAGACTGACCCCAGAGTTGTCCAAAGAACTCTCAGTGCTTCTGACCCTCAGGAGTCACTGTTTCCCTGAGCTATTTGCCGGGTCTCTCTTAGGCTTTGCTCTACGAAGGGTGAGACCTCACTCCCAGGCAGGTGACCTGGCTTCCTGCTGTGTGGGCAGGGAAAGGAGGTAAACATTCTCAGGGCAGAAAAAACACTACCATCCAAGACTTTCATTCATTCAACAATCATTTACTAAGTGGCTATTCTGTGCTAAGCCTTCTTCTGGGTACAGGCCACGTGGCAGTGAACAAAACAGGCAAAAATAAAATAAAATTCTTGCCCTCATGAACATTCTGGTTGTGTGTGTGTGTGTGTGTGTAAGAGAGGGAGGGAGGCAAATGTTTTTGTTTATGCTAAGTAAACATATATCACTATAGATAGTGATAAGTTCTATAGAGAAAATAAAGCAAGGGAAACTAAGAGAGTGTGCTAGACTGAGTGGAGTGGGGAGGGGGAACTTCAAGCAGAATATCTCTTGATGCATTTGAAATATCTATTGATACCTGAAATCTGATATAGCTGTTGACTGGCATGGTGGTGTGGAAATGAGCTCTTTCCTTACTATTCGACATTATCAGAAGAAACATCACCATTGCCCTAGAAGAGTCGTTGGCTCTTTGATCCTCATCTCAGGGAGGAACAGAAAAGAGGTCATTTATGGAAAACTCGGCTTTGCTGGGGCTTGAACTGGTTAGCACTGCTCTAGTGGCAATCCACCCCCGGCCTTCTTGTTGGCCCCTTTGCTGTAATACACGGGGCCAAGTGGAGGTGGTGACGTGCTCCACGTGGAAACGCAAGAGACAGTACACAGAAGGTGACGGATGCTGGCCAAACCAATATTGACATTTTTCTCAGCAGGCCCAGAAACCTGTGTGAGCCTGGCAACGATCCTCTCACACTCCTTTTACTCCCCTGGCATTTTCCAGACAGACGGAGAGACCCAGTGCTTTGGAAATTCTGATCAGAATGCTCAGTGGTCCCACATGAAAATGATCTTTTGCCCTTGTCAAGGTACACCCAGCGGCGCAAAACGCTGCAAGGAAGCCGGGCCTGGGGATGGGGCTTGGGTTCGAGGCAGACACTGAGCACACTGGGAACCATGACAAGTGAGCTACCCGCAAATTTAATTGGTTTGGCCAAGCTCCTTGAATCATTCGCAAAACCACTCCAGGAGCATGGTACCAAGACTGAGAACTTGGCATTGACACCTAGCCACCATCTCTCCTGCCCTGAACAATGGAAGGGCCTTCATTGCTGGCCAAAACAAAATCTCAACTGCCCCCTCTCAGAGGGTGCGAAGGAGCTGCGTGATCTACTCTCCAAGCCAAGAACCCCAGGTACCGAGCCAATGGAGGGGCGGAGTTGAGATTAGAGAAGGGTCGTCCAGCCTCGGTGATGGTCTGGGGGCCCACGTCAGCCTCATTGAGGATGACTGGTTCCCGCATCTCTCCAGGGGGCTGGATGGAGATTTGGTTCCTACAGCCTTAAGCGGATCTGCCTCTTCTCTACCTCCCCCATTCGCCTGGGAGCCAACAAGTCTCTGCAGTGTGGTGCTGGGAACTAGGGTTTCCCAGACCTGGGATGCAGTCCAGAGTTAACAGGAGCAAAGATCAGGATTTCCTGCAGCCTCTGCACTCCGGGTTCCTCCAGCTCAGCTGGTCCCACAGAGCAGCCCTCGGAGCCCCCCAGATACGCAGCACGGCCCCTGCGTTGATCGTTGCCCTTTCCCACACTGGAGGCATAAAAAGAATCCTCTCACCCCTAGCTTCTCGCCTTCTTTTCTTCTTACCCTCACTCCAAATTTGAATGCCAGTCAACTAAAATTGTTCTTAAGAATTTCAAAGATACAAATCAACAGCATCACTGCTTTTGTTCTCCCCATGAGCGAGTTTGGATGGGACCAGCTGCCTGAGTTGACCATTTGGGCTACATTTGCCCTGTGTGGGGACAGTATTAACTCCAGCCCCTTCTGGTACCTCTGCCAAGACATATTTCATTTAAGAGAGGCTGAAGTTCCCTAGGGCATTTTCTTTCTGATGTTTTAAATAATCTGCCTATTTTTCCCACAGGAAACTTTACAGTTAGTGTGCATTCCTGAATTGATCATCTCCCCCCTGTGTTTTTCTCTTGAGCAAATCCTTGGGCTGCCCATTATGGATGGTTCTCCTAGTCTGACACCCCATAGCGATGCAAGACCCTTCCCTTTGTGCTTCATGACCCGTGGCAGCCAGTTCTCGGATTGGGTCAGTAAATCTTAGCTCTTTGCCTTGTTCTGAGCTCCTCCTCATACAGCAGCAGCATCTCCAAAAGCCAAGGGGACCCCATTATTTGTTCATCTTTCCTGGGTTCAAACTCATCGTTTTCTCCTGACTGCAGCTCTAAGGGCTCCCTGTGGAGATGGCCATGGAACCCAAACCCCATGGAACCCTCAAAGCCAATAACTGTTGGCAGGATTTCTTCTTCCAGTTACACATGATGCACCATGGCAAAAGGAAATAGGGAGTCAATGAAGATAAACCAGAAGTGGAGGATGCCCATGGGGAAAGGTTCCAGTTAGAACACTCTAGGGGGTCAGTTCACAGCATTTATTCTTTATTTTGAAGGAAGAGGGTACCCATCAGAAAATATAACCAACCATGGGGCGCCTGGGTGGCTCAGTGGGTTAAAGCCTCTGCCTTCGGCTCAGGTTGTGATCCCAGGATCCTGGGATTGAGCCCCACATCGGCCTCTCTGCTCCGTGGTGAGCCTGGTTCCTCCTCTCTCTCTGCCTGCCTCTCTGCCTACTTGTGATCTCTGTCAAATAAATAAATAAAATATTAAAAAAAAAGAAAATATAACCAACCATTTCATATCTTGCCTGACAGCCATCAGAATAAGCCAGTGAGACGTATCTCTGCTGAAATTCTGAGCTTCACGGGGTCATCATAGGCAGTCCCAGGAGCCAGAAAATGGTACCATGTATCCACAGGACAGATAACCCCTACACAGTACAGCAGCAGGTTAGCCCTTTATTCTGAGGAGCCAAAGGCTGGGGACATGCCCAAATCTTGGACAGATTGTTAACATACCCTGCTGCTGTTCCGAGGCTGGCTGAACTGGGAGGAGCTGTTGCCCTCAGCATGTTTCCCGGGACCGTCGGCTTCTGTTTAAGACCAGAGTGCGAGTGCAGGTTAGAAAGTAGGAGATGTAGTGCTTCAGAAGCACTTTTCATAGCTGAATCTCAATTTAGATTCAACCAAATGTTGTGAACACACATGGGGAATCTGTCCCATGTGTGTGACTGTGCTAAACACGGTTATCTCTTTACGGGATGCCTGGGGAGCCATTTACCACTGTCTCAGAATAGCCATCCCGGGACTGGGCTGTCTAAAGCCTGCATGGCCATGTTGACCCATCATACTAGACGCTGCAGGTGTTTCAAACTCAAAGGAGGTCACTCTCTGCCTCAAAGAGCTTGTGGTCTGGGGGAGGAAGAGATTGCTCTAGAAGCAAATACGATACCAAGCAAGGAAAGTTCAGTAACAAGATGGAAGTAAGTAACCAAAAAATGAACTCGGAATTAACTCAAGATGTAAGCAGTGGTCAAAGGAAGAGGGACAGAGGGGAGAAGAGACAATTGGTGTGTCTTGTGAACCTCCCATGCCTGGTCTTGACTTAAGAGGCGGTCAAGCCTTGTGATGATGGAAGGTAAACTGGCAACAAGAAAAACTGTCAAATTTTTCAAGAGACTGGAAGCCAGGTAGGAAGACACTTCAAAAGGTCAAGGTAAAGGATAAGGGGGCTCAAATTCCTATAGTAACAGTCAAATGGAAGAAGGTAATGGAGCTATTTTGAAGTTTGTAAAAATTCATTTTGATTAACCATGAAGTTAAAAGTGAGAAAATCGCTAAGAAACAAAGTAATGATGAACCCCAATTTTAGAAGCAAGAAACAATGTCGTTAAAGATTTGGATTATACAGGATGGAACGAGAGGGTATTAGGTTGAATGAAATAAGTCAATCAGAGAAAGACAATTATCATATGATTGCACTCATATGTGGAATTTAAGAAACAAAACAGAGGAGCTTAGGGGAAGGGAGGGAAAAATAAAACAAGACGAAATCAGTGAGGGAGACAAACCATAAAAGACTCTTTCATAGTAAACAAACGGAGGGTTGCTGGAGGGGTCAGAGGAGTAGGGGAACAGGGTAACTGGGTGATGGGCATTAAGGAGGGCACGTGATGTAATGGGCACTGGGTGTTGTATGCAACTGAGGAACCACTGAACTCTACCTCTGAAAATAATAATATGCTGTATGTTAATTAACTGAATTTAAATAAATTAAATAAATACATAAAACCAAAAAGAATTGGATAAAACAATGTGAAACTGCCATTTTTGTAGGTTAAAAAATGGTTGATCATCAATAATTTCATGAAATTCCAATTTATGATAAATACCCTTCAATATCTCCCTGTAGAAAAAGTATAGCCCTAAACAAAGTAACACTAAAAGAAGTGGGACAGGTGAGGGCATGTATTTTTTTCTATTTCTTTATTTAAATTCAATTAGACAACAAATACTATATTATTAGTTTCAGAGGTGGATTTCAGTGATTCATGAGTTGCATATAAGACCCAGGGCTTATCACATCACATGCCCTCCTTAATGTCCATCACTTTGTTATCACAGTCCCCCACCACACACCCCACCCCCCCAGCAACCCTTAGTTTCTTTCCCATAGTTAAGAATCTCTCATGGTTTGTCTCCCTCTTGGATTTCTTCCCATTTCATTTTCCCTCCTTCCCCTGTGGTGCTCTGCGCTGGTTCTTATATTCCTCATACGAGTGAAACCATATTTTAAAGAGAAGATATAATTCTTTTTTTTTTAAGGTTTTTATTTATTTATTTGACACAGATAGAGAGTGTGAGAGAAGGAACACAAGCATGGAGAGCAGGAGAGGGAGAAGCTGGCTTCCTGCTGAGCAAGGAGCCCAGTGTGGGGCTCGATCCCAGGATCCTGGGATCATGACCTGAGCCAAAGGCAGATGCTTAATGACTGAGCCACCCAGGCGCCCTACACAGACAAAATTCTTAAAGGAGATTGCCTCATGGAGAATCTCCCATGGCTTTTAGCCTAAGGCAAGATTCCAGAGAAAAGTGGTTAGATCAGTGAAAGCCCAATACTTGTTTTGAAAGTAAAAGGGGGAATTGTAACTTACTCCAATTTATGACTTCCTATGCATTTCCCTTTGGGGATTTTCTATTTATTTATTTATTTATTTATTTGACAGAGAGATCACAAGTAGGCAGAGAAGCAGGCAGAGAGAGAGGGGGAAGCAGGCTCCCCACTGAGCAGAGAGCCCGATGCAGGGCTCCATCCCAGGACCCTGGGATCATGACCTGTGCTGAAGGCAGAGGCTTAACCCACTGAGCCACCCAGGCACCCCCTTTAGGGGTTTTCTTAACAGAAGATTTGTCCTAGAGTTCTTGCAAAGATGAAAAATCCCTCCCTGAAATTTTCCCTGAGTCCATTTCGTCTAAGTGTGGTCTCTTCACCCTAATACATACTGAAGGCAGAGTGGAGGAATAGAGAACATTTACTGAGAAAACTTTAACTCTCTTAAGAAAAAACCTCAGCTTGCTACGTGAGGTCATGAGATCACTGAGGAAATGTTTGAGATCACCCAAGAGTGAGCTCTGTGAATTCCGTTCAGAACGACCCCGGTTGTAGAACCTCCATGATTTCACTTCCAAATTCAGCCATGAATTTGCCAAAGCCACAGCCATGGGCTTCCCAGGCTTTGTTCCCACCGGTTCTGTTTTCTAGAAGTCTCTCTCTCTTTCCCAGTTCTTCGCTGCTTCAGGAAGCGTGCTAACTCACGCTTCAAGTCTTGACCCTGGGCTCACTCTGTAGGAACTTATAAATTCTCAGTTCATGTGTTCATTTCCATTCTGTTGAGTTCGGTTGTCTACCAATCTAAGTTTGTTTTTCACTCTTAGAGTTAATCAAGGAAGGTAAGCAAAAATGCATGCTCTTGTGTTAACCAGGAAAGCAAAGGAAAATTAATTTCCAGGTTGTCTGATGATAATATGCTGCATTTGTGTCAATGAGATGATGCCAAAAAAACTACTTGCAGGAGTATGCGAATACTTTCATTTGTATATAAAAGTATACATGAATTATGTATAGTAAAATATGTTTGTAGAGGCTGAAAAAGACATTCGAAGGGATACCCATCAATTTCCCCTAGGAAATAGAATTGGGGATAATGAGAAGATTAGGGATTTTCACAATTGTATTTAATCATCTCTTTCCTGCTTGACTTTATTTTTAAAAATAATCCTTTTATTTAAAAAACAACAACAACAACAACAAACATAGTTCTCCCATACTGGATCTTGGAAAATTGTGGTTCATTCAAGCTTGGCACTAAAGGGGGTAAGTCCCACAACACCCGCTTCCCAAATTAGACATGCCTCCAAGCATTTTCCTGAGTCCTTCCATTAGAAAGTGATGAACCTCTCGGAGGCCAAACACAACCAGACTAGTTCACCACAGCCCCATGTAGTGATCATTTGGGGTAAATGAGGAAGTCCTTTAGTTTTGGAGTGACAGAAAAGGATTGTTGGGACACCTGGGTGGCTCAGTCGGTTAAGCGTCTGCCTTCAGCTCAGGTCATGATCCCAGGGTCCTTGGATGAAGTCCCACATCTGGCTCCTTGCTCAGCAGGGTGCCTGCTTTGGCCTCTCTCTGCTGTTCTATCTGCTTGTGCTCACTCTCTTGACCTTTCTCTGACAAACAAATAAATAAAATATTTAAAAAAGGAAAAAAGGGATTGTTGCCCAAGAAAAACCTAGGACCAGAAAAAAATTTAAATGCAATATTTGACGTCACTGTACTAAGAATTAACCATTTCCCAAAACGCTGTGTTCCTCGCTGGCCACAGAAACCTTTCAGGCTGAGCCTAGTGCTGTCTGTCTGTCTGTCTGTCTGTCTCACTTTTTCCGATACCTCCTCTCCCAGGGGCCAG
The DNA here is from genome assembly GCF_002288905.1 of Enhydra lutris kenyoni. Classification (NCBI taxonomy): domain Eukaryota; kingdom Metazoa; phylum Chordata; class Mammalia; order Carnivora; family Mustelidae; genus Enhydra; species Enhydra lutris. The sequence goes on from NW_019154099.1 coordinate 50,226,183, forward strand.
TCAGCAACCATCAAATTCTGATTCCTTTGTTGTGTTTAATTTTCTAACCCCTCAAATGAGGCTTCAGATTCACCTTTAAAGATCCAAAAGAGTCAAAATTGTACTGAGGAGACCTTGTTTCATAAAGGACCTCGTATGCAGGTTTCTTTCTGTAGCGACCAATAAATCAGCATGGCATTCTTAGGCTCCGCTCGGAAACAGACCCATCAGAGCCCTTTCAAAGTTGGGAGTGGAGAGTGCATTGTTCCAGAAACAACCTCCTGACAATCAGCATTAATCAAGCTCTTTGTATCCATCCCACCACAGGACTTAGGCATCTTTCTTTCCTGTACCATCTCGTCTTGTCTTCACAACAACTCTGAGGTTATAGCAGAAAAGAATTGTCCCAAACCCGGTCTGTGTGATGCGGCTCACAGCCTCCTTCCAAAAAGATACTGGGATTTTACCAATCAAATATTTAAGCAGTGCCCCCGCCCATTAGCTTTAATGGGATTAAGGCTTGCGTAATGACTAATCAGTCAAGAGTCTGGTGGCCATTTCTAATGACTTATTTTCCTTTCAATAATCAGCTGAGCAAGGATAATCTGCTTATTGTCTTTTCCTGTAAAATATCTTTACCAAAAGTGAATCCTCCTTGGCCTATAAGAGGATTTCCCCCTCCTTTGTTGCAAGATTTTGATAAAATTTTGACACACGCTCATAACCCAATTGCCTGAACATTTTTTAACTAACTAAATACTATTATTTCACCATTTTACACATAATATGCCGTCCTAGATAGAGCCAGAGCGTGAAGACTGATCCGCCTAATCTGAAACCCAGGCTCTTCGTGACTTGTTTTTCCTCCTTCCCAAGCACATGGACTTCTCATTCCTTCAGTACTCACACCACAGAACTTGTGACCGTCAATCCCACTTGTCCACTGAAATGTCTCTCTCAGTCTTGTCAGTCAGGACGTCAAGCATGCCCTTGGGAAAAGTCAAACTCAGACTGTCCAATGTTGACTCTGGTGAGAAAAATCTCCAAATGCGGAGAGAGGACTGGATGGGCAGCCTTACCCTATGTCTTCTATGGGTTACCCTTCACCATAGAGGTTCTCTTTCCCCTCCGTAACTGCCTCCATCACACAGGCCTGAGAGGGCAGGTCCCCCTTAATCTCCTGGCTTCCATGGAGACCAAGATTCTCACGCTTGACCTGCCCCAAACACTTCAACCAAGGTTGACTCGAGCCTGGCACTTAAGGAGAAGGTGCTCCTCTCAAGCCAGGGGTCAATTCGAAGCAAACTCCTACTGATGGGGAATATGAAAATCATAAATTCTCCTGCATGTGGGTCAAGTTCTGATCAGCTTAGCTTCTGAAGGTTAACTGTGACTTTGAGTAGAACAACCGCGATGGCACTGTGGTTCAGGAGACATCAAATCAGGCCGCTTATCACCTTCTGCAGAATCCTCTTAACCCAGGGTGGAATGTGGGAAGAAATGTGGAGTACCTACTGTAAACAAGTCTATTCTGGCCTGCCGTGCAGCTCTCTTTAAAGAAAACAAGGCCGACGGTTGAGATTTTTTTTTTTTTTCCCAGAGAGAGAGGTGGCCGTTCCCCCAACACTGAAAAAAGAAGGGGGATTTCTTTCTTTTTCCATTCTCCCTTCTATTTCTAATCTATTAATATGAAAGGCCTTGAATGCTGTTTTGGCTAACCATGAGGTTCTTTATCTATGGGAACACAATTCCAATGGGTTTCTTTTATCGGAAAATGAACCAACTTTCAGACAGAGAAGCTGCCAAATGATGAAACAGATGACACGAGGGGCTTCCCGAAAAACACCGCTGTGGGCCTTACGCGTGCCAGGCAAGCTCTGTGAAGGAAGACAGCCCTTCGCAACTTTCCAGCATCTAGCAACGTCATGCTGGTAGTCGGGACTGGTCCGAGCGAGCTGGGCATCCTATCTGGTCCAGATGCTAAGCGGGAAGCAGCCGTTGTAACCGACATGTAACCTCCCCCTCCCATGAGCTCAGGGCAGGATGCTGAGCCCAGGATCGGCAATTGGCGATCAATCGGTGGAGAGGATGCAGGCAGGACTTTGCGTTCGCATTAAAGAGAAACTTGGGGGGCGCCTGGGTGGCTCAGTGGGTTAAGCCGCTGCCTTCGGCTCAGGTCATGATCCCAGGTCCTGGGTTCAAGCCCCGCATCGGGCTTTCTGCTCAGCGGGGAGCCTGCTTCCTCCTCTCTCTCTGCCTGCCTCTCTGCCTACTTGTGATTTCTCTCTGTCAAATAAATAAATAAAATCTTTAAAAAAAAAAAGAGAGAAACTTGGAAGGTCAAGCAGTCAAAGGTGTTCCCCTTAACTAGTGTAGAAAGAAGCACCAGCACTTGGCCGAGTGTATGGAGGGGAGTAAAGACTGCACGAGGACCGTATTAGAGGTGGATTTTGTTTTGCATCAGCTAGGACTGACAATCACCTGCAGGCAATGGCCATGTTCTCCAGGTCCTGTCTAGTGCAGAATGGCATGAAATAAGACTTCATGGGGCACAGGGAAGAGAACTGGTAGAATTTAGACAATGCAAGAGGAGAAGGTCCGAGGCTACACCAGAATAAAGACCTTTCCCTAAACATACTGGTTAAGGCTTTTCCTGAGAGCCTTTGTAGGAACTGGAAGTTTATATAAGAATCCAACTGTATGGGGCGCCTGGGTGGCTCAGTGGGTTAAGCCTCTGCCTTCGGCTCAGGTCATGATCTCAAGGTCCTGGGATCGAGTCCCAAATTGGGCTTTCTGCTCAGCGGGGAGCCTGCATCCCCCCCGCCCCTGCCTACTTGTGTTCTCTCTCTGTGTCAAATAAATACATAAAATCTTAAAAAAAAAAAAAAAGAATTCGACTGTATGTAACATTTAAAGATGTGTAGGTTTGTATACATAGTGTATGTATATAAGTGTGTGTATCACATATCTGTGTGTATATATGGGTGTGCACAGATGCCTAATATAAAATAATTCTCATTCCAACCATTCTCAAAAAAGAACTATGATATTTTCATGAGGGATTAAGTTTAAAAATCCTCCTAAATGTTGCATGTATAGGCGTCGAACAGGATAGAGCCTACCTGCTTATTCCATTCAGGATTTTATTACCCAAAGTTGATTAAAAAGCTAAAAAGCCTGCCTTTGAAAGTCCTTTATTACTATAACTTTCATTTATTTGGGTCGATAGCATGTTCCATGTATAATAGACACTATATACACTCACGCATGCACAGTTACATGGGGACTGACTAGAGATCTGAAGGAAAGCATATCTATTTTTCACTTCAGATCCATGTCAGTTAAAGTTTACCAGCTATCTGGTCTCCTTCTAAGAAGGCAAGAACAATCCTCCTGAAGCCCATAACCTCCCCACTCTTGCAGATTGTCTCCTCCAAAAAAAAAATCCTAACTCCTAGCCCCTGTGGAGGGATCTTTGTTACAGATGTAATCACATTAGATGAAATCATCCTGGTTTAAGGTAGGCCCTAAATCCAATGACTGGTGTCCTTGTAAAGGAGAGCTGGCACTCCAGGCACCCAGGGAAAGATGACCCACGTGAGAGGGAAGCATAAACCGGAGAGAAGCAGCTGTGAGCCATGGAATGCCGAGGGCACTGGCAACAGCAGAAGCTGCAAGAGGCGAGGAGAGAATCACTTCTGGAGCCCTCAGAGGGAGAGTAGCTCCCCATCACCTTGATTTGGGATTTCTGTCTCCAGAACTGTCAGAGAATACATTGCTACGATTGCAACCTAGTTGTGGTAATTTGTTACGGCAGCCCTAGGAGACGAACACAGCCCCCTGTATGTGAAATTCCACTGTGATCTACGAGAAAAAGCACAAACCCTACAGAACAGAAGCTGTTGAACATACGTGTGGGCAGCAAAGAATACGGCACCTTACGGAACACTCCTCACAGGGAGAGGCTTGGTACCCTGGCTGTCTGATCAGTTCTCTGCCCACCAGTGATCTGATTTGCAAACGGAAATCTTTCTCTAGACCTTCTAACTCAACATCATGTTCTGACTTCTTGCTTTTGTACTCTGAAATCTAGTGTGTGGAGTACTACTCTCTGTGTTACACCCTTCAGAGGGTTGCTACGAAGCTTAGACAAAGACTGAAATAGGATGGAACATTATGCCTTGGATCTGAGAAGAAAATACAGGATGGCTACACAGGGAAAGATTTACTCCTCATGAGCACTGAAACTCTGTCTTCCGTGGCTCACGGAATATAGAACTGGGCTGAATTATAGAATATTCTGCGTCGATTATCTACACCATCCAGTGTGAGAGCCAGGAGACTCATGTAGCTAACTTAGTATATGAAATGTGGCTGCATGACCCATGACTCAAATTTCAAATCTAATTAATTTAAATTAAATTTAAATCACAGCAGATCTAGAGTCTAAATAATGCAGGAAAGAGAGACTAAAAGGCAGAAAAGCCAAATAGAGGATGCAAAATGAAATAAAACAGAAATCTATTCAAATCAACTGTAGCAAAAATGAACAGAAAACGACAGTTTGGGTAGACTAAACAATGAAGTTAACAGATAATTACCTCTCTACCCTCTCTATGATCACGTTTACCCAATATAAAGCAACTGGCCAATTGAGCTAAGTGAATAATAATTTTAAAAAGACTGACTGCCTGTAATCACTAATCAGATTAGCCCAAACAGTTGATCTTGTAAACTCAAGGGCTGCAGGCTTACTGGATTAAAAAAGAAAATTAGAAAGAATTTTTCTCACGCACAAAAAATAAAGAATTAAAAGAGGTGAGGGCATAAGATAAAAATTCAGTGGAAGAAAACGAGAAGATGAAAGCCTCCGAAAACCCAAAAATGACATTAGGTTTTTAATAGTGACAGGAAAACAAGGACAAGAAAGAAAGAGAGGGGAACGAGGAGGAAGGTAGAGGTTGGAAAAGAGAGGGAGAGAGAGAGAAGCAAAAGAAGGAAAACACACACACACACACACACACACACACACACACACACACGTGAACCCTGATCTGTACATTCAAAAGCTGCTGGCATTTGGAGGACCCACTTGGGAAGGATTTTAAGAGTGAAGTGCTGGTATGGCTTTTGGAAAGAAAATCCCAAGATAGATGGCATGAGGAAAGGTCATGGAGATAGATGAGCAGAAAGATGCCAGTGCCTACAGGCCAGCTAAATTTAACCTGGAAATCACCAAAGTCTGAGGCACTCTGTAACTGAATTTAGGATCCAACATTTAGCTGAGAAACTCACAATAACATACAGGTCATTTCCTGAGTTCACCACCAAAACAAGGAATTCCACTTCTGTGATCATTTGAACATAAGAACACATTGGATCTGGGCAAAAATATTCAATTAAGATTGCTAAAATCAATATGGTGACAATCCATTTGTTGGGGAAAGTTTGTAATATTGCTTGAGTCTAAAGCAAAGAGGAAATGGGGTCAGTATTATCTCTTAGGTGTGGAATGGTGAAAATAGCCTCATTTTGGAAAATAAAATCGAAAGATTGCATGAAATCTTGTAACAAATTTAGTCCCTCTTACATATTGAGAAGTGATTTAAATTGTTTCAAGTTTTATTATATTTTTTAAAACTTGGGATCCGTGACATGGGTGATTAATTAACCAAGGCTGTGAATTGGCTGTTTTTTTCCATTGTCCTGCCAATTCAGAAAGTTCATTGAATATTTACTAGGTGTCCAGAGCTGGGAGTGCTATGGGCACTTGTTAAATGATTGTTGAATAAAATAATAAGCCCCTTACTTAAAGGCTGATATTATAAACACTTGTCAATCATAAAAAAAGTGCACGCTTTTTCATAACCTGTTGATGGATTACCCTAGGGCCTTCCTCTGGGAATTGCAGCTTCCTTAGCAATAGCTGTCACCCTGAGAGACATAGATTGGCTCTGCCTTAGCTCCATCCATTGCCCACCCTTGTGGGTTTCTAGAATTTTCCACAGCAGCAGCCCCCCATGTCCACACTGCATTATCTTCTTGTTCCTGTGGATTTGAAGAAATAACAATGGGTTTAGATATCCAGTGTAACTAGTTTCCACTTAAAACAACTAAAAACAATTGGGGCATCTGGGTGGCGTAGTCAGTTTAGCCACTGGCTCTTGATTTTGGCTCAGGTCATGATCTCAGGGTTGTGAGATTAGGTCCCATGTCAGGCTCTGCACTCAGCATGGAGTCTGCTTGAGATTCTCTCTCTCCCTCTCCCATTGCTCTTGTTCCTACACACACACACACACACACACACACACACACACATATACTCTCTCTCTCAAATAAAACGAACATTTAAAATAAAAACAAACAAAAAGTCATCTTAAATACATCCACAAGCTGGCAAAAAAGTAAGGAATTCTCAAAATAAAAACTAAGTAAAGACAAGCAGCCAGAAACAAAAGCAGTCAGTTTTCATATTTGGGCATATTTCCCCTGAACTTGACCCTTGAGGTTCAAGGTCTTGCAAGGCTTAGAGAAGAGGAGGAAAGGAACAGACTCTACCTGAGGTGTGATATAGCAGGCAGCTCCTTCATAATCTCTGGACCCCAAAGGCTATTCTCTAAAAGTGTGCCCTAGAAATAAACTCACTCTACCCCTCTCCGCTGGGGAGAGTGAGGATGTGCATTGCCTAGAATCTTGTCACTGAGTAGAAGAGGGAAGTCTCCCCTAAAAATTTATGACCACATACTGGCCTTCACATGGTTTACAACCCTGATTCACACAGCCTTATGTTGTCCAAAAAACATTAAGTCAAAAATGTAGTGTAGAGTCTCCAGGGGGGCTCAGTTGGTTAAGCATTCAACTCTTGATTTCAGCTCAGGTCATGATCTTGGGGTCATGAGATCTACCTCCCCTTACCCCAGTCGGATCTGTGCTGGTCTTGGAGTCTGCTTAAGATTCTCTCACTCCCTTTGCTCCCCGCCCACGCCTCATGCTTGCATGTGCACGCTCTCTCTTAAAAAAAAAAAAAAAGTAGTTTTACGTGATCCCACAATGGCAGCAGAGTCAGCTCCCTGGCAGAACCAAATATAGTTCTATTCTGAAAGAACTACCTTCATTCCCAGAAAAAGAATGACCTAAGGGAAAATAGCAAATTAGAAGACAGAGCTGAATAAACTACACAGAATGAGACATAGAGAGATGAAGAGATGGGAAACATGGAAGAGAGTTTAAGGGTCCTGGAAGAGAGAATGAGAAAGGCTAACAGAGGTCTAAGGTGAGTGCCCGGAGGAGAGAGAAACAGTCAAATAGAATCTATACTTGAAGAGAGAGTAGCTGAGCACATCCATGCAACTCTAAACGTGAAGGAGGACAAATATACAGAAATCCACTTTGGGATAGCAAAACGAAAACTGAATAACCATGAAAAGATGCTAAATGCCTCCATCTTGAAAAGACACAGCCTTCCTAGGGCTAGTGCTTAATTGGACAATTCACTTCTTAATGGCAACCGTGGGAACCCAAGAACAGATATGGATAATGGACTGGGAGAAAATAAACACCAATGTGTTGGGGCCGATTCCACGTTAAAACCTGTTAAACCCCTAGGGCCTGCCTGGGCCTGCTTAGCCAGAGTGACTCCATGTTGCCTAGGTAGCCATTTTGTTGTTTAATAAACGCCTCAACAGTTACTGGTATCAGTTCCAGGTAACCGTTGCTAAAACACACACCTAAAATAAGGCCAGACAGGTAGGAGACATCCAATCAGCCAAAGCCACATGTGTAGAGGTCTGCGGTTGTGCCCTATAAAACTAGCCTGTAAGACCAAGGGGTCGTCGCTCTCTTCATAGGCGGCCCTGGCCAGTCAGTCTGACTTCTAATGCTTGGCACAGAATAAAGCTTTGCAAAACTTTCCCTTCATCTCAGTCTCGTTCCTTTGATAACGGACCCCATCAAATGTAGGCGTTAAAGCCAGTCACAAGAGCTCTCAAGAAGGAGGGTAACAGAGATATTGTCAAAAAACATGAAAACAGAGAGTTTGCCATGTTTAGATAGTAAGGAAAGTTCTGGAGGCTCTTCTTCAGACAGAACACAATGGAGAGTCTGAGATGAAAGAAGGATTAAAGAACAAAGGATATGGAAAATGTGGCTAACTCAACACTAATATTGGCTTAATTAAGTTAATTGAAATATCTGTGGTGCTAGAAAATATGATACATGAGAATAACATATAAGGTGGGAGTGGATATCATCTCAGTATCTGAGGTTTGGGAGGAGGATAAAAATAATGATTGACTTTAAAATATAGCATATATAACTTCTAAAATACAAGAAGAAGGGAGGCATGGGTGGCTCAGTAAGTCAAGTGACTGACTCAATTTGGGCTCAGGTCATGATCTCAGGGTCATGAGATCAAGCCAGCATTGGGCTCCCTCTAAGCTGAGAGTCTCCCTCTCCCTTTGCACCTCCCCCTGTTCAAAGGATCTCTCTCAAATAAATAAATGAAATCTTAAAAACAAAACACAAAATAAAATACAACAAGAAGAAGGCAGAGTGAGAAAGTAATAATGAGCCTAAAAGAAGGTGATTAAAATAAAAAAAAAAAAGAAAAATAATAATAAAAAAAAAAAGAAAGAAAGAAGAAGGTGATCAAAGGGAAGAAATGAAGCCCAGCATAAGGTGGACGAACACAAGGACAAAATAACCTGGTAAAAATAAACCTAATTTATAAATTTAGTAGCTACACTAAACGTTAACAGACCTAATTCTTTAGTTACAAGGTGAAAGAGGATCAGGCTGGGTTTATAAAGTGTAATTATATGCTTTTTACAGAGGTGCTCTGAAATGCTTAAATCATTAAGATTGAACACAGGCAGATGGGAAAGGATATGCCAGATAAACATTGTCTGAAGGAAAGCTAGTATAGTTATATTAATATCAGCCAAAACAGGCTTACTATTGAGGCAAAGATTATTGTGTTGACAATGTATGCTTCCTTTTTCTCACAGGGAAAGGTCAGTAGAAAGCTTCACATCCGCACCATTTGCTAAATATCTTTATCTTCATTCTTTGACAAATTCAGGCAACGTTTTTCCTCTGGAAAACCCTAACATCTCTCTCGCTCGAAAATTACTTGAAATTCTTTTACTTTTCTTTTCTTTTCTTTTCTTTTCTTTAAACAATCCTTTTTAAGCATTCCCTCTGGAGAAAAGTCCTTTATGCTGAAAACAATCATCCTGCCTCCTCCCTATATTGCTTGAATGTGTGATCATCTGGCCTTGAGCCTTCGAAGTATCGTCTTGATTCTATTCCCATGCCTGATTTCTTTTAACAGCACCACCCATGACTTGCTCTTGATTTCTACAACTTCAGTTCAGATTCCACAGGTTTCCCCCTAAATCGAGTCTCCATTGTTTGGATTCACGGTGTTCACTCTTGGCCCAAATCTCTCATTAGGTTTTAGTACATTTCCAGGTGAAATCAATTAACTTTTGATGCATTCCTAATGGTTTCATGGCATTTTAAATTACAACCATGGCTTCAATTAAAGCTTTCATTTTGGGGGGGATCATACTAGTCAGCGGAAACCCTGGCTCCCTTAAGCTAGCTGAGCTTGACTTTGTATTTCATGTTAAGTTCATCTCATTTTTCCCTTGTAGCTTGGACTAATCTGTTTGAGATTCTTACTCCTTTTATTTTACTCTGGTTCCTCAAAGATCAAGTATATTCGATTGTTTGATCAGATAACAGGTTCTTCCCTCTGATTTTTGTGTCCTATATGTCATGAGGTTGGTGGCTGCATTCCAAGCTCTTCCCAACAGTGTGTTATGCACATAGCTGACTGTCTTTTTGCTGCAGTCATCATTACCAACTCAGGCTTGTTAAACACGTAGGGACTATATCAACGTGGTGTTTATGAGTCAGAGTCTCAGTTCTCAGCTGCCTGGCATTGAGTCAAGAGTCAGGAAAGAATGAGATCAACCATGACAAACAACTGTATCTATGAGGGAGGGAGCCCATCTCTTCCTGTTGGTGTTCCTAAGCTCTGTAGAAGGAGCATGAGTTTGATCATGATTGGTGTTTGGATTCTGTCGCAGAGCAGCTAAGTGAGCTTGGAAGGATCATTTAACTTCTTTGAGCCATAGTTTTCTCTTCTATGATATGGAGATCATTATTAGCCTACCCACTGTTGTGCAAACTAAATGGGACAGTGCATGGAAAGTGTTTCACAAGCTCTAATCTGATTAACTAAACGCATTCTGATTAATTGAGTGATCTCAATTCTTCTTAAAACTGAAATTTCCCTTCAAATGAAGACCCATTGTCTTGGGTCTTAAGGACCAATCCTACTGACCCTTTCAATTCGAAGATTAATAATTAGATTTGGGTGTTGGCAATCCCTGGTACTTGAATCCAGTGAGAGAATTCAGGCAAACTATTCAATCTTTTGCACAGGTGTTTGAGGAATTTTAATAGATGTTTTTAAATAAAAAAGAAATATATTATTTCTTCATAAATCAAATAAGTAAATAAAGTACACTGTGAGAAATGTACTGGAAATGAAGGCATTCTAAATTGTCTTTTCCTACTGATTTTGGGCAAATCATTTAACCTCTATGGACCCCAGTATTTAGTGTTCTAATCTCCAGTTTCCCCACTCACTCAGGAGGAAATTATGAGGGTCATATTTAGCCTAGCATAGAGTAGGCATTCACCCCTTACTGCTGTCATTGTACATCAGGTATTGTCTTGGTTGGCCCAGCCACCATAACAAAAACGATAGACTGAGTGGCTGAAACAATAGAAATTTATTTTCTCACAGTTCTGGAGGCTGGGAAGTCTAAGACCCAGGTGCCGATCAATGGAGTTCCTAGTGAGAGCTCTCTCCTTAGCTTGCAGATGGCTGGTTACTTACCTTGTCATCAGATGGCCTTTCCTCAGCTTGGCTGTAAGGATGAGAGAGAGACATGTCTCTCTTCCTCTTTTAAGTCCACTCTTCCATCATGAGGGTCCCAGCCTCATGGTCTAATCTAACCTCAATTGCCACCCAAAGTCGCCATCACTAAACACTCTCACAATGGGGCTTAGAACTTCCACATAGGAATTTCAGGGGAAATACATTCAGTCCCTAACAGGGATAGGACTTCTTTTGTTACTATCACATTTGTCATGTCAGATATATATATATATATATATATATGAATATATACATATATATATGAATATGGAGAAGAATCTGTTTTCAGTATAAGAGCAGGTCTGGGAAATTTTGTAACATATACAGTAAGCAGAATCTAATTTAAATATTTGGAAGTTTCACACATAAGTTCTCAACAAGTATGACACGGTGACTCCATTTCTCTCAAACTTTTGTAAGTGAACTTTACTGTTTTCTAACTTCCTGTGCTGCGAATAAGAAGTCTGAGGCTGGTCTAATACTCTTTATGCAACAGCCATTTTTTTTTTTTTTTTTTTTTTTTTTTT
>NW_019154099.1:50237742-50241293 GCF_002288905.1 Enhydra lutris kenyoni
TTTTTTATTCATTTTTTTTTTTTTTTTTTTTTTTTTTTTTTTTTTTTGCTTTGGGAAGTTCACTAAATTTTCTTTTTCTTTTTGAGTTTCAGAAGATTCACTTGGATGGATCTAATACATCATTATCAGAAACACTTCCTGGTGTTAATCAAACCCTTTCAATCTGAAAAAGCAAGAATTTGTTCAGCACAAGGAGGTTTTACCTATTGTTACTTGCTCTGTATTTATCTCCTATATGCTCCTCATATCTTTCTCCATAACTTAGGTCCTCTGTGTCTCTATGTCTTTTGTCTTTTCACCCATAGTTTTCTATCTATTTATTATCATATAATGCATTATTTGTTTCAGGGGTACAGGTCTGTGAATCATCAGTCTTACACAATTCACAGCATTCATCATGGCACATACCCTTCCCAGGGTCCATCACCCAGCCACCCCCTCTTTCCCACTCCCTCCCCGCTAGAAACCCCATGGTTTTCATTTCTTTGTGTTTTGGCGCTGTATTGCAGAGTGCACTCAATTGCACTCGATCTTTTGGGTGGTCAGTTTGATTGTCCTGATGTTCACCTCCTAACTTTCAACGTGGATGTGTGATGTGGGGCTTTTTAAAAAGTTCCCAGACGTCTTTTTTACATTCCCTTATCTCCTTAAGACTTCTTGCATTTTCATCAAATCTCTAGTCTGTTTTTCCATTAATTCTGCCTCAGTACGATCCATGTAATCTAGTTGTTCAAGCTGTAAAGTCCATGGAGAGGATTTGTTATTTTCTTTTCTTACTTAGGTCACTTGAGTTTCTTCAGCAACAGAGATGCAAGTCCCGCTCCTGGGTATCAGGGGTGGTGGACAACTGACAGGCAGTGGAAGACTTGGAAGATGTATCTGCTTTTCTTTCTCCTTGAATGGGTCAGTAGTGATTAAGTGCTTAGCCTGGGTTCCGGCTGAGATGTAAAACCTCTTGTCTGAAGAACAGCCCCTCACCCCCAGGCACAGGGGGCAGGGTGGTCCTCAGTCTGGTCTTTCTTCTTCCCTCCAAATCTGCCAGCAACCACCAGCTCAACCTCTAAACAAGAGGTACAATACTCCTTTGGAAAGATACACTCTGACCAGTCAGCTGGTCAAGGTGCATCCCTGTGGCTATGTTTACCCAAAGATAGGAAGACTCTGTAGCACTTATGATAATTTATAACCCTTCTGTGACCCCCAAAAAGTGCAAGCAAATTTTGTTTATCAGGAGTTGAGAGAGAAGAAAAATGGCAGGTTGAAGGTGTTTAGCATCTTTCTCTCCCAAGAACCTACTATAAGGTAAGGGGGAAACTGCAAAGGGGTAGCCAGCAAACAAGAAGAATAGGACAGGTGACATCAAGGAGTTAAAATGTCTTTTTTTTCCAAATGCAAATGAAAAATGAAGACTTGGGGATTGATTTAGCAAAGGAGAGGATGCTGTCATCTTGAGAGCAGTCACTGTGGAGAGGACAGCCCACTCACTCTGCACAAGTGATGCCTGAAAACACGCCATGCACAGGGGAGAAACTGAGGCAGGGGTCGGGGGTGGGCTGAAAGCATCCATCTGGGAATCCAGAGAAACGGGGACCAGGAGCAGCCTGGCAACCACTCCTCAGGCAGAAGCCTGACTTCTAGCCCTCTCCTAAAGGCCCGTCTAGAGAAAATTGTTTGAAAACATAATGATAAAGTGAAATTGAAAGAGGAACTTCCTAACGGTTCAGGAGATTAGCTATTAGAATAGGCTTTCAAATAATCCACAGGCCTGGATTTAAGATCTTATTCCTGTGTTCCCTGTGGCTTCCTGTTGGAAAACAGATGGTTGGACTAGGTTCACAAATTCATTCACCAAATAAATGTGGAAGGCAACAGATGCTAGATCTACTTCATGTCTGTCATACTTCTAGGATTATCTTATTTATGGTCATTAGGGGCTATGGATACAGCATCTGATTATAAACTATTGAATATCAAGATCTATAAGACCTACAGTATGTCCTTATTGCCTTTCATGACCCCTGGAGTGAAGCAGAAACAAAACAAGGAGATAGTGATATGTTAATAGTTTGTACTTTGAATATGTCTCTGATAGGGAACTAATAAATGAGCTTAATGAAATTAAATGGTAAATAATAAAACCATTTAATACAAGCGGAATTCCTGTAACTTGCTGGTTAGAGACAATAATGATGAGCGAAATCTCTACCCTTCATTCAGTTCATCAGTAATTTCTCACGAATGCCTATTTTTGACATTAGCACTTACTCATGCAACTGGATACGTCCAGCCCATTCATGAAGACTTCCCTGGCCAAGGTCACTAGACCTTTAACTTTCAATATGAGGCTTTTCTCAGTCTCTCTCGCTCTCCCTCTCTCCCTCTGATATAATCCCCTCTGGCATCTCTATCGTGTGGGGTCATGCTGACAAGATGCCTCATCTTGAAGTTCTCCCCTGGGCTAGTATCCTTACTTAACAAATTTCGTTCTGTCCCACATTTCCTATCTTACTTCTGCTTCTCCTGCGGCAGTCTTATTTGTGAATCTACTCCTTTTGCCCAACCCTTGTGTGCTGGTCCTTCTTCGTTCCTTGGTCTTTCCGGTCTGTACCTCCATCTATTCCCATAGTTTTGCTCCAATCAGTGCATTGACTGGCAGCATATGGATACAGATCTATAACGAGGCCACACTTTTCTGCCGCAGCTCCAGGACCATATGACTAATAGCGGAAATCTCCTCCCGGAGCGCCCCCAGGAGGAAGTGTAGTGCAGGAGTCAAGAGTGGGGACTTGAACTATGTTCAAAATGTCACTCTGCCTCTTAGGAGTTGAGAAAAAAAAAAGGCAGGTTGAAGATGTTTAGCATCTTTCTGTCCCAAGAACCTACTACAGTGAAAGGGAAAAACTGCAAAGGTATAGCCAGAAAAGGTAAAGAATGAGACAGGTAACATCAAGGAGATAAAATGGTTTTTCCACATTAGGCAAATTACCTAACCTCTGTGGGCTTTGGTTTCATCTGGGAAATTGGAATATTAATATTATCTGTTGTGACTACTTGTCAGGTGCAGTAAATGAGTCATAATATGTGGAGTGCCTAGCCCAGTATGTGGCACATGGTAAAGTCTATGTATGTTAGCTATCGTTATCATTATGATTAAATCAGACAGGGCATTTAAAAACACTTAATTTATCTTCTTTCTGCTTTACTTACTATGGTGATGCTGTCCTTGCCCTGGTCTTCTAAACCAAAATCAGGAAGGCCACCCTCTACTCCTGTCTTTACATTCATTAACAGCCGTTGATTCTAATTCCTGTGTATTTCTTGGATCAGTCTTCCTCTACTTGTCGGCTTTATCACCTCATATCTGGACTATTGCAATAAATCTGTCACTGATTATCTTTCCTGTTTTCCCTTATCCCTTTAAAATCATCCTCAGCCTTGAAACCAAACCGACAGTAGAACTATGATGATGATGGTGATGATGGTCATGGTGATGATGATGCTGGTGATGGTGATGATGATGATGGTGATGATGGTGATAACGGTGGTGATGA
>NW_019154099.1:50241393-50460550 GCF_002288905.1 Enhydra lutris kenyoni
TGAGGGTGATGGTGATGGGGATAACGGTGATGATGATGGTAATAATGAGGGTGATGGTGATGGGGATAACGGTGATGATGATGGTAATAATGAGGGTGATGGTGATGGTGATAACGGTGATGATGATGGTAATAATGAGGGTGATGGTGATGGGGATGATGGTGGTGATGATGGTGGTGATGATGATCATGGTGATGATGACGGTGATGATGGTGATAGTGACGATGGTGATGGTAGTAATGATGGTGGTGATACACAGTATATTCAGGCATTTTCTCATTTAATCCTCACAATGAATGATGAAGCAGATACACTTATTACAGTGTTTTATAAAACTGAGAAAATAGCATTTGACAGAACTTGTCCAAGATTCCGCAGGGAGACTGACAGTTCCAGAATATTAGTGCCAGGTGTCTGATCAGGGCCTGTGCTCCCAACCTCTGCCAACCACGGGTCCATTGCTTAGGGCATTCACCAGCTCCTGATTTCCTTCAGGTGAAAGTGTCTTTCCACAAGGCTTACAAGGCCCTTTATCAGTCTATCTGGGGAAACTTCCTCAGACTCCTACCCTACTCATATCTTAATAATCCGCAATGCATTTACTCCTTAGCAAAGCCTCACTGCTTATAGTTCCCAAATAACTCATAGTGTATTTTTCCTCTATGTTTTTGCAAAAGCTCCTTTTCCCCACTTGTCCATTTGATGACCTAGAAAATAACTATTGAGAAAACCTGACCTCCCCGGCTCTCCCCGGCACACATTCCCACTTTCTGGTTACTTCCCTGCCTCTGTATTAATGCATGTTATTTTGATTGGCTTATAATTTATCTCCCTTAGGAAACTATGAGCTCCCTGAGAGGCAGAGCTGTAGTCTCATCAGATTCTTGGCACAGTCTTGACACTTGGAAAAAAATATTTATTGAGTTGAATTGATTTTATTTCAAAATAATTGGCCTGGTATAGACACAAATTGTGTTCAGATGGTTCCATATTAGCCCTTCTCTTTCTAACCTTGTTATCACTGACATGGTTCAGAGCCCTCTCATCCTCCTCCGGGAGAACACTCATCTTGACCGTCTCCATTGCTTACTCTCCAGTCATTATTTCAGTCTAAATAACCCCTCTACCCACTGCCCCTCCACCAGCCTCCCCTGTCTATCTGACCATCTCCATCCTCCTCTCTTCCTGCAGACAATGAGGCTGGAACTCACAAGTAAGCCAATGAGACACTTAGTCTGCAGCCCCCATTACATGACAGAAGGGCCTGTGGGGCCAAGCTGGGTCAGAGCACCAGGGCAAATGGCTAGCTGTTGGATCAGCTGAATGGTTACTCACAAGAGACATCCCATTTGAACAAGAACCAAATCAATAGTCACAACTTGGGGGAGCTGTGTATTTTCCCATCAATATTATGCATTTACGGCTCTCAACATTCCAACACTGCTAGTGACGAGGGCTATTGTGACTCATAACAAATGACCCAACAAAGAGATATTGGCTTTTTATAATTGGTCCGAGAAACACTGTCACTCTAATGACAATGCAATTACTCCAAAGAAGTCTTCTTTTGCTTTATCTATACATTGCCTCATAACCTTTAACATCTATTATTAACAATCAATATTACATATTGAGCTCACTGAGAAGGACATGAACAAAGACTAAAATTTAAAAATCCCCAGGCCCTATAGTTGGCACTTTGAAACAACCTGACTGGTAGATTTCACTACCTGTGCAGAGCCTTTTGGTGAATGTCCTTTCTTTTTCCTTTTCTTTTTAAGGTCTGCATGATTCTAGCTCCTCAAGGACTCCACACTCAGGCAATGTTCTTAGAGAAGGGAAATGATAGGCTCAGACAGGTCTCGCAGTGTTTTTTAGTTGTGTATTCATGCTATATAAAGGTTTAAAATACAGTCTGTAAAAGAGTCACAAAACTGGGAATTTTAATTCGATAATTTTGGAAAACAACCTGATAATGCATGTTGACATCCTTAAAATTATCATACCTTTTGTGATGAGCATTGGGTGTTAAGCACAACTGATAAATTATTGAACACTACATCTGAAACTAATGAGGTACTACATGTTAGTTAATTAAATTTAAATAAAAAACTTAAAATTATCATCCCTTTTGCCTGAGTAACTCTATTTTTAGGACTCAAACCTATGTAAAGAGCCTGAAACAACACAAATAAGCTTTAATAACAACAATCTTTGTCACAACATTATTCAGTGATATAAACAGTAAACAACAACAAAACCCTAAATGTCTAAAAATAGGAGAATGGCTACATAAATTGTAGTAAAGAATACCCATGTAAATAATGTACTATTTTGGAGGTATACCCAGTTTTATTTCAGGTCAGTGGAATTCAACAAGTATGTATTGATTGCTTCAAATTTCCAGCACCACCCCAATACCTCATGATCTAATGGACAGAGAGGTATAAAGGAATATTTGAAATAGAGGGCAGTAAGTGCCACAAAAGGGTGGAGGGGAGAATGGCAGGTGGGAAGTAAGTAAGAAGGAGAGCCACTGAACACTTGGTTTGTAACTGCTGGTAGTACTCTAACGTTTTTTTTTTTTTTTAATAGTAAATAGTTTATTAGGGAGAAGTTTGGTGTACATTGGAGAGCCTTCTAATCAGCTTCTGGAAGGATGATGTAGAAGAAACCTAATGGATGAGGAGGAGTTAGCAAATAAACAGGGTAGCTTACAGAAAAGTGTTGCAGGTGGAAGGACTGGCCCAGGCAAACACACAGAAATGGAAGAGGGAATGTGGTTGTAGAAATCATTGTCAAAACAGCTAGAGTGCAAAGCATCAGGGTCCCAAGACTTAAGTAGTAGGATCACAAAATCTGAAGGTTCTTGAAAAGCATACAGAGCCTTGATTTCATTTTGAGAGTGTTGGGAAAGCCTTGGAAGTGTTTCTGAACAAATATCAGGACATAGATGCTTAGTGTTGTTTTAGGTATGTTGGGTAAAGACCAGCAGGTTGTTAGATGCAGAGGATTGGGGTTGGGGGCGTCCAAGGAGAGAGCTCGACTATACACAAGGGTTTGGGAGCTACATACAACATTTAGATGGTAACTGAGGCCAAGGGGGTGGACAAGATGAGGGAGAAGGTCGCGGTGGACATAAAGGGCTTAAGAGAGGGACAGGCAGAGGGATGGGATCCTCAAAGGATACTATGGTGGGCTGGCCAAGAAGAGTGTAGTGTCACAAAATATAAGGACAAGAATGTTTCAAAAGGTGAGTGAAAGTGTCAAAAGTTGCTGAGCATCAAGTAAGATAAGAGCTTGAAATAGTCTAAGGAAAATAGCAGCAAGAGCATCAATGACCCAAGCCAGAGGAGGGTTAGCGGAGCCCCGTAGCAGAGCACTGTGGGGTGTGCAGGAGGCATGGAAGCAGAGACAAGAAAAGAAGGAACGCTTTCAAGAAATTTGGCTAGAAGAAGCAGGAGAACTATGACAGAAGCTACAAGAACTGCTCTATTGGTGGGGTGATTTTTGTTTGTACCTTAAGAGGAAAGATGCTAGTATTTAGCAATTGGATGCTTGTGGGAACGATCTATTAAGGAGAGTAGAAGTTAAAGATAAAGGTGAGAGAATTGATGCATAATGGATATAATGAGGTTCTTTGGGTAGGTGAGCAAGAGCAAGAGGTGAACAAGAGAAACTTAGACTGTAGAAAGGAGACATTTTTACTGGATTTATTTATTGTAAGAAGGAAGAGACGAGGTGGGTATGGGAGAATTTGTAGGATTGGAATTTAGAAGTTGGAGGTGGGGGGGATTTGTCTGATGGCTTCTATTTTCAATAATGGAGGGGGGTAGGCACCTGCAGAGGATGGCGAAGGAGTGGGGAAGTGTGAGGAGAGAGAAGAGTGTAATATCTGCTGTGAAAATTGGGAGGATTGATTAGGTATAGAGGAGAAGGCAGGTAACCGATCAGCCTAATTGTCCGATTTTCCTCCAACAGAGTCACCAAACATCTTTCTTATTTTTTATCTCCAGTGACTTGTGAAGAAAATTCAACAAATTTCATTCCAACTACCAAAATGCAGCCCTCAGATGATTTACCATAGGGAGATCCAAGTTAGCCAGAAAACAGTTCTCTATTTTCCTAGATGTTTGGAGAAGCATGATAAAAACCCTGGTGGGAAAAGGAGATGACAGAGAAAAGTCCAATTGGGATCTGCTATGATACATATTGGCAATCTGTTGATAAGCTTTCAGCAATTGTATAATGCTTTCTCATTCAAAAATGTATTTTTACATATATTAATCCACCTCTTCCTCCCAATAATTGCTCAAAATCATGGAGCAGGTGGGACTATGTCAAGACCAACCCCAAGTTTTCCAAACTCTGAGAACTTCTCATTTCAATATCCCAGGAGCCTTGCAGACCCCACCAGAGGGCTGCTGAAGTGGCATCTGTAAGAAGGGTGTACAGCATCAGACCCAAGGACTATTCTATAGTGAGGTTCTAGGTCTTCTGTCATTGATGCCCTCGGACCCATTCTAAACACACACACACACACACACACACACACGCACACACACAGAGATGTTGTTACGTTCATCAACAATGACAACAGCTAAAGGGAAGGGCTCTGCAATGGACTTGCAGGCACAATTGCTCAACTCAATGTCAAGAAGAGAAATGAAAGTGTTTCCTGACTTCTTTGGACTAAGCAATTTTTTGACTTAGAAAGTAACAGTAAGGACAATCATGTGTTACAAATAGTAACGTTCTCTATTCTCTCTTTCTCTGTTCCCCCCTGCCCCCTCACATGTCCTTGGGCTTCTTGGTCATAAGTGATGTAGTGGAATAGTGCCCTTGATGAGGAAAGCAGCAAGATTCCTTACTCTTTCCTATAATCCAAGATCTTCTCTCTCCCAGTTTTTCTATCAATTAGAAGTACTACAGCCCAGCCAAGTCCCTTTGTGAGGGAGCTCCCTTAACCATCAGTATCTCTTTGAATTTTATTACAAGATACTCACTTTTGTCAAGTCATTGGGATATTTATGCCACCATGTAGACATTGAGGCTTCCAAACCAGTATGAGTTCGTTGGTTGACTACTGTCTTCCACGGTGGGCCCCGTCATTGTCATCAGACCCTCTGCCATGATTACTATCAAAATACTATCTCTATCTTGCATGAAGAAAAATCAAGCCTTATATCTGAACCTCACAGGCATTTAATATTTGGTTCCTGGTGACTATATGGAAGAGATTCAAATATAAGTATTTCATTCCCACTAAAATCGAACAGACAGATTTTGACGTAGGCACAGGTGTAAGGGTCAGGCAGATGTAGCCCAATCCTGTAACTCCTTGGTTGTATGGACTTGATTAAGTTACTTAACCTCTTTGAGTCTCAGTGTTCTTTTGTAAAATGGGGAAAATATCCTCTTCACAGACGTTTGGGAGGATTAAAAGAGACACTACAGGTAAAGCTCACACAGATGTTCAGAGAGTGGTCTCCCACCCTTCTCCAGCCCCCTCCCATGTGCTGGAATCAGAAATACTCCATCACAGAATATTACCTAAAAAATGGAAATATTTGGGGGCGCCTGGGTGGCTCAGTGGGTTAGGCCTCTGCCTTCGGCTCAGGTCATGATCCCAGGGTCCTGGGATCGGGCCCCGCGTCGGGCTCTCTGCTCTGCGGGGAGCCTGCTTCCTCCTCTCTCTCTGCCTGCCTCTCTGCCTACTTGTGATTTCTCTCTATCAAAAAAATGAATAAAATCTTTAAAAAAAAAAAAAAAATGGAAATATTTGGTGAGAAAACTAACTTTGCAGGTGCCTGTGTTATTTTTGTCCTGCTCCGTGAAGACATGAGGACCGGACCATCTTTTCCCAAAGCCTAATTAGAGTTTTCCCATTACTGTATTTGTGTTTGTTTTTGCTTCTTTTGTTCAAGTTCAGTGTTCAGGCAACCAAAATGAAACCCTCACCAGAGTCATCCTTTGTAGCAGTGATGACACAAATTACATTGTTCTCCAGGGTTTAAAACACCCAGCCATTAAATTTAACTATGTGAGCTTGGCAAATCTTTTCAAAAACAAGGCAGCTGTTTCCCTTTTGTTCATTTTTTTAAAGCCTTGCTTGGGCTTAAAGATGTACACACTCCCACTGTATACCCAGGGAAATACTGGGAAGTGGGCAAATGCATTTACCGGTGGGAAGGCTCACACTGATGGAAAGAGAAGGAGGCACTGAATTTTATTTTCAAGTGATTCAATATTTTCTATTTGTTAAACAATATAAGGCTTCTGGTGTGAGGGTACTATTTATTATAAGTCTTTATGAGTAATAAGTTGTTTAATCTCCATAACGTAGGTAATATTACTCTTCTCACTTTATAGCAGGGGAGACTGCGACATAGAAAATTGACAATTGGGCCAAGCTCTTGCATCTCCAAGAATCAGAGCTAGGGTTCTGGATCTAGGCCTCCTGGCTCCAAAGCCCATGTTTTAACTAGCTTCTTCCAGCTCTCATTTACTAACTGATCTATTTGGTTCCATGATTCTTTATCACTTATGTGATGGCCCTCCACTGTTCCCTGCTCATTACAGTAAAGGCCTTGCTGTTATTACCCTCTGGTGACTACCTCTCTACTCCCAACAAAGATGGCATCCCTTAACTGGTCACCACTGTTGGACCTGCCCGCAGGCTTGTCTCTCCATGGGGTAGGGAACAAGTTAGGAAACTTGACTCTCTTGGTAATTCATAAGAAGACACCCTCAGGTCATGGGCAATATGATTATAGTTGGGAGAGGCCTGGGGAAGAGACCACAGCCACAGACCCAGGCTGGCCGCCCATAGCGATCATCTTCTCCAGTCTCTGTGCTGAGTCCTTCCTGCCCGTGACACTCTCAGCAACCAGATCTGTTCAATGTGTAGATGAGCATGGGATTACATCACTATAGCCACCAGCCAAGACAGGGCCTTTGAGTGAATTAGAGAGAAGCACCCCCCTGGCAGATGGCTGACGAGAGTGTCTGGGCCAAGAGCATTCTCACTTTGGGTCATGAATAGCTTCAGAGATCACCTGCTGTGGTCCTGGCCCAATTACTGGTTCCTCGAAGTGCAACAGTTCAAGCCAACCAAACACTGCCTGAGCCTCCACTGACAACCAGGACTAGGCCAGAGGCAGGGCAAACAAAGAGAACTATAGCAGACTCCTTGGCCCCTAAGGCCAATGTCAACAGCAAATGTTAACATAGCATTATACATCAATGATGGAATTATACATGGCGCATCAGAGAGCAGAGAGGAGGGCCACCTATCTCAGTGGGGGCTTTTTCAGAGAAGGATACCTGAGCCTGGTGCTTGGCATATAGTAGTTAATCAATAAATACATAGAGAATGAATGCATAAGTGTATAAATGAACAAATGGCATGTATACATGTCTTAAAGAAATCATAGGTCTTGTAAGACAAAAAAAAAAAAAGAGAGAGAGAGAGAGAGAGAGAGAGAGAGAGACCTAGAGAATAGCATGGGAGAAGCCCAGAGATAGGAAACAACTCTGTGGGTCTCAGGAATGTCAGTTCAAATCCCAAGGAGGGAAATAGCAGGAATGAAAGTAAAAGAGTCAGGAGCAAGATCTTATTTTATGATAAGGAATGGGAACATGATCCAGTGGGTCGGGGCTTCTCAAACTTTAGCATATATACAAATTACATTGAGATCTGACTCTAATTCAGGAAGTCTGGCAAGGGCCTGACAGCTCTGGTTCTAACAAGCTCCCAGGTTTGCTGCCGCTGTTACTGCTGCTGCTGGTTTGTGGACCACGCTTTGAGTAGCAAAGCATTTGGAGGTGATAGCAGCACTGATGGATTTGGAGAAGTAGAATGACATATGATTGTCCCCTAGTAGGTAGTCCATAAATGTTGAATGACTAAGAATATTGAAGTATATGAACAATGATTAATTAAAATTTACTTGATTTCACAAAGGGAATGGAATAAGCATGTTTTGAGTACCTCTTATATACTAGTCACTGGGCTAGGTACCTGACCTTATCTCCTCTAATAATAGAAAGGAAAGTCTTGGCTTGAACTGTATCTCCTTTGACTAAATGACTAATAAAATTGGACAACGGTTTTGAGTAACTTCTAAATAGAAATAACCATATTTAAATGACCCCTCAACCAGAAATTTTTAGCATTGTGTAAACTGCATATGCTCTATATTTTAATACATGATAGCATTTTCTTTTGAGTCCTAAGTCCAGACACATTTTAAAAGTTACCTAAGCCACAGCTCACATCTTCAGTGCTGGTTATTGGGAAAGAAATCACCTTAGGGGTGCCTGGGTGGCTCAGTGGGTTAAGCCTCTGCCTTCGGCTCAGGTCATGATCCCAGGGTCCTGGGATCGAACCCCGCATGGGGCTCTCTGCTCAACAGGGAGCCTGCTTCCCCCCTGCCACCCCGCCTGCCTCTGCCTACTTGTGATCTCTGTCAAATAAATAAATAAAATTAAAAAAAAAAAGAAAAGAAAAGAAATCACCTTAAACTTGAGCACCTGGCCACCCACCCGTAGCTACCAACACCTAAAATCAGTCCAGATCTCTAATTCTACATTCAGAATTACACTAGGATCTCTAGGTAGTTAGCCTTGGGTGTTCTGGGTTAGTGACGCTACCTAAAGCTTGGTTATTTGGAACGATTATTTCCAGAGAGAGAAAGATAGCTCCAGGAAATGGTCCTTCTTTTCTGTTTGCTTCCTCCTGTGCTGGTCAGATACAGGGAGGTTGATTCATTTCTATCAAAACCATGTTTCTCCAGAAGACATCAGAAGGTCTTATAAACATAGGCCTGTGGCTCTTCCTGGTGGAGGAAGGATGTCATCCCTTATGCTTTCATGCTCAGTAACATAGAAAGGACTTGGCAGAAGGAAGGAGGATGAGCAGAGTAGATGCTTGGGTATTAAACTGCTGTCAGTTCAAATGTCACTTGTCACTAAGACACATGCTGTGGTATCTAAGTGACAAATACAACCGCTTTCCTCAACTTTAAAATTAAGAGAATATTATAGAAGATACTTTGGATGTTGGTCTTCACGGCAATCCCTTCTCACTCATTTCATAATAACCTCCCTCTCATCCCATTGTGGAGAAAAGCCTATCCTATTCCCTGTCCATCAGAGTACCCTAAGGGAAAGCAAGAGACTGAAGCCAGGGCAATCAGACACATACACTCCACCTTATTCCCACCATCATTCGAAGGCCTTGAACCAGAGGCCAGAGATATCAGAGGCTGCCAGGACAAACTATCATTATTCCCTGCTCCCAAATCTCCCAGATGGTCTGGGTTCTTGACCATTCCCATGTTCCCATGAGCAGAACAAATTCCTTTCTTGATCAAATTAACCAATGTTGGTTTCTGTTGCTTGCCACAAGGAGCCCTAAATGATGAAGATACTTAATGCTGTGAAGATTAGCAATAACACCAGCAGTTCCTGGTTTAAAGGCTCAATGTCTGGTCCCAAGAACTTATATTAAGGAATAACTTAAGGTCACATCACATGCAATCAATGCTATGAAGATCGCAAAGCTCGTGAGTCTCTTAAGCAGACTCAGAGTGTTGAGCCACAGGACTGTCCCCTTGGCAGTTCTGTCTATGGTTTAATTAATTGAGAGGCACAGAAAAGTTCCCAGATCAAAAGCACCTTTCCCT
Organism: Enhydra lutris kenyoni; assembly: GCF_002288905.1. Classification (NCBI taxonomy): domain Eukaryota; kingdom Metazoa; phylum Chordata; class Mammalia; order Carnivora; family Mustelidae; genus Enhydra; species Enhydra lutris. Next base: position 50,251,083 of record NW_019154099.1, read on the forward strand.
TCTAGCCTGCCATCACTCCCGAAATTCCCACCATACATGTCATGTCTCAAGCTTAATCATAAAGAAACACTTGCTTAAAGCACATACATATGGTGTCTCCCTGACCTAGTTAGAGGTGTATCATTGGTATATACGTAGTAAGGGCTTATGTGTCCTGTCCCCTAAATGTAGGGGACAAATGTACGGCCAATGTGGAGAGAACATACACTCATTATGTCCAGCATGTCATTTGTGGTCAAGGTTTGTAATCATAAACATTTACTTTGTTAAGAGATTCTGTGTCTTTAAAAAGGACTTTATTTTTAGAGCACTTTCAGGTCAGAGAATTTGTGTTTTAAACTATTTTATTAGGACTTCAATTTTTCCATTACGATAAAACCTAATTACACAACCTATGAAATTTTTAATTCATTATATTCCACCGACCATAAGAGAAAATATTGGGATGTTTTCATAACAGGAGAGGACACTTCCCTCAACATTTAGAAGCCTATAGCCCACCCCTGCAAAGCCCTGGATGTTCCCTCTGAGGGAAACCAAAGTTTTATGCCGCTTGCTCCAAACACTGCCTATATATTATTTATTTGTTATATTTCAGAGGCACTCTTCCTCTGGAGAGCTCAAGGCCATGTGCAAAGGACCTTCGTCTTCTTAGTTATAAATATCCTTCTAACCTTCTAATAGCTGGAGCAGCAGAATGTCAAGGGCATCAGGAATGCAAGAGGGAATGAAAAATCTGTTCAAGGAGCATCTCAGTGTTCTGTCTGGAGAACAGCAGAGTGGTCTTCAGTTTAATGAGGAGGCTTTTTGGTTTTCCTTCCATTAGAAAATTAAAATGATTTTATACGAAATCAGCAGGGGTGGGGAGGGAATAAAACAGAAAATAAAGCTGAATTTTTAGGATTCTGTTTTAAACTAAAAGTTACTGGAGAGCAGGTATTTAGTAAATACAGTATCTGCATATCAACAGTATCTCTGAAATTTATTGAGTATTTCCCACGTGCTAGGTTTATGGGTCCCCTCACATCGTCCTCTCCAATGAAGTAGATCCTCTTCTTATTCCCATGTTACAGCTGAGAAAACTGAGGCTCAGAAACTTGCAGAAACTCATCTGATAAATGGGTACCTACTATCTGAACCTCAGAGCTCATACCCTCTATCACTATGATATGCTGTCTCTCTTACTTTGATTCATTTGTCTAAGTCACTGAGCTGTCAACATTCAGAACAAGAGCAAGGCAAGAGGAGAAAATGTTGTGATGATTTGACAAAACTGTTTCTCCTCAAAAAAAATAACAGCAGAAGAAAAATTTTAAGAATACTGAACTGGAACTCATAGAACAAGACCAGGGCTAAATTCTGTCTGCCCCTCGGCAGCCAGCCTCCTAAGATAGCCCTCATGCTCCCTCCGCCTTGCGTGTGCAGCTCAGTAATGCCCTCCCCTTGAGTAGGGACTGGACATATTCTGGTGAATAGTGATGGGACGACACCTCTGAGGAAGTTAGAAGACACAGTGTCCTCCATCTCGGGCACCCTCTTTCACGCTTGTCCATTCTGAGAGAGGCCACCTGCCCAGTGGGGAGCTGCCTTATGGAGAGACCCCCATGGCCAACCACTGACATCTTCAGTCTCTCCTGGAGAGGGCCGGAAAGCTACCTAGGGCCCTGTGAGTGAGCCCAGTCTTTCCTGTACCTTCTCTTCCATTTTCTGCTCAAAAGAGAATGTGAACATCCTATTTCTGCCCATGAGCTGGCTGAACAGGAAAGCTGGTTTGTGAAGCTAGGCATACACTGCACCAGTACATACCATCATCAAAAAGCAACACAAATCAGGATCCTTCTTACATTAGTGTCTTCAGTTTTAAAGACAATAAGAAATTAACAAAACATCTCATGGATGATGTCATGTAGATCTGCCAACCCTTTCCTTGACAGGTGCTATGATTCTCCTTTTATGGATACCGAATCTGCATCTCAGGGAGGTGAGGACACCAGATAAATACTTTGATGACTTTCCCAGGAAACACAAGACCAAAAATGGAGATGGAAAGCCAGGTCTTCTGACTCCAAATCCCGTGACCTTTAGAGTACATCTGGAGCCCATATGTTTTCTTCTGGGACACTGACTCCTCAAAACCAAGATGCCTAGGCTGAGTCGAGCGATATCCAACACCCATGTGGTGAGGAGTGCTGTGGTGGCCTAGAAACAGGTTTACTTGGCCAGACTGAGCTCCATGTCTCAGAAATCCCCTTCCTCTCAAGTCTGGGTGGACTGAGGGAGACATTTCTGTGGGAGATTTGGAGGCAGAAGGGAAGCGGCTGCCATGTTTTAGCTCACACACATTGTGGCTTATCTGCTGAGCCACCTCGTTGCTCTGAGCAGTGGCTGGACCTGCAGATGCTCTACCTAAAATGAAGCTCTTAAAGGCTAAGTGATAGCACACATTAAAGGCTAAGGGATAGCACACATCTGTGTCAGGTCCAAGGAAGACAGAAAGCTGAGAGACATCATGGGCCTGCATTTGCTCATGCTCTTGCTCTTTCTCCAAATGTGTGGTGTTTTGTTTTTTTTTAAGATTTTATTTATTTATTTGAGAAAGAGAGAGAGAGAGAGATCACAAGTAGGCAGAGCAGCAGGCAGAGAGAGAGGGGGAAGCAGGTTCCCTGCTGAGCAGAGAGCCCAATGCAGGGTTTGATCTCAGGACCCTGAGACCATGACCTAGCCAAAGGCAGAGGCTTAAACTACTGAGCCACCCAGGTGCCCCTGTGATTTTTATTATTATTATTATTATTACTATTATTAATTTTTTTCTTAAGTAAAAGAAGCTGAGATCAAGACCTGAGCTGAGATCAAGAGTCTGATGCTTAACCAACTGAGCCACCCAGGTTCCCCATCTTCTGAATGTGATTTAAACAGAAGGAGAGGGAAAGTCTTAAAGTCATCCCATGGGAGGAGTTTTGATCTAAGTCGGCCTGGAGAGGAAGCTTCAGGAACACTAGAAAGAGTTGGCCCAGAGACTCTGGGTCTCTGTCACCTTGTTCCCTAAGCCCGACAAAGGAAGGCAGGAGGACAGAGAGAGGGATCTGGATCAGCTTTATTCTAGGCTTTGCTTCTGGACTATTCCCTACACGTTGTGTGGACTCCATGGTGACGTAGGGGGATGAGAAGAAGAGGACTAAGGGAGACCCTGTGTGCATTTATTACAGACCAGACCTACCACTCAGACATAGGGCCCTCACTGAGCACCTGCTAACGCACAGCCTAGCACTCAGTTCCCTGGGCATCCAGAAGATTTATACCACCCTTAGGGTCCTTGTCTTTGAAGCATTTACAGTCCAGCTGGCAAGAATGGCCTGCCTGTTTGGAATCTGGGCACAGTCAAGTGCTAAGTGAGTGGGGTCACCAGACGGATGGTCTGGGAAGAGACCGATCAGGAGGGTCCTGTGACTCACTAAAACAGTAGCCAAAAAACAGAAGACAAGAATGGGAATCAGAAATCTAATACCAGCTCCACCGCAGGTTCTCAAATATCTTGTAGTAAATGGCTTTCTTTCAGCACCAACTCTGCTGCCAGATCACTGGGCTTCCAAATCTGGCTCCACTACTTATGACTGATGTAACCATAGGCATTAAGTCATTTAACCTCTCTGCGCTTCCTTTCTTACGTGCGCTAGGTGCCTTATAGCAGCACCTATCCCTAAGACTGTAAAGATTATAGGGGTCAATGCAAGAAAATCCTTAGAACAGTGTCTGGCACAGTGCATGTATAAATGTATTATTTTATTATTGTGTCTTCTTCTACTTCCCTATCTCTAAATTGGGTCCAGGATTTATTAACTTGCTTTGAATGAACCAAGGTTTTGCACTGATCTTCCTTTAAATAACCTACAAATTGCCATATCACACAAATGTTTTGTTAGTGCTGTGGGGTTTGGGTTTCAATTAAAAATTCTCTGTCCCCAAGGACACAAATCCTGTTCTAATAACATTGAGGATTAAAGAGAGTTTGAAGCTAAAGTACAGTTGGTTTGTATAATTGAAAATAGCCTGAGAGAGTATGGATGCATTTTTTAAAAATCTAAGTGCGTTGTCATTGAAAAGTTATTTTTTGTTTGGAAAAGAATTAAAAAAAAAAAATCATTGTCACACCATAGCAACCAGACTGGTAAGTGATACAGAACAGGCTGAACTGATAAAAATATCTGTGAAAATGTCCAGATTGATGAAATATTCTAAAAATAAGTTTAACAAAATAGTGAACAAAATAAAATGGGCCTAATTTTTCATACATGCCTTTTCGTGTTTTATTTTTTGAAAGCTAAAATATTCACTTTGAAAATCATTTTAACATTGCCATCTGGTAAAAAAAAAAAAAAAAGAAAGAAAGAAAGAAAGAAAAAAGAAGAAGTGAAAAGCCCTAGACTTTGGACAATAGAAAAATGTATTTGTGGAACTAAGTAGTAAAACTTCAGCGTTCTAAAGGAAGACAAATACATACGAAGGCCAAAGTTGAGAGTTTATACTTATGCATACCAAGTCTTCAAAGCAGTAACTTTTAAAATACTCACATGCTTTCCAGTAAACTAGTTTATTTTTCTCGCTATTATTATTTATTTCTATTTTCAGGATTTTGAAAGCAGATGGACACTGTTGCTTTGCCAGCCTCAAGAGAAAACAGAATTTTCAATTATAAATTCTAACATTAGAGAAGTGAAACCCAATCCAACTCCAACAAGGAAATTAAGGGTCTAAAACAGGAGTGTTTCAGAAGAACGGCCAGCATTTGTTACGATAGATTTAGGAGGGAACTTGCTTCAAGTCTGGAGTTGATCAAGGGTTCTTTGTGTTTCCAGAGTAGATCCACAACACTGAGAAATGAACTGAGCTACTCCAAAAGATATTCGGGTATTTTTATATTTTTATAAGAAGGAAGGGCAAAGCAGTGTTCTAGCATGGCAAGGATACACTGAGTAACACTTTAGAAACCACATCTTCATTCATTCAATTCATCCAACAAGTATTAATTGAGTTGGGCAGATAGGAGATGTGCCAAAGCTCTGTGCTAAGACCTAGAAATGTGGGCATGAATAATGCATAACTCCTGTCTATAAAGAGTTTGGAATCTAAGGGAAGAAATTTGGACACATAAGCAAATACATTATTTTGAGGGACTTACGAGACAAATATGTAAGATAATCTTAGGAATCCGAAAAGGAGAATGATTGATTCTCCTGAAAGAACCTAGGAAGGCTTCATACAGGAGTGATAATTTTGCTGACATTTCAAGAGTGCTACATTTTACTGGTTTAGGGTGGGAAGATCATTCCACACCCAAGGCATGTTAGTAGGAAGGTCAGGGAAGCATGATCTGAAGTGAGGGGAACAGGGGTGGGTTTTCAGGGGCCAGGTTGCCAGGGGTAGGTGAGAACTTCATTATGTAGGGCTCTGTGTGATATGTGAAGGAATGTGGATCTTATCCTATACAAAAAGAATCTCAGTTCAGGGGGCTTAAATCAAAGAGTTGAATGCTCATACTTGTGCTGGTACAGGAAGAACTGAATCTAACAGGAAAGCATGTAGTGAAGGCACTGAGAAGGCTACAACAGTAATTAATTTGGTAGGTGAAGAGGGCGTGAAAGAAGGCACTGGAAATAGAGATATGGGGGGTGGGGCATAGGAATTGGGAGGATTTAATGGCCACTTACTTACCATGATGGAGATATAAGAGGGTGTGGGTTCAGATACATTGAACTATCCAGACAATAGGGCAGTGCCATGTCTTGTGTGTCTTTTGACACTCCTCACCCAGGACAATGACCAGAATATAGTAGTTTTCAACAAACATCTTATTAATAGGTGATGGATAAACAAAGGAACGAAACCACCCCTGAGGGACATCCAGTAAACCACTGACCATTCGAGGGAAATACCAGAATGTAAGATGGAGCAGAGAAAAGAGAGCAGAGGAGGCTGAAATGAACAGGTTGAAAAATGAGGGAACAAATTCTGTATCTTTAAGTCCCTCTGTGAATATATATTGTGCCTACGGAGTTGGTTGATTCCTATTTTCTGCTTCTTATCTGCCTTGGAAGATGCATCTAGTGACCAAGCATGGACATTGAGAGGATCTGGAGAATTAGATTCAAATCTTATTGCTGTCCCTTTCTAGCTGGGACTCTGAAAAAGTAACCTCTGAATACCAATTGCTTCATCAATAAGATAAAGGTAATAATGATGCCTACCTTGTACAGTTCTGTTGCAGATTAAAGCTAATACCATATGTCAATGTATAGAACTCATACTGGGGATTCGATGATATTGGGCCCTTCACCCTCTCAAAATACAATATATACAATATCACCTTAGAGTTCCTAGATTTAACAGTCATGCCTTCAACTTTTTGTAAGCATCCCAGAATTCCAAGGACCTACTGCGGAAGCCTATCTCTAAGCCAAGACACCAGTTTGAATGCTGATGTTAGGAAGTGAACATGTGCAAACCCATCACCCAGCCTTCAGATGTTCAACATTCTTAGTGTTTTCTGTTTCTCCAGATATCTTTCTTAACGTTCATCCAATACCATAATAGCACTTAAAAAATTGAGTATTTGCATGTATTTGGGGCTGTAAAAAGGGTTACTGTATAACAAAAAGGAAATAATTTTATAGGCAGACCCTCTACGCTAAGTAGCACACTGCAAAATTGACATAGGTAATGTGCACTAAAATCGCTGGGAGGAAAGAATAGTCTATCCTTATTTAGATTTATTACTATTGTTTAATAATTTATGACTGACTGAACTTGAATCCCACTTATTTCATGGGTTCAATTTCCTTCTTGCTGAAGCACATTTTTTTAGTAGTTCATTCAACAGATCTTAAGAGTGGCAAAATCTCTCTGTCTTTGCTTGTCTCAAAATGTCTTTATTTTGTCCTCAGCTTGAATGAGAGATTAAATGGATACTGAACTCCCATTTGATATTCACTTTACGTCCGTGCTTTGAAGATGCTATTCTGTTGTCACTGTCATTGATTGTCACTGATGAGATCTTTGCCAGTCTAATTGTTGTTCTTTTGTAAGCCCCTTTTTTCTTAGGTGGCTTTTAAGGTTTTCTTTTTCTCTTTGATATTCTGGAATTCCATTATGATGTGTCTAGTGTTTATTTATTATTTATTGTTATTTCATTTGCACAGAGCCTAGACTTTTATAGTTACAGGTTGGTTTCTCTGAAAATACATACTGGGATAGAGTATGGAAAGCACTGTCCTTATCGGGGTGCCAACAACTCACCACTATTTTGGTGGGGACCATCATCTTCATTGCCATTGTCAAGCCGAGTTGTACTCTAGCCTCTCTCACTGCCAGCACTGTCCTGCAGAGAGCCATCATGGGATGTTTCGTGATGCTCACACTCTTCTCATTAGCATATCCCATGTAACTTTGGTAAATACCGTGTCATATTGGTTTTTCTGTAGAACATAACCATCTGGTCATCCACCTAACCATATGTAGAATACCTATTCCTGATTGCCTACTTCCTTGAGCCTTTTCATCCTTTCTTCCTGGACAATTCTGCCTTGGCACTGCCTACTTTGGCAATTCTGGTACTTCAATGTCATTTGGCATGGGCTATAACTTTATCCACACTTCTAGGAGCCACCCTAGTAGCAATTTGAAGCCATTTCTTGGGGTCCTCGCCAGTGTTGGTCCCATTGATACTTTATCTCAGGAGAGCACTACCAAGTAAATAAACTTACCTACCCAATTTTATGTTTTGGCCCTTTTGATCCAAACACTCAGAATCCAATCCCACACATGCTGCCTGGCTCCTGCTAGTATATCCTGGGTAGGTCTTGCAGCACCTTTGGACTATGGTCTGGTTATTCCCTTATCAGGCCCAGCACATCACCAGATGTTTTAAGCTGTTCCTTAATGCCAGTGATCAGCCTAGTGTCCAACAGGAGATATGGAGGAAGGTCCTGAGAAGAAAAGGAGGATAAGTCACCTTGGAAGAAAGGGTCCTCAACAGTAATCCCTAAGCACTGGAGAGGTGGATATGGAGAGTAGGGACGCTTACTCTTATGGGGAAAATTGGCAACATCTGCAGGCTCAGAAGGTTGGAGAAGACTTGAGAAGTCAAAATCTTCAAGGGCTTCTTCCTAGATTTCCCCATGTTGTGTGTCCACGTCCCAGATTTTTTGCAACTTAGCATAACATATCTTTCCCTGTTGGATTTTTGACCATCTTTGAAGTCTAGCCATCATATACTTATGATCTAGGCTTGGTCCTCATTTTTCTTTACCCTCCTGCTACAGGAAATGAGAGCTTTTTTGTACAGAGCCAAATGAGAACCCCCTGCTTTTCCCACTTGGTTTTCCAGTACCTCTGTTTCATCCTTAGCAGCTCTTCACATTTCTGTAAAACATCAGTGCTACCTAATAAAAAAATGCCCACTCCAAATAACTATCATTCTGTCGACAATCTTAAGTGCTTAAGACATCCCACCCATTGGAGAATTCCTTCCCATTGATTCATCCTCACCATCAGTGAGAGGTTTAATGATATGCCACCTTGTGCCAGGGGCTATAGAAAACAAGAACAGGAGAGCAGGTTCCAATCCTTGCTCTGGTCCTTGCTGTGATACATCTGAGACACTCTGCTGGCATTCCATCAGTAAGCACTGACTATGGATGTGTGGGCTTTACCAAGAAGCTAGAATTGGAATTTTTTTTTTTTAACTCTTAAATTCATTTATGTTGAGCAGAACAATTTTGGCTTCCTGGAGTTTATATAAAGAGTTCAAGATAGTCTTATAATAATTTATACATACCATAAGCTCTGCCAACAATAATCCCATGTACCTTCAAAATGAGGAAACGAGGGTTGGCGTGTATTGTATTATATTTGCGCTGTGTATCGTAAATGGCTAAGTAAGCACTTATTAAGACACTTAGATGAATAAAAAGAAAAATATCCTTTTACATAGGCAACACATATAAGTCTTCTGGCCTTCAACATCTTAAAAAAAAAAAAAAGGTCCTAAATCATATAATATTGGGGAAGGGTGTGATTATTTAAGTTAAATTACCTATGAAGGGAAGGTATGCTTTTTGCCTTAAGCCAGAACTTCCTAACAATGGCACAGGCAAGGCAGCTCTGTGCTTTAACAAGCAGTACTGCACCACTCTGTGAAGGTAGAGAGAGCAGCTGCAAGGTGGTTTCAAGGACTTGAATGAAGAGCACACTTGTGCAGCCAGTAGAAGCTGAGCGTATGGCAAATGATCCAGACCTCTCTCCAAGGGGAGATTTCAAGTAGGGTATTTTCAATTACCTACTGTCTGTTCAACCTTTGCAAGGAATGTAATTGGAGCAGACAGAGTATTTAAGGGGAATAACTAATGATATAATAGATTAGTAATGATCAATAGGCAGGGAATCGCTGCATTCGTTGAACCACGGTACTTTCTGAGAATGGTATTTGCACTCCTGGGGGAACAAAATTCTAATTATAATTCTCCAGCATTCAACACTCTGGAGCTTCTAAAGACATTTGCATTCTTTTAGAGAGAGAACAGAGTCTACAGTTTTATAACTGTGTATTAGCAAATGTTGACAGCACTGGAAATCAATAGCCTGATTGCTCAGTTCCTGTTGATTGGTATTAACATAAATAGCCCTTGTACTAGATTAACTCTCCAATTTGTCTGAAAGCATATTTTCCTCCTTCCTATAGTAATAGAGTCAAAACAATGGCCTGAGTGTGTTGTAGCAACATGAGGAATGTACAATAAAGACACTTCCTTGGTCTCCTTACATAAGAGAATATTGATTATAATCATGAACTTTCAACACAGAAGATCCTGTATTGCCTACTTCCTAAATGTGAAAGGCCAACATCCATCCACCATTAGCCTGAAGAAGAATAGATTATAGTAGCATCATATATAAGTTGAGATTCCTTCTAGGAAAGATGTCATATGAAAGAAAAATTTTCTCAGCCACTAAAATGTCCGAATTATAAATTATCACATTATGTATAAATTGACCCATCTGCTCACACATTTTGACATAGTTTTCAGATTACTGTTTGAGTATTTCTTAATGTATATACGTTGTGAGTAATGGGGTAAGGACAAAAATTATTTTTTCTCATCTCTTCACTGATGTTCTTTATTATTTGAGACATCCTCACCGATTTTTTTTTATTATTTTCCTTTTAATAAGCCATTCCATGCAAGTACACGATTAAGCTAAAACACACAGGTTAATTTCATACCCAAACTTTTCAAACTTTCTAAACTTGCCTCTGTAATTCAAAGACAGACTTTAAATTTTTTGAGTGACTAAGTAAGGATGGAGTGAAAAGGAAAGAGAGAAAAGAGACATCAAGGAGAAGGTGGGAGAAAGAAAGGTAAACCATGGAATAGCCTTTGTAAGGCTAATATGTGGGGAAAGAGAATGATGGGAAAATAGTGAAAAGGAAGAGAGAAGGAAGCACAGGCAAGAAGCACTGAGCAAATTAATCTTTTCATTCTTGGCCTGGGGGTTACAAGTTCCCTGGCGTTTTGTTCTGTCCTTGGAAATGCTCTAAGGTCCGTCACCGGCTTTCAGCTCTTCACCTGGTCTTTATCCTTCAGACATCTCTACAAATACGGTAGTCATTATGGACCCAAAAGAGAAATGAGTCTTCATTCAGAACTCTGTCCACAGAAGGGTGGTTTGAGAAAAGCTTCTCAAACCCATTCACCTTACCGATAAGTAAGGGTGGAACCAGAGAGATAAACCAATGACAGTTCAAATGCTGGAGAATAAAAACTATGGAATCTAAGAGCCTGGAAATTGGAGCTTCCTCTGCCACCTACCAGCGGTGTGATCTTGATTCAGAAAGTCACTTAGCCTCATTGAACTTCTATATCTTAGTTTGTAAAATGGCGCTGCGATTCCTACTTCAAAGGATAAAAAGAAATATGTGATAGAAACTGCCTAGAATGGAATTCGAATGCAGTGTGTATTCAACGAGAGATGTCTATGATTACGACTATCCATGCCTCCTGGCCCTCTGTCCGCTGCTCTTTCCACCCTATGACTTAATTTACAAATCATAAATGAGTGTCTATTTGTAAAGAGTTCACCACAGAATCACTTCAAGAGTTATGTTCCTCAGTTATGTTTAATGTTCTATTTATAGTCTACTGAGCTCTTGACAGAGATGTGAGGGAACACGAGGAAAGGAGAATGTCAAGTTGTTTGAGCCCCACCAACTCACTATTAATCTGGAAGTGAAATAGCCCTGAAAATGTCAGGAAGATCTAGAGAAATATAATCTCTTGCACAATTTATCGGGAATTCATTTAGTACATAATGAAGTACATGTATGCATTAGTCTTGGAGGGTTGCCATCACAGATGACCACAAGCTGGGTGGCTTAAAACAACAGAACTTTGTAGACTTGCTGCTCTGGAATCTACTCTGAATTTAGGGCACACTCCCTTCAGAGGCTATCATAGAGAATCCTTCCTTGTCTCTTCCTAGCTTCTGGTGCTTGTCAGCAATCCTTGTCTTTCCTTGGCTTGTAGCCACATCACCTGATTTCATCTTAAAAATATTTATTTTGGCCCTCAAAGCATTTACTGATCTAGCTCATTTCCATTACCTTGGGAGATAAAACAAAGACCACACACGTGGGTGAGTGTCCTGTGTCTACTGCTTACTACAGACCTCATTAATTATGTCTACAATGAATTAGACCCTTGTAGGACTCCACACATTATGCTAAGCATTTTACAAATATAATATTTAATTCTCACTTGAACCCCATGAGGAAGATAGTATTATTCCCACTTTATAAACTAGCATGCAGAAACTTTAGAGAAGTTAATTATCTTGTCTAAGACCAAACAGCTAGTAAGTTCTGGAGCAGAGATTTGAGCCCTTGTGCATCAGATTGCAGAGCCCATGCATTTCACCATAATGTTCTCACTCGGGGCAAAATTTTTGCTTAGCTCCCCTGAGATTTAATTTCCTCCCAAGAAATCTGTGATGGCTTGGCTCCTGATGTGCCTTCCTAGAACACAGAGGCTGGAAAGTCTTAAACTACCTTCTACACAGACTTTTGCAGGTAAAGTGCTGAATGTCTGGCCCCATCATTTAGATGTCCTGTCGATCTAGAAGGCCAAGGTGAAGCAGAAGCCATCTCCCTGCCACACAGGCTGCATTTCTGCTAGCAAGCAAGGTTGTGGGGAGTGAGGTTGAGGGCAATAGTTCTCCCATGCTTATTCTCAAGGTGCATGAGGATTAAGTAGAAGCCTTAGTGAAGATGGTGGCTGCCGTCTGCCTTCTGGTAGCAGATCACAACCTCTGTGGGTGTAGAGAGCAGGAACAGAAATCAATTTTCCTGTCCTTACTTCTTACTCCTTGGATTGTTACTTTGGTGGTATGTCCATGAGCTCCAAAGCTCCAGGGACAGCCTCCAGGGTAGTAGCTTCCTTGGTGGTTGCTTCTGCATTATTTTAGGAGTTGTTCTTAGAGGTGAGGCCTAGAATCCGTTCTCCTAGTCCTTCCAATTCTCTAAGCATCTAATATCCTTAAATGATTTCCCTTGAAACTTCCTAGAATGGATTCTATTTTGTGCACTGAATCCTCCTTGATTAATGTATGAATCAAGATTAATAATAATTGCTCATAGGGCCTTTTTTTTTTTTTAAACTGAATGGAGGGTCACCTGGGTGGCTCAGTCAGTTAAGTTCTGCCTTTGGCTCAGGTTATGATCCCGGAGTCCTGGGATGGAGCCCCATGTCCAACTTCCTGCTCAGTGGGGAGTCTGGTTCTCCCTCTCCCTCTGCTCCTCCCCCACCCCCACTCATGCTTTCTCGTTCACTCACTGTCTCTAATAAATAAATAAAATATTAAAAAAAGAAAACTGAATGGAAAAATGAATATAAATGTATATCACAGGGAATATTTGTGAATATTCTTGTATACTTCCCTTTCTGCTCTCATTATAAAACCAAAAAAAATGGACATTGTCAGCCTGTGGGAAATGTACTCAGTATTTTCCAACAAAAACATATCCCCGTAAAAACCATACCAAGAGAGTAGGAATTTGAGAGACAGAATATTTCTGTCCATTTTTTTCCATTCTACTGTTTGGTTTTCTTTTGGTCTATGTGTTCTTCACTTACTTAACATTTATAGAGAGCTCATTATATGCCAAACACTATGTTACACTTATTTATATAGTAAGACGATTTTCTTGCCAAAAAGAAGGCATTCCCTATGAGATTGAAATCCCACTGGGCATGAGCTTCAGGCTCATGAATGAACTCTCAACAACCCCAAAATATTTTGAGACCATGACACGATGGTCACTTTGTAACCTGACCTCAGCAAAGATCTTCTCTGAGAAGTCAGTTCTGCTGGGAAATGTTACTCACCCAAGCTCTTCACTGTGATGAGACTGAATGGCCAAAATACTACAGTAATGCCTTTTAGGAAGGACTGTGTCCTTGTCCAGGTAGAAAATGGGCTTTAGCTCAGTGCTTAGCCCACTGGCCCACTCTGCAGGCTTGGTACCAGCTTCAACCCCCATCTGCCCTGAAAGGCCAGTCATATCACAGAAGCAGGCAAAGACACAACGCAAAAGGGAAAGAGAAGCCCTTTCCCAAACTAAAAACTGCCTAGGCCACCAAACACAGCAAAAGGCTTGAAGGTTCATAAAAGATGTAGTCTTCTATAACTCCACTAAAAAAAAAAAAAAAAAAAAAAAAAAAAATTGACTTCTGCCTTTCCCCTTTAGAAATTAAGTCTGAAGCAGGAATTTACTGGACCATTCTTCTCTGGCTGGGAGAATGACTAACTGGGTCTCAGGGATCAAACTTGGGATCTAAAAAGCACAGCCCTGGTTTTTCCCTAGCAAAGTCTAAGCCAGTTGGGAGAACCTATAGATTGGTTCTCCCTTCTCTGAGTCCCCCTATACATGCCGTTCACATCACACGGATTCGCTATTCCAAGAAGACATCATGTTTTTCAAGCAATAGGTTTTTCTGATGACCTATTTCTACTGACTAACAGGAACATAAAAGCCTCAAAAGCCTCAAACACAACCTGCCCCCCTACCTGCTCCATACACACATGCTGTGATTTTGCAAAAACAGGATTCATTGAATGTTGGATTGTGTTTATTTACTGAACAGAGGCTGCTCTCTGCTTCCTTGTGTGATGGGCGTAATTACCAACGTTCTCCAAGCCTGCACATGCTGTTTTCCTTCCACTTGGCTGCAACACTGGGAAATGGTGAGAGAAATGACAGGCACAGGAGTGGAATTCACCCGGACCCCCGCACTGATTTCGCATCTTCTCTGGCTGCCCTATCAAATATGGAGTTGTAGATTCTGATCTTCCCCATCCTCTGTTGCAAGGTTCACCATTTTTCAAATATTGTAGCAAGCATTGGTAGGGAGAGAGACTGAGATAAAAGTAAGTTTTTAAGGAAAGGCTAGTGTCCCTCCTTGAATTAAGAATTTGAAGATCAGGCTACCGGCCAAAGAATGAGCCAGTGAGGATGCTTAGGCAGCCAGGATCCTGGGAGATGTGGGACTCCTCTGACCTCTGGCTTTGGTCCAAAGTCTCTCTAAGACCCTGACAAACCCTCCTTAAACAGCAGGGTGTGTCTGATGCTTCCACACAATCACCCTTCCCTCTTCTTTTCACTGGGGTCCAATTTACATGGCAAGCCAATGCTCTCCAGCTTTTCCCTACATTCTTCCCATTTTCTCTCTCACCGAATGTCCCCTAGTGAAATCCTTGCATGTCTGATCCTATCTGGGCATCGGCTTCCTTTGAAAATGAGACCAACCCCCAGAATTCAGTATGAGAGTTGATACCCCCACAGAACCATCTATCCTACTGACAAAGAAGAATTACGATGGACTCAGACCCAAGTCCAAAACATGAGACACAATCTTCTTCAGACACTTGACCTGTTCACCATCACCTTAGAAGCTAAGGAGCTAACGTCTTCTTACAAGGGGGGGAGCATTTAAAAATACCATCTGAGAGCAGAATATTTAACTCCAGAAACAACTACATTCCACTGAAATAGCAAACTTTGGATCCAGAATTGTTGAATTCATCTCTGCTTAGAGAAAGAAAGTGCATATATGCTCTTGCTCCAGAGATTTTTTTTTTTTAATACAATGGGTAATAGAAAGGCTGAGTTCATTATGGCAGTCAAGCCCCAAGGCAGCCAGAGAGCCCATGATTTCACTCTGTGTCTCATCCAACCCTCTGATCGCTCTCCTTTGGCCATTATGCCTCATATAATGCATTCTAATGGCTTAAAATGACAGTGTTTTGTTTACAAAATGGCTCCATTCCTCAGGAAACCCAAGAGCCTGTGCACCATAACACAGCTATTGATAGAAAATAAAATGCACAAGGTGACAGAAGCTGGTCCCCACCTTGTTGCCCTGTTATTCATTTTAGGGTCAAATTTGCTCATTCATCACCTCCGAAGTAGGGCCTGAGGGGCACAGCCTAATAGGACTTATAAGAACTAAACAAAGAGCTCAGTAAAGGTAAAATGAGTTCCAACCCCGCACAAATACAAAGGAGAAGGATTTGACCCAGCGTTTGCTAAACACTCTGACCTCAAGAAGCAAGCCTTGTGATGCTGTGGATTTGCCATCTTCACTGAATATGAAAATGTCTGCCAATATAGACCAGAACATTAGCCAGAGCCTTGGTAGCCTCTCCCTTTTATGTTTTCAAAATGACCAAAAAATGCAAACCACAAATATTACCTAAAACCCATGGAAGAGGGTCTCCTTTCTGTAAGAGGTAGAATTCACAGCCTAAAACAAGAAGCCAAATATCAGTCCTAAATGACCAAATGTTCTTAGCCCATTTTGATCTTCTGTGAGCTAGAGGAAGACTTTTGTAGGAGAGAGCCCTAAGGAATTTTTAGAAATAGGCTCTGAAGGAGGGTCCAGTTAAGGTGATGTGTCTTACTTTGTTACATCCACATATTATTCAAATGACCCATCTGCCTTGGATTACAGCATCACCCCTCCCTCTGAAAACATCTAGGGCAATGAGGCTAGCTTACTGTGTTTTAGCGGTCAGGTATACGGTAGGCAACCTCAATAAATGAAAGAGAAGGAGGGGAAGAGAGGAGAGGAGGAAAATAAAAGAAAGAAAGAGTGTAAGCACTTTTAGGGTTAAAACAATGGATTTTTACATTTCCTATCTAACTTAGCCTTTTGAATGTTAGAGTTCCTTCCTGGACATACAATGAAATATTATTCAGCCTTCGAAAGGAAGGGAAATTGTGACACCTGCTACAACACAGATGTAACTTGAGGACATTACTCTCAGTGAAGCAAGCCAGATCAAGACGCTCGCTATAGGAGTCCATTTGTAGGAAGTACCTGCAGCAGTGAAACTCATGGAAACAGAGAGCAGAGGGGTGATCCTCCGGGGCTGGGGGAGGGGGAATGGGGAGTTACTGTCTAATGGCTCTAGAGTTTCAGTTTGGCAAGATGGAAAAGGTCTGGGGGTTGGCTGCCCGACAATATGAACACACTTGACACTACTGATCGATACACTTGGAAAGGGCTAAGATGGCAAATTTTATGTTCTGATCATTTTACCTCAATTTTTAAAATTCTTTAACAGATTAAAGAGTTTACTGAGGAAGTGCATGCTCCTTCAGAGACTCAGCAAAGCCACAAACATTCCTGAAACAACCGATATTCACACAGCCCAGGCATTGCCCTTGTTCGTCCGCAGTGGGGAAAAAGAAAATCTCAGCAAGAACTGAACTTGACCTGGGCAGTTCTTGTTATTAACTCCAAGGGTTCTGAGCCAGGAGGAAGTTTCTGAAGGAGAAAGTGTTAGGAAGATGCCAGCCAGCATGCTCCAGAACAATACTTCCTGAGCATCTTCCTGATTTCTTTTTCAGCTAGCCCACCCACCATGCGCAAGTGACTCTCTAGCCAACCATCTTGAGCGACAAAGGATTTCCTCCTAAGTCTTAACTAAATGATCCATTGAGGGGCTGATGATATCCATATTGCAATACATTGTAAACGTTTCCCCAACTAAAAAGGGTTAGTAACTCTGACATCATGAGCAAGAGACCACATTTGGGATTCAACTGGAATTTGGCTAATCACTGCTTGGAGGGAGTGACATTAATTCCAGGGCTTATTTGAGGCTTAAGTTCAAAAACGACTAACCCATTTATTAGAGGAATCTGGGATGCTTTCATACAATACATTTTAAGTCTGGTATGTATTATGGTGTGGTATGTGTGGTGGTCCCTCACCAACTCCGGAGGCTCCCATCTTAAAGACCGCCATGATTGAGAGATCAGCCATGGTAAATAGCACAATTGCCAAGTTCCCAATCATGGTGGGAATTGGGGATAAAGAGGGAGAAAAGAATAAAAATGGTAACAAATATATTTTTAAAGCACAGAAAATACTGAGAAAGTAAGGTTTTTTTCTTTCATTTATTTTACAAAATTCTTTATGTACAAAAACAATGCATGCTTGTAACAAGTTAAGAACAATGGAGCTATGTAAAGGTGATTAACAATTTTCCTCTCCATGCTTTAATCCCATCATCCTGAGATCAGCAATAGTAACAGTTTTATAAGTATCTTCCCACAACTTTCTTTACGTTTATGCATACAGATAAGTAAGTATATTTAAAGATATATAAAAGCACTATATATAGGTTACAGGGTTTTGCTTTAACAAAACTACTGTAATCATTCCTCCACAGGTTACTTGATTTCATTTAAAAATAATATTTTGGATTTCCCTACAGATGTAATGCAACCTTTTTTAACAGCTGTGTAATTGTCAATAGTATGAATGAACCATCATTCATTCAACCATTTAGATCACTTCCAGATTATTATTTCTCCATTAATAACCATGCTGGGATAACATACATATCCTTATTCCCTGGTGGTTTGATTTCTATAGAATAGATTCTCCCAAAAATGGAATTTCTGGGTCATATGTACCTATTAAATGTTAACAGACACTACTAGGTTAGTTTCCAAAAAGGTTGTAACAATTTAAACCTCCGTCAGCAATGAGGGGGCATGTCCACATTCCCTGCTTTTGCTGGTTCTGGATGCTATAAGTCTTCTAAATACTTGCTGATCTGATAGGCAGAAATTGAAATCTCCATCATCTGATTTCCATTTACCTAACTACTAGGGAGTGAGCATCTTTTCATATTTTATTGGCCATTTATATCTCCTTTTCTCTGAATTGGCTGTTCATAAATTTATCTAATCTATCTATCAGGTTGTTTGTCTTTTCCATATCAGTGCGTAGGCGCTCAGTTTATTAAGGATATAACTCTTTGCCTGTCTTCCGTATGGCAAGTAGCTTTCCCCACACTATCCTCTTTTTTTTTTTTTTTTTAAAGCTCTGCACATGGTTGTTAGGGACACACAGAAATCTTTATTTTTATGTGGTCACATCTGCAAATATTTCTTTATGGCTTTTGGATTTTTCTTTCAAGTGAACTTTAGTGTCAGCTTAACAAATTCTCTTTAAATAAACTTTGGTGGTGTTGATTGGGATTGCACTGAATTTAAGGATTAATTGAGGAGAAATGACCTCTTTGCAATCACAAGCAGCCCCCACCCAAATGGGACGGGTATGAGTTTATCTACACTTAGATTTTCTTGTCTTTCAGTAACGTCTAGTACTTGTCTTCACTTAGGTCTCACATAACTTGCTTGGTTTATTCCGAGGCATTTATGGTTCATCTCACAAGTGTGAATATCATCTTTTTTCCACTCCTTCTGGTGAAGGAGACTGGAGATGGTGGAGGTCAGCGATGAAGGTCAGGGACTTTGGAGTTGGTTCCCTGCGTTCAAAGCTCAGATCTTATACTCACCAGCTCTGTGCATTTAGGGAAGTGAGCTCCCATCTGAGCATGTTTCCTCATTTGTGAAATGAGGACAATGGGTTTTTTGTGAGGATTAAATGAGATAATAACATCACATCTTCAGCACAAACTCTAGACCCCAACTCTCCATCAAATGATGACAAAGACAATGATGGAAACCTTATTATCCAGACATCTTCATTCTCTTTAGTTTTGATTCTCTGGGTTTTTCTAGGTAGAAAATCATATACCATTCTGATAGTGATGACACATCTTTGTCTTTCCAACGTTTGCACAGGTTGATTTCTTTTATCGTCAAATGACACTGGCTGAGGCCCGTTACATTGCTGATGGCAGTGGTGAGACCCCGAAGCCATGTCTTGGTTCTGACTCTAACGTCAATACTTCTACTTTTTCTATGTATAGCGGCTACTAAGTATTTCTGATAGGTAGTCATCATAACTCCTCGGTGTAAAATTATTGATAATATTCCCTTATTAATTTAATTTCTGTTCTATCTGTAGCTGTCTTTTTTTTTAATTAGTTAAAAGTTCCCTCTGTCATTATCGACAAAGTTTTTTGTATTCTCTTAGTCTCTTCACAAACCAAGCGTTGACTTTGAGTACTGTCTTTTTGTGTATTTTTTTCCTGTTTTTTTTTATTTCCTTCTTTCTGTTTCCTTTGGGTTTTTTCTTCTGTGATTCTTGAGCTGCATCCTTAGCTCACTAATTTATCAATCTGATTTTCTTTTGTATTGATCACATGACTTATTCCCTTCTGATCCCTTTGTTAGTTTAAAATCATATATGGATATTAAATAGAGTCGAGGTTCATAATGGTTTCTACCTTGTCTACCCTTCCATTTTAAAAATGATGGTTTTGTTTTCAGTTTCAGTTTTTAGCAAGTAGATTTGTTATTTATCAGTTTCTTTGGTTACTAGTCATTCTTTTTTCTTTCCTTTCTTCATATTGAGATATAATTCACAGGTCATACAATTCAACCATTCAAAGTGTACAACACACTGGTTCTTAGCATCATTCCCAGAGTTGTGCAATCCTCACTACGATCAACTTTAGAATATTTCATCACCCCAAAAAGAAATCATACGCACATTAGCACTCAGTCCCCTCAAACCTGTCAGCCCTAAGCAACCAGTAATTTTTGTCTCTAGATTTGCCTGTTCTAGACATTTCATGTAAATGGAATTTTGCAACGTATGGTCTTTGTGACTGGCTTCCTTCACTCCATGTAATGTTTCCAAGGTCCATCTATGTTGTAGCATGTGTCAGTAACATTCTCAAATAATATTGCATTGTACCGATAGACCACATTTTATTTACCCATCCATCGGTCAATGGGCATTGGGTTGTTTCCATATTTTGGCTATTACAAATAATCTTGCTATGAACTTACATGCACAAGCTTCTCTGTGCACATATTTTTTCAGTTTTCTTAGATAGAGGAGTAGAATTGTTGGGTCATATATTAACTTTATATATCTTTTGAGGAACCAAATGCCAGACTGTTGTCCAACATGGGTGCACTCTCTTATATCCCCACTGGCATCTTATGAGAGTTCCAATTTCTCCACATCCTCACCAACACCCGTTATTATGTATCTTGTTTGCATTCATCTTCATGAATATGAAGTGGTATCTTGTTGTGTCACTATGCATTCTTGCCTCACAGCTCTTCCAGAAGTACATTATGTAAAAACACCACCGAGGAAGATCTGTTAATGGTACGCTCTTCCAGTTTTGGATGGTCTAGGTTGTTTCTATTGTGCTATACAGTTCAGATAGAGCCTAGCTGGGTGTGAAGGTTTACTTTGATTTATTCCACTGTGTTTCTAGCTTCCATTATTGCCATTGGGAAGTGCGCTATATATTATTCCTTTGAAGATATCCTGGCTTCTCTCTGATTAATTTTTCTTTCCCTTCTGTTTCTGCGGTGTATCAAAATTCCCCACGTATTGATTTACTTTAATTTATCATACTTACTAGGATCTGTGCTGCCTACATCTCAGAAATCATATCTGTCACCAATTCTAGGAAATTCTCAGCCATGTTCCTTGTATTATCACCTCTACTTCATTGTTTCCGTTCTCTTCTCCAGAACTGCTATGACACATGTATTCATCTTTCTCAACTTTTGTCCTCTTCTAAACCTTCCACCTCTCTATACCACTTACCATGGTTTCAGGATCATTTCCTTGTTTTGTTTTTTTTCTTCCAGTTTACCAGCTCAGCTGTGTTTGATCTGTATTCATCTGTCATTGAAATGTTTTATATCAATGACTGTTATTTTCCTTTCCTTAGAGTTGTTTGGCTCTTTTTCAAGTATGCCTGGATTTTTTTTTTCATTTCCTTGTGCTTTTCTCATGTTTTAATCGCTTTGTAAAAGTTTTGCTACTCTTAAATGTATGTAAAATGTTTTTCTGCTAATCCCATGATCTGAATTCTTTGGGGGTCTAAGCCAGCAATGTTGATTTCCTATATTAATCATTCATTTTTTCCTCTCCTATGTTTTGTAATACTGGGTTGAGAGCTCTCGAATGACCAAAGTGAAAAAACCAACATGAAAAAAGTGGTCATAATTGGGTAATAACTCTGGGGCCCCTGACAAAATAAATACCAGGAAAGACACTCTGAACATGGAGTGTGAAGCAATGACACAGATAAATCACCTTTCCCTTGATTCCTTTTTTTTCTTCTCACCTCCCGTACCCAACCACTGCTGAGACCTGAGGGACCATTACAAGCACATCTATGTCTCCCTACTTCTAGGCCGCCCCTGCTCCAAGACCATGCTGTACTCACAATCAGAGTGATCTTTTAAAACTGTGCATGACATCGTGTTACCCCCTTGATTCAAAATCTTTAGTGACCTTCTTCTGCTTTTAATACAAAATCCAAACTCTGTGCCTGGTGTACAAATCTGTGTATGTTCTTCCTCCTGCCCATTCTCTACCTACTTCTCCTCCATGTCTCCTCATCATTCACAATGCTGCAGCCATATTGGCCACCTTTACCTTCCAGTCAGCTCCCAAGTGGGGGATCCCACTTGGGATGAACCAGCAGGGAGGAAGGAAAGGTAGAGAAATCAGGATATCTCCCCGGTACCATGGAGAACCTGGATCAAATCTCTCCTGAAGTCAGATTTATCCCTGGACTTTGCAATAAAGTTTCCTTTTTTTCTCTTGACTCCTTGCTTTCCAGCAAGCAACCTCACAGCCAAATATTCTTTTTGCAAGTTGGGGCCTCGATCCATAAGGAAATGCTTTGTTAATTTATTAACCATTTCTCAGAGACTTTCAGAGAAATGTTACAGCCAAAAGCTGGTTTTACAGTTAAGCTGCCTTTACAGGGATCTTGATTCTTTTTTTTTTTTTAAGATTTTATTTATTTATTTGACAGAGATCACAAGTAGGCAGAGAGGCAGGCAGAGAGAGAGAGGAGGAGGAAGCAGGCTCCCTGCCAAGCAGAGAGCCCGATGCGGGACTCAATCCCAGGACCCTGAGATCATGACCTGAGCCGAAGGCAGAGGCTTAACCCACTGAGCCACCCAGACACCCAACAGCGATCTTGATTCTATCCCACAGTCCAGCAAAAGTTGCAAGAGAGCTACTCTTAATATATCCTTGGAGAATTCACATTTCCTGATATTTAAGGAGCAATCAAATACACTTCTAGAATCTAATGTGCCAATGGTTCTTGCACACAGCATACCATGCTTTTGGATAGGCTGGATATCACTTTTTTATTAACATATAATGTATTATATGCTTCAGGGGTACAGGTCTGTGAATTATCAGTCCTACACAATTCGCAGCACTCACCATAACACATACTCTGCCCAATGCCCATAACCCAGCCACCCTATCCCTCCCACCCCCCTCCACTCCAGCAACCCTCAGTCCATTTCCTGAGATTAAAAGTCTCTTATGGTTTGTCTCCCGCCCTAGTCCTATAATGGGTTTTTTTTCCCCCTCCCTTCCTCCCATGACCCCCACCCTACCTCTCAAATTCCTCATATCAGAGAGATCATATGATAATTGTCTTTCTCTGATTGACTTATTTTGTTTAGCATAATACCCTCTAGTTCCATCCATGTCATTGCAAATGGCAAGATTTCGGGGTTTTTTGATGGCTGCATACTAGCCCATTGTGTGTGTGTGTGTGTGTGTGTGTGTGTGTGTGTGTGTGTATGCCACATCTTCTTTATCCATTCATCTGTTGATGGATGGATATCGCTTTTAATGAATTCAATGACATTTAACTAACACAAAGCCCACACTCCTCAGACTTCCATTCCATAATACTTTGCATCACTACTCCACTGCCAAAACAAGGGGAAAGACCTTTCCTTTTTCCTGACCTGTCAAACGTTCTGGCAACTTTAAGCACTTGCCACATTCTCTTAATTCAAAACACAGCAAAACAAATCAGAAGAAAGTATGAAGTTTGTCATGTTTCCTAACAAAGACCTTCTAGATTATAAGATTGCTTAAGCACACATAATTGCATTCAACTCTAACATCCATGCTGTAGTCTTGCAACGTCTGTAATATGAAGATCATCCTGGTTTTACAGCCAGTGGGATGCAAGAGAGAAAAAGAAAACAAACAGCTACTGAGCAATGGCTTTCTGCAAAGCATAGTCCCATAAGGAGCTTAAATATGTCATTGGCTCTGATCATTTCAAAAACCCAATGTCTTTGCCAAATCACACACACATAGTAGTTGCCAGAGGCAGGACACAGAGCTCCGTCTGCTGTGATTGCTTCTTCTGCACGATGCCCAGGGAACCCTCTCTTTTACGCAGGGCTATGATGGACTGAAAAGGATATATTCTTCAGGAGCTCATTAATGCCTGCTTTTCTTGATAGCTGCCCACAGACTTCTCTGACTTGTGTCACTGCCTTAATATAATTGGTCCTGAGATTGGCACTTCATTATTTTCAAATGACACAATAGCCAGATTTTAAGACAATGAAGTTTGAATAAAGTAAGCAGTTCTTAGAATGAAATGACTTATTAATAATAGGTCTTCCCATTAGAACTCTTTAATACTGTAGCCTTGGGCATAGATCCTTATTACAGTTACCTCTTTTGTGGGACGGAAGTATTTTGCTGGCGTTGCTAATACCGTACCTCACGTTAAACCAAATCTTCTCCTTAGAGATAAAGCACTTGTATAATGTAAGCATGATCCAGGAGCCTTCCGATGGGGCTTGAGATCCAAAGTGAGATTTATTAATTACAAGGGAAATCACTCATACAGTGCTTCTTTGTGAGGCCCTGCGTGCTTTTAAGTAAGTCACTTATATCATGAGGATTCTGGTTTAGGGACAATATCTTAGTCGGGGTCCGCAGTTTGCAAGCCACAAAAATAATCCTGTAATAAAAGCTTATTAAAGAACTAGTGTGGGGAGGGGCTGAGAATGCGGCAGACGGTTAAGCATCCTGCAGACTGCCCAAAGCCATACCAAGAACTGTTGAGGGAGCTCTGCCCTTGATGCTGTCCCCCTCATTTCTGCACACTCACACCCTGGTGCCCCAGTGCCTCTGCTCATCCAGGAGCTCAGTCCTGCAGCCACTAGGAAACCAGCACCACTGCAGGGTTGCTGCCTCTTGGGAGAGGGGGGAGGTGCAGACCCAAAAGCCCTGGATGCAGGGCCTGTTTCGAGACACTGCTCACTGCCTGCAGTATCCAGCAGGTGCATCTGACTGGCCACAGCTGGTCGCTTGCTTATGCTCCAGCAGCAATGCAGGCCAATGGTTGAGTTCTGGTTTTTAAGCTTGGGACCTTCACAGATAGCAGACCTATTCAGTAAAGAAGGACAGCTGTGAAAGAGAGAGATGGTCCCCTCACACATGTATAGTGACCCTAAAAGAAGATATACTTTGGGGCACCGGGGTCTCTCAGTGGGTTAAGCATCTGCCTTCAGCTCTAGTCATGGTCCCAGATCCTGGGATATAGTCCTGCCTCCGGCTCCCTGCTTGGCAGGAAGCCTGCTTCTCCCTCTCCCACTCCCCCTGCTTGTGCTCTCTCTGTCTCCCTGTCAAATAAATAAATAAATCTTAAAAAGAAGAAGAAGAAGAGGAAGAAGAAGAAGAAGAAGAAGAAGAAGAAGAAGAAGAAGAAGCAGCAACTGTACTTCATCAAACTTCCAGTAAGTTGTCTATTTCACAGGAGAGCGTGACTGCGGCATGATTTAATTCGTAATATCAATTAATTAAAGTGTATTTAATTCCACCCTGTTTGGATCATTTGCTCAAGTATCTCTAAGCTCTAAAGGGCCCTAGGGCTCAGACTTCCCTTTTTTACCCACATGCACATCCCAGGCAATCTTAATCAGTCTCGTGGCGTTCAATACTATCTCTATACCAATGATTCATAATTTATATTGCCAACCCCCATCCCTCCCTGGAAGGCCAGCCTCATTTAAACCACCTCTGCAAAGTCAAACTCAAAAAGTCCCAAACCAGGGGTGCCTGGGTGGCTCAGTCGGTTAAGCATCCAACTCTTGATTGTGACTCACGTCATGATCTCATGGGTCTTGAGACTGAGCCTCACATGGGGCTCCCCTCTGGGGATGGAGCCTGTTTGGGATTCTCTCTCTCTCTCCCCACCTCTTCCCCTCCCCCTTCCCTCTCTCTCTCTTAAAAAAAAAAGTCCCAAACCAAAGTAGTGGTTTTTCCCCCCACGTCAGCTCTTGACTTAGCCATCCTCTCTGCAGATGGTACTTCCTTCCTTCCAGATCTCAGGCCAGAAGCTCTGGAGGCAGGTTCAACGTCAGCTTTTTCTCACTCCCCGTATTTATCCAACAGGAAGCTGTATTGATTCTCCCCTCAAAGTATATCCTGGATTCTCCCCTTCTCCCCTGCTGTCACCCAGCCCAAGCCACCACGCTTCTTCTTGCGGATGACTGCCCTTGCGTCCTGTCCACTCATCCATTAAGGGTCAGTTGCATGGGTGGCTGTGTGACCAGAGCACTTGCATGGGGGCTCTGTGCTTAGGAATCCCATGCTTGGAATTCACTGCTCTGTGCAAGTGGCCTTAGAATTCTTAATAAGTTTACCTCGACTTTGTGTTTCCTAAGCAAAATCCAGTGGGACAAAACAACAGGCACCTGGGGTCTGGAGCCTCATGGGTAGTTCTTTCTCTTGCTGTCTCATGGGACTTTCTTGGCTACCTCGCTCCCAACCACCACCCACAGAGGAACAGGTCAAGAAGGACACCACAGAAGAAAGGAAATGCTTTCTTCACTTTTTTTTTTAAGATTTTATTTATTTATTTGAGAGAGAGTGAAAGCGAGAGAGATCACAGAGGGAGAGGGAGAAGCAGACTTGCAGCTGAGCAGGAAAGCCCGATCCCAAGACTCTAACCCAGGACATGAGTCAAAGGCAGATCTTTACCGACTGAGCCACCCAGGTGCCCCTTCCTACTTTTTGAATAAGATCTCTGCATTTTCATTTTACCTGGGCCCCCCACTTTATCTAGCTGATCCCACTTTGGTCTTTGCCTCATACCCCAGATATGCTCAGCCAGAGTGGTTCTTGAGGAGGGCATGGGATGTATTGAGCACTGGGTGTTATATGCAACTGCTGAATCATGAACTCTACCTCTGAAACTAATGATACATTATATGTTAATTAACTGAATTTAAATAAAATAAAAATTTTTTTAATGTAAGTCACATCTCATCATTCATCTGCTCAAAACCCTTCAGAACCCTTCAACCCTCATTCAGAACAAAAGTCAGTTTCCTTCTGGGGCCCACAAGGGCCTGCTCCATTGATCCATTGGCATGCCCATTATCTGCAATCTCAAACCCAACCACCCCCACCTTACTCTCTTTCCCTCCTTCTCAGGGACTCTGCCCTTTTCTCTCCCTGCAAAATCCTCTTGGCTTGCTCTTTTACCTCCTTCATGCCCAGGCATTGATTACCTTCTCTGGGAGTCCTTCTTTCCCCAACCTCTCTTCTGAAAATAGCTGCTCCAGTCGGCCATATTCCCTGCTTTATTTTTCTCCACAGTGCTCATTACCATCCAACATACTCTATTTCATCTTCCATGTCCCTCACTAGACTATAAGCTCCCTGAGGCCAGGGACTTTGTTTCTTTTTCACTGCTGCCTCCCCAGCACCAAGTGGCATCCAACACATAAGAGATGTGGGGGCAGATCCAGCTTCTGCAGGACCTGAAACTTATTACACTTGGGGGAAAAGGAACTCCTTAGGAAAAAGACACAAAACAGCATATATAAAAAAATTACACATGGACTGTATCAGTGTCCACACCTGGTTTTGATACTATACTGCTAAAAAGTTTTGCAAGATGTTACCATGGAGGAAATGGGTCAAGGAAACATAGACTCTCTCTGCTGTATTTCTCACAACAGCATATGAATCTACAATGATCTCAAAATTAAAAGTATAATTAAAGACATGAATAGACATTTCTCCAAAGAAGACATACAAATGGCTAAAAGACATGTGAAAAAATGTTCAACATCATTAGCTATCAGGGAAGTTCAAATCAAAACCACATTGAGATACTACTTATGCCAGTTAGAATGGCAAAGATTGACAAGGCAAGAAACAACAAATATTGGAGAGGTTATAGAGAAGGGGAACCCTCTTACACTGTTGGTGGGAATGCAAGTTGGTGTAGCCACTCTGGAAAACAGAATGGAGGTTCCTCAAAAAGCTAAAAATAGAGCTACCCTAAGACCTGGAATTGCACTACTGGTTGCACTACTGTATCCCGAAGATACAGATGTAGTGAAAGGAAGGGCCATCTGTACCCCAATGTGCATAGCAGCAATATCCACAATAGCCAAACTGTGGAAGGAGCCAAGATGCCCCTCAACAGACAAATGGATAAAGAAGGTGTGGTCCATATAGACAATGGAATATTACTCAGCCATCAGAAAGGATGAATACCCACTATTTGCATCAACACGATGGAACTGGAGGAGATTATGCCGAGTGAAATAAGTCAAGCAGAGAAATTAACATATGGTTTCAATTATTTGTGGAACATAAGGAATAGCATGGAGAACATTAGGAGAAGGGAGGGAAAAATGAAGGAGGGGGGTAATCGGAGAGGAAGATGAACCATGAGAGACTATAGACTCCAGCAAATAAGCTAAGGGTTTGGCAGGGGGTGGGGAGGGGGGCGGGGTTGGGGATCGTTTAGCCTGGTGGTGGGTATTAAGGAGGGCACATATTGCACGGGGTACTGGGTGTTATACGCAAACAATGAACCATGGAACACCACATCAAAAACTGATGATGACTATAGTGACCATCAAATCTGTATTTTTGTATGTAGAGGGAAATAATTTTCCAACACTAATTGCTAATAAATATTGTATTAAATAGCAAAAAAAATAAAAGTTAGATACATAAATATTTACTTAGAGTCAGAAAAGACATCACAACAAGTTAAAGTAATAAAAACCTGAAAAATGCCACATACATTAGCATATCCACAAAAACATTTCTATTAACTCCCTGGCAAACCTCCATAATACTTTTTCATAATACTTTTTCCTCCATCTCCCTGGCAAACCTCCATAATACTTTTTATGTCTCCATTGACTTCAATTGCCTCTTCATATAATAATACTTTGTAATACAGTAGTCCCCTCTTATCTGTGGTTTCACTTTTTGTGATTTCAGTTACATGTAGTCAAAGGGGTGATCCTCCTTCTGACATATCGTCAGAAAGTCAATAGTAGCCTAACATTGCGTCGCAAGCCCTATGTCATTCCCCCCAATTCCACTTATCTTGCAGGCATTGGATCAGCTCCCATCATCATAACAAGGAGGGTGAGTACAAGCAGCCACCATCACTTGCATTTGGGAGAGATTCAAAGGCTAGCAGAAGATACCAGAGATTTGCAGAGGAAAGAGGAAGTCTCCGGGGTTGTCCTGATGGGAGGATGCTGGCCTAGGGTGGCTGGAGGCAGGCGATTTCGAACCCAGCATCCTCTGTGATTGGTTAGGGTGCATTTGTGGCTTACTCTGGTTGGTCCTGAGTTGAAAGCAGAGACAAAAATTAGGGAGGCTGGACATTTGGGATGGATTGTTAGGTAGTGATTCTTTAACTTCCTGGATCGTCCCGAGAGATAGAGCTCTGGCTTGCTGAAAGGCTGACTTGTAGCCAGCTGGCTTCCAGGGCTGTTTATTATAGATAGGGGGCTGGGTGTCCTGGATAGGCTGCTACAGACTGTGGGTCAGAGTCTCTTTGTCTATAGGGCCCGGCCGTCATCCGTTCATATATTCAGTCTCTCACATGCCATTTGGTACCAAAGAAGTTTTCTGGGTGGGCATGTATCTTCAGGTAGAGGAAAAGGCAACAGGGTGTGTGCATTGGCATTGGTTGTTTTTCTTAGAAAACAACTGTTAATAGCTCCATGATGGGAAAACTTGCTCAATTACAGGGTAAATAGAAGTGCATGGGCCAAGCTGCATGAATCTCATCAGTGGTAATGGGACTCATGTGGTTAAGTGCCCACACACCGGGCTGGAAATTTCCCCTTAAGTATTTTGAAAATAAAAAAGCACGAAGATGACTCAGTGCATGCTGAGCCTCCTCAACCGGCCCTGATCTCCTCCCATCAGTTGAAAAAAAAAAAAATGGGTCTGTCACTGCAATAGAGTCTGAAGGGTCATTATTCTGAGCTTGACTTCATAACAACAACCAGGTAACGGTCCCCGAAGTGACTCCAGATTATTGCTTGCTGAGAAGAGCTCTCTCTATCTCTCTCTCTCTTTTTTTCATTTGAACCAATTTAAGACAAAACTATCTTTCTCATTAAAAACCCAGTGGGCAACTTGTAAATATCGAATGCATTGCCCTGGGGTCCATTTTCAGGCTGTATTCTATAAAACTGTCAAATTACTTACTCCTCTAGTTATGGAGGAAAATAAGTTTGCATGATTCTGTATTACACACACACACACACACACACCCCTGAAGTTCAAAGGCATTTAAAAAAAATACTGTCTTGCCTTTTTGACCATTGCAGCTTCCATGGGCTCTAGGAAACAGAGGAGGTGGGCTGGACACACTAGGTTAGCCCCTGACTCTGCTGTCTCTGTGTCTCCCCAGACTGACCAGCCCACAGTAGATAGGAAGAATCCCTCCAGCAGGAGTGACAGACCATTTCCTCTCCTCCCTGAGAGGGCCAGTCAATTAACTAAATCCTTGGCTCCCTTGAGAAGAGCAACCACTAGGAGAACGAAGGCAAGATTAAGTTTGAAGGGGACAGAACCCCTGGGCTGCCCAGATCAGCAGACCTGAAGCAGAGAGAAACAGCTCACTTCAGCTCCACCGTTTCTGTCTCCAAAATTGCATTAACACGGCCCTTGGCTACATGATGAAGGAAACCCTTCAGGCTGAGTGCCTTGCTGTCAAATACCCCCATCACCATGAGCTAGGTCTTCAATTTCCTTATTTGTTTTCAAATAGCTGAACCTCTCCTTTCCAGAGAGGAAGAAAATAACCAGAGCCAGGGGCACCATTTCCTTAAGCTTCCATCGCCTGCCCCATATTTTGCTTTTCTGTCAGGCAAAAGCCTGGGGCACTGATTAGCCTGGGCAGCTTCCGGAAGTCACCCTTGGAGAAGGCACGTTGGGAGGCATGAGTGCCCTGTTAAGTCTCTAGGTCGTTTATTTCACATGAGGTCAGAGTCAGAGCCAGGCATGCCCGCTGTGGGAGCGAGGAAGTTAGCAAATGAGCCACATTTATACAGTCCTGGACGTCGTGCTTGTTGATTCTGGAAAGTACCCAGAAGCTGCACACCAAATCCCAAGGATTTACCTGTAACTGAAGAGAAAGAGAAATGTGCCATAAAATATAGTCGTGCACTCCGTTTTCCAAATGGCTAACGAATCCCCATGATTTGCCAGGCACTGGGATTTTAGGGATGTGACCGTTACTGCCCCAGCCTTCAAGTAGCTAATGGTCTAGAAATTCAACACCCAACACACAGTCAGTCCATCCTCAAATCCTTCTGATTTTACCTTCTAACTGCATCTTACCATCACCCATGTCTCTCTGACCCTATCCCCACCAGGCTGGTCCAAGCCTGCAGTGTCTTCTCTCACCTGAACTGTGATGATGTCCTCCTGACCGCTCCTTCATGTCTACTCTTCTTCTTTCTGGTCCATTTTCCATAGCCAGAATGATCTCTGCAAAGTAAAGTCCACCTTAATTTAAATCTTTGAGTGGCTGCCCAATACCCACAGGATAATAATAAAATGCCTTAAAATATCCATAAGGTCCTGCCCCACCCACCTGCTGTCAATTACAAATGGTCCCAATTTCCCACCCCTCCCTGTACCCATGGCTTGACCATGGGAAGCCATCACTTCCTGAGAAACACCGCTACTGACTTCCTTGATGAGTTCATTTTTACTTCTTCCCTATTGTATATTCCCATAACATATGTGATAGCTGAGAGACCAGGCTCCAAGGCCACACTGTGTGGTTTAGAATCCTTGGCACCATCCATGGGAAGACATGTAGCTTCTCTGTGCCTCCCATTCCTCACCAGCAAGACAGGGATCATGGTATGACCTACGTCACAGCACTGCTCTGAGGACTTGATGGGTTAGTGTCATACTTAAACCAGTGCTTGGCATGAACCTACCACAGTATAAGAATTAGCTCTTATTAAACACCATGTGCCTTTCTCTTAGAGCACATTACACTTTTATGTGTATGATTCTTTGATTAAAGTCTATAGACCAGATTTTGGCAAACTTTTTCTGTGAGCCACCAGATAGTAAATATTTTAAGCTTTGTGGGCCATATCGTCTCTGTCATAACCAGCTCATTCTACTGTAGTCCAAAAGCAGTCATGGATATGATATAAACAAGTGGACATAGCTGTGTACCAATAAAACTTTATTGTCAACACGCAGTGGGCCACATTTGGCCCACCTTGCTATAAACTATCATGAGAATAGAGTGAGTGACTATTTTTTTCCAATCCCAGTTACTTAATACTATGCTTTACACCCATTTTCAAAATGTATTTGTAAGATAAATTGTAGAAGTTTTGAATTCTAGCCCAAAAATTCAAACGTGAATCCATCTCTTTCTAGTCTTTAAATCAAAGTAAATATGACTCCAGACCATAGTCCACTGGGCTGATAGGTATTCAGTACTATGGTCCCTTCCCTCCCGGGATCACAATAGAATTGAGGAAGATTCCATGGTGCCTAGAAAATGAGAGGGACACAGCTCATCTTTAGACCATCTTGCTTTTTGCTCTACCCCTCAGTGTCCATACCCACAGTTTTTGTTTGGGGCCCAATATCCCTCTGTTTTCATGCTACAGTCTGAAGGAAATCTCTTCTACGTGTACAAACCTGGTTCTTGGGGCCCAGGGCCGAGGTCTTGTCACTTCCTACTGCTCTGGAACCACATGGGCCTCATGCCTATCTCTGTATCTTGTTGTCTTTATACAAAGTCTCCCCTTTGGATACCCTACTAAACACCCAGGATAAGCAATTTCGCAGTTTCTTTTTCTTTTCTTTTCTTAAGATTTTATTTATTTGAGAGCGAGACTGAGTGAGAGAGAGAGACAGAGGGAGAGGGAGAAGCAGACTTCTCGCTGAGCAGGGAGCCTAATGCAGGGCTCCATCCCAGGATCCTGGGATCATGACCTGAGCCAAAGGCAGACACTTAACCAACTGAGCCACCCAGGTGCCCCAATTTTGCTGTTTCAAAAGACAGGAAGGACCAAAGCTTCTAGTTAATGCCTGGGAAAAATACTGAAAGCAAGGAAAAACAAAGCTTGGCTATAGCCTTGAAATGGAAAGTCAAGTGGAAAGCAAGGAGGTTATAAGAAAAACATAAGGAAATTAATAACTTAACCAACCAAAATACTAGTAGCTCTCACTGCTAACAAACCCTTATCCAGCACCATGTAACAACTGGTAATGGGTGAGGGAGGATGATGCTGGCAAGAAAAGGTCAAAGTACTCAGGCCTTCGCCACTCCTGTGCACTTGCCCAAACTAATATCAAGAATGAAAACTCCCTTAACACTGGGTTATCTCAGCAAGACATCATCTTCCAGTACTTGGAGTTTCCTCCAGGGTGTTCTTACAAGGACCCTGCAGACTTGGAAGGAATAGAAAGTGTTACAACCTGTGGTTTAAGATATCTCAGAGACAAACTAAATGTGGTGCATCTACTTATAAATCAGAAGAGAAAAAAATGGAAATTCAGGTTGGAATCAAAGGGACCAAGGTGAAAGGGACAATTTATACACACATACACTCACAATACTTTTGTCACTCAGCTGAAACCCCTTTTGCCTCATTAAGATACCAACTACTCTCTCATCTTGCTTATCTACTTAACAACATCCAGGCAGAGTGCAGAGATCTGTACAGATGCTCCTTTAACCTTTACTTAACCAACTGGCGAGATAACCCCCCCCACTCTCCAAGTTCAACTCCAAGTGAAACAGACTGACTGATACCCAACATCTTATATGTTCCCATCTGCTACGGTTCTCCCTGACATGCATAAACACTTCTGCAATCACTCAGATAATTACATGTTAATAGAGATGTGTGGCTTTTATTTCCCAGCCTGTTTATGTACCTGTTGTTGCAATTATATAATGTAATTAAATATTACAATAATCAATGAAAGATGTAGAAACAGTGAATTGTTTCTATAAACTCTGAGTTGAATGCTATAGAAAAATATCTGAGTTGAAAAGAAGCTTGCTATTCAATTCGATGTGGGGGAAGGAGAGTAAGGACTAAGAGTAATCCTTCAGTCTGGAAGATTAATATACTCAGATTGATTTCTAAGTATTTTCTGCTCTTGCCTCTACTTTTAAGAAACGGAACTAGAAGACCCAGGCCATGCAAGAAGAGTTTAATTTACAGCAAGAAACTCCAGTATATAGAATCAAACTTAAAGAAAGATTCATGGTCCTACATGAAAAGATTGGGAAAAGAATCCACACTTCTGTGTTTCAAGTGAAAATAAAATTAATGGAAATTTCTACTTCTGGCTAAAACGGATGAATGGGAACTTTAAGAACTTCCCATCCAAAAACTGAACAAAATATGCGGAACAAAGGATTTCCAGACACCAGACATCAAGGAAACCAAGAGAATCATCTCGAAGAGGTGGGAAACAAAATAGGTGCCCCCTGCATTGTCCCCGCTGATTGGTTGTGATTGCTTCCAGAGTATAGTATGAGAAAGAGATCCCAGGCAGAGCCACAGGGCTCCCTGGATTGAGGAAACAGAGCTGAAAATTCAGGGAAATCGAGATGACAAGAGTTTGCAGGTCAAGATTTGGAGAGGAGAGAGCTACTCAGAGAAAACTCTGAGGACCGTGAAGAGTGCCACAAGAATTCAGCAGCATATAGAGCAGTGCACATGTGTAAGGGGAAAACCTATCCAAGATGGGGGGAAAGCCCCTGGAAGGAATCAAGTGCTGTTTCTACCAGTCAGACTGATTACCCTTGGCTTTTATAGTGGGAGGTGAAGGCATCTCTCACAAAGGGGTCTTTCCCCAAATAGGACAGAGCTTTATCTGCAAGGCAGCTAAACAAAGACAAATGCCCACTGCAGTGATTGACTACATATTACTTTCCAGTCTTCAAGTCTAATCTTAATCTGCTCTTTTTATGGTCCACAGAAACTCTAATAAGGAGTCAAACTCTTCTTTTTTGCCCATGTATTTATTTCATTTATTTTTCTAAAACACTGGTGGGTTTATTTTTTATTATTTTTTACAGCTCTGGTAATGTTGTCTTATAACCCGTGAAAGTTATAGATCAATACATTAAAATAGATGTCTCACAATCAATTAAAATTAAAATTGGCAACTTTTTTTCCTTAGAGATGCATAAAAAGGATAGCTCTTACAAATGATGGCATCTTAGATTCAGTGAAATCTGGCAATATCTTTTCTCCCCTGTCATAAAACTTAGCATGCTAAATTGTCTTTATCCCTCATTAGACTGTAAGCCCTATTCACATGCCTTATTCATGGTTGTATGCCCACTGACTAACTCAGTACTTTAGCATATAAAAGATCCAAACCTCACAGAAATAAAAGACACAGCGTAAGGAATATAGTCAATGATATTGTAATAGTGATATATGGGGACAGATGGTAGCTATACTTGTGGTAAATGTAGCATAATGTATAAACTTATTGAATCACTGTGTTATACACCTGAAACTAATGTAACATTGTGTGTCAACTCTACTCAAATGGAAACAAACAACGAAAAGCAAAACAAAACAAAAAAGGCGTATATTTATTGAATAAATACATAACTTACTGAATGAGCTTGAACGTGCCAAGCAAATCTCTGTGTTCCATGTTTCTGGTTCCTTGAGTCTCTATGGCTGAAATACACCCAGAAAATGTGCTCTTCTAATGCTTCTGATCCCCCGTGTCTGACTCATTCATCCAACGGTTATTGAACTCGAACTAAACCCCCAGCCTTGTGCTAAGTGCCTTGTATGAATTATCTCATTTGATAATCACAAGTGTCCTCAATGGTACACTGAGGAAGTTCAACAAATTATCGAAATCACACACAAAGACAAGTAGGGGGTGTCATGATTTGAACACAGATGGTCTAACGCTAGTTCATGCTCCTCACTTCTTCTATTGTCAGGCTGAATTCTATAGACACTCTACAATTAACAGACTCTCTTCAGAGTTAAATGCTGCAGGACTCCCAAATGTGTCTAAGCAGTGTCCACCTTTGGATTTGGGCATCTTTGGAAGGCTGGTTGGATGGGTCCATCAGGACTTCTGTTTTATTTCACTGAGAGGCAGTCAATTCACCCCCTCGGGCGTGCTTCCTTACCAACCTCAGAAGGCTGGGTCAATGGATGTATGATCGCTACCATTGGTTTAGCTCATGAATGCTGTGATTCTACAAAGGCTGGTTTGTAATGTTCGAACCTGGCATCTAAAATAGCCTTGCTAGGGAGCTCAGCCAGAATGGGTCTTTCTTAACAATAGCAGACCTGTGCGGATGTCTGGACTCTGGAAATCACGGTGGGAAAGCAACAGGAAAACTGATTGTGCAATATACATAGACAAAACTGGGGGTCCACCAGCCGGTTCAGGAAAGGTGAGAAGGCTCCACTTTCGGAAGTTAATAAGCGTCTCTGGCTGAGCATGTTTTTGGTCAAGCTAATTGGACATCTGGTAAAATAATCAGAGAAGGTATATTTCTTTGCATATATTCCTGCATAGTGTTTACAGATGGATTTAGTAGCCACAGGTAAAAGGGTGGCAAGAGACCCATTTTCACAGCTCCGTGCCTGAGTAACATCTGGTTAAACTTCCAGTGTCCCTCTAACGTTTCTTACATGAATCCCCTGCACTGTTCTCACTTGTACAAAGCTGGATGGCAAGCTGTCTATTTTCGGTGGATCTCACAAGACTTTCGGGGCTCTGGAGTTGGCATAGGGCTTCTCTCTCTATGCATTCATTTTACATTTAACGGCTAAGGTGTTTCCCAGGACTGTGTCCACATCTCCCTCCTGGTATCCATCACTTGCGAGTCAAACTAGACCATTCCATGTACTGAACACACCTAGGGCTTTCCTGTCTCATGGCTTTCCTTCCTCCCTGACTCCCTCCTTACCCCTCATTAGTCTCAGCCTATCAAACTTACCCACCTTTTAATACTGAAAAGATTGTAATTCTCCACAAAGTCATGCAGACAATTAATGCAATTCCAATAAAAATCTTGACAGTGTTCCTTATGGATCTTGATTCTGAAATTTAGAGAAAGAATATAAATAGCCAAGACCATTATAAGGAAGACTAAGATGGTAGACCTGCCATACCAGATATAAAGACATCATATAAAGGACATATAAACAGTGAATGATCAGTTGCAGGATAGATGAACAAACCAATGGAAGAGAAAAGAAAGTCGAGAAACAGACTCATGCTTATATGGCAACTTGATGTAGACATAAATGGCACTGCAGATCAAAGGACTTTTTTTTTAAATAAATGATGGGGCGATAGTAGGGTACCCACATGGAAAAAATAAAATTATTTATTTTATTTTTATGAGATAGGTGTCTATCTCACCCTGTACACAAAATTCCACAACTAAGGCATAAACATGAAATATGGCAGTAAAAACCCCCTTGTTGTCTTCTGATTCTCAAAACAACCACAAGAAGTAGGTATCAGTAGCCTACTCTTAGTGAAGAGTAAAGCTCAAATAAATTAATTTACCCATAATCAGATACCCAGCAAGTGACTGGGTGACAATTTCTAATTGTCTTCCCAAAGCTTTACTTTTGCCACCTTGTCTTTCCCTCTTCTAAATATTCTTTCAATTATTTTATTTTAAAAAGTGGGGGTGCCTAGATGGCAGTCAGTCAAGCATCCAAATCTTGATTTTGGCTCAGTTCATGATCTCTCCGTCATGGGATGGGAGTCCTGGGTGGGGCTCTACATTCTGCAAGGAGTCTGCTTCAGATTCTCTCTCTCCCTCTTCCTCTTCCCCCTCAAATAAATAAATGCTTTTTTTAAAGTGGATTTGAGTAAGCAATATGCTATCTAGCTACCTACTCACTTTTGTCTTCTACTTGTATGTTTTTTGTCTATTCATCTCAGAGAAGTCATAGAGCATGTCTTGCTTTGTGGTATTTCTACTACACATGGATCCCTCACATGGGATCTTAGTAATAGATCTTTCTGGCATCTTAATGATCATGTCATCTAAAAGCCAGATCTAAAGAGCATAAAAAGGAGAACAAAATGGCTTTCTGTTCTTTTTTTTTCTTCCATTCACTTCTTATGCTATCACATGACTAATACCTTAGAGAAATATCTGAAAAAATTATAATGGAAAATGATGATCCAGAGAAGTTTCTGTAGCAAAAAGTAACCCACACGTCCACACTAACATAGCCAGAGGGGCTATGCTTCTGTGTGACTGCTCAGCTCTGCACACCCAGCTGCCCACCAGACTTCTATCCAAGTCACACTATAAAAGGACTAGCTCACCTCTAACATCCTTTCTTTCTCATATTGAGTTAAGTCTTGGCCATGGCAATAAAATTCAAATAATCGTGATTTAAATGAAACAGAAGTTTCTTTCCCTCAGACAAAGCAGTCCAAACCTCAACAATCCAGGAATGATCTATTGACCATAAGTATTGGGGATCCATGTTCCTTCTCCCTTGTGAATCTGCCATCCTCAACATCAGCTTCTACCTCAAAGTCAAAGATGGGCTTCTCCAATTCCTGCCATTGTGTTCAAAGTCCAACACCAACACCCAAAACCAAAGCAAAAAAAAAAAAAAAAAAGTAGACAGCATGCAGCCATGTGCCCATTGAATTTGTGAGGTTCTATTAATACCATAACAGTAAGGAGATTGATATTTGGGGAAACAACTAATGCTTTGCCACATACATTTTTGGAATTCACTCAGATTTAGGTGACTATGATCTTTTCCGAGTGTGTTTTCCTTCTCCATCTCTCAGAGGAGAGGTCTTTCTTTAGCACTTGAAACACTCTTAATTTAAGGGAAAGACAGACATGTAAATTAGAAATGGCAATACCACATGGTGTTAGCAACATACAAAGGAAGAAACAGCTCATTGGGTCTGGGTGGCTGGGGGATGGGGTATCAGGAAGGTGTCACAGAGGAGCGAATCTGCATGGGGAGCGGACAGCAGTCTGGTGAAGAGAAGAGCTGATTCCAGACTCCTGAGGGCATAGAAACATGGGACATGATTCATGAAAATGTAAGGGGTGCCTCTGACACTGGTGGGAAGGGCAGAAGGGGAAGGAAGGAGGTGAGACTGGGAAAGGAGGCCTGGAGTCAGACTGTGAGGCACCATAGAGCACACTGCAAAGTTTGGACTTCCTCTTTTGTGGGGAGCGAGAGCAGATATTCAAGGGAAGAGGGAGTTGCTAGAATGGGAGCTTTTCT
This sequence comes from Enhydra lutris kenyoni, assembly GCF_002288905.1. Classification (NCBI taxonomy): domain Eukaryota; kingdom Metazoa; phylum Chordata; class Mammalia; order Carnivora; family Mustelidae; genus Enhydra; species Enhydra lutris. The sequence continues at coordinate 50,289,988 of NW_019154099.1, forward strand.
TTGAGGCCGAATGCACGGGACATTATAATTAGGGAGACTGGACAGAGAGGAACAGTGAAAAGATATATGTGTCATTTGCTTTTGTCACCCAGACCCTGAATCCTCTTTCTGCAGCTGGGGAATCCTTATTAATCCAAAGTCCATTCCCAATAGAGAAATCGAAAAATCCTGGATCCTTTCTCATCCTCCCTGCTAATATACGTGGGCACATGATTTATGCTCAATCTGTTCCAACTACCTCAGACTTTGACTCAAAAGATAGTAAGAGGGAGGGCAACCAGTTGTCCCTGTTTGCTTAGGACTGTTCTGTTTTAAAACTGCAAGTCCTATATCCCAAGAAACTGCTCCCCATCTTGGTCAAACCGGGATAATCGGTCACTCTAGCAGGAACCACAGGGAGAGGATAATAAGAACTTTCAGAGATACACAAGCTACAAAGCCATTGTAAAAGTAGAGCTGAGAACACAAAGGGCCTGATCAAGCTTCTGCTGCTAGGTAGGAGGAATTGCCCCAACCTAATGATGCGTAATTGTATGGGGTGAGATGAGTAGTGAAGGGACAAGAGGTGAGCATAGCTGTGACAGGTGCCACTTAACAGAGAGAAGGTTCATTTACTCCTGGCCATGCTAAATTGAAAGCCTGCGAACAACATCTAAGAAAAGATTTTCATAGACATTTTTCAGGATTCCTCTGGAGTCCTGAAGATAGGTGGAGGAACAGAACATCTAACACAGGAACTGGTACATAGTCTACGAATGTTGTGTTGAGTTCTCTTGACTCTTGGGTTCCTCTCATTAGCATACACAGAACACACAGTTCTCTGCATGCAACTGACACTCAAGAATGATGTGATTGACTGCGTGATTCATTCCTTAGCTCAGGACTGGAGAGATCTTTGATCTACTTCTTACTTATTGATTCATCTATTTGTGGTTAAATGCAGAAAGTTTTTAGAAGGGAAAATGTTCTTCTGTTCACCTGGTCCCACTTTAATTTCTGACTACTAGGATGTTGTGTCTGTTTCTTGAATCAAGTAAATGGGGATAGCTTCACAATCTTGTATAAATTCTAATTCAAATAAAAATTCCTGTATTCTTACCTCCTTAAAAACATCATTGTGCCTAAAAACAGAAGAGTTATGCTAAAAAAAAAAACCCACATTGAAACAACATAATTTTTAAAACTGAGCCAAGAAGAAAAGAAATCAGAGTAAAGAGACCCAAGTATTTTCATGATTAATTATTATGATTATGGTTATTAGCATGGATAGTTTGGGAGAAATTTCTCAGAAGACAACAAATGTAAGAAGAGAAGTGGGAATAAGAAATATTTTCTCTTTTTTACTCCAATTTTAAAAGTATAGACCAATGAGGAGAAAAACCAGTCAATTACCAGTATGGGGGAAAAAAAGCAAATAAAATACACAGAGGGTTTTGTTTTGTTTTTTTAAGCTGTAAGTTTGATAGCTGGCATTTATTACATAGTATGTATTAGGTAATATTATTGAGACTCAGGCACTGTGTTAAACACACAAAACCTCAAATTTGTTACAAGTTTTAAGTGTTATTATTATACTATTTGTTGTTATAAAATGTCAGTAAATGCAAACATGCAATAATGACAAATACAGTAATAATTAAGGCAAAAAAAGGCAGAAAGAGCAGATGAAAATTTCTAGTACCTTCTCCCACACCTTGAACTCGGATGATGGTAGTGAAGATGATGATGGTGATGGAGACTTCAGAAATGAACCCAGTAGGAGAAGCATAAAGGGTAAGACATAAGTCTTAGTCCTATATCCCTAATACCCTATGTCTCTCCTTTTAGAATTAACCAATATAGGGGTGCCTGAGTGGTCCAGTTGGCTAAGCCTCTGCCTTCGGCTTAGGTCATGATCTCAGGATCCTGGGATGGAGCCCTGAGTCAGGCTTCCTGCTCAGAGGGCAGCCTGCTTCTCCCTCTGCCCTTCCCCCTGCTTGTGCTTTATCTCTCTCCCTCCCCCTCAAATAAATAAATAAAATCTTAAAAAAAAAAAAGAAGTAATCCATATAATTGGTAAGTTAGAAAATGAGCCCTGCCCCACAAGGAACCCCAAATGGGTTCTTCCTTCCTCCTGCTGGTTTCCTCAAAAAGCAGACCTAGAAATATCCATATTCACAGTGCCACCGTGCAAGGAAGTTCTTTACTTTCTTTGGGGATAAAGAAAGTAACTGACAACAAAAGGCAATAGAGAACTTTGCCAATGAAACTTTCTCTCCCTCCAGCTTTATGAAGGCAGCAGGTGCCTGGCCAGTGAACCCCCCACGCGGAGGTGGGTTCCAGGACCTTGCAGGAGGCTTATCCCCCTGTGCACACTCAGGAGGAGTCGCAAGCGCCCCAGCGAGCTGAGAAGGCAAGAAGGCCCAGTGTGGACTGGTGAAGAAGGGGCCGCGGCCAGGAGAAGGAGACGCACTCCTCTCCCGCGGGTCTCTGGCGGGCAAGCATCGAGGCACCTGCGGACCCCGGCGTTCCCCGTCGTTCCCCATGCGCAGCGCGCGCCGCAGCAAGGAGCTGCCCCACACCTGGTATTGCTGCTACGTCCGGGACCTGATGGCTCCCTGTACTCGCACACGGGAGGAGCACAGAAGGATGTATAATGGGACGCTAGTGTGAAGGGCCAAGAACACGGAGGGAGAAAGGAGGTAAGAAAGGAGGGATGGGGGCAGAAACGGAAGGTAAGGAAAACTATGGTGTAAGACAGGCAGAAGCTGCATACGAAGAGGGTTGCACGGGAGAAGCAAATGAAAAGAGGAAAAAGGAAGGGAGACTAGGTCTGTTCAGAAGAGGGGAAAGTGGAGAGGATGCCAGACACACAGGAGGCCTGTCGCTTTGCCTGTCCCCTGCATCCCAAAACCCTTACTCTGCATCTTCATTCACAAAGGCGGACGTTCATCATTGAATCGTGGCAGAATGATGCCTCTAGCAATTTCTTTTACTTAATAATTGCTACTTTTTCTCTGTAGGCCATCTGAATCCTGTGAACAAGGTAAATCAAAACCAAGAGGATGTCGGGAACCCCCAAACCGCCCCTGAGCATTCTTAGAGGTTTAATGCTGGGGGTAGCTGATTGCCGCACCAAATACCGAGTGGGCGTGCAGGGGGAGTGGGCTAGTCCCTGCTCACGCAGAGCCTGCTGGTACAAGCCCACCTGCTCGCCCCTGCAGACGGCATAAAGCCCGGCGGTCCGGTGGACCTACTGAACCCAGCCACAGAGATCTCCGCGGGTTCCCAACCTGCCAACTCCACCGCGACCACAGCGATGCAAATGTCATTGCTATTTTCAGCAGCGTGCTAATGAATTATATTTAACTGCATTAAAAAATAATGATTTGGAAAGGCTACAATTATGATGTTTAAAATACAAATTGTACCCAATGGTATTAAATGTGGGCTTTGCATTTTCCCGTACATTAGGAGCCTAACAAATATTCTTTTATCCTCTGAAAGAAAATGGGCAAACAGACTGATCAAATAGCTTCCTCCAAGCAATTAAAACTTTCCATTACCATATGGAAGGATGCATGAATTGTTCCAAAACACTTGTCTCTAATAAGGATGTGTTAACATCTGCCAATAGGGGTGCAGGGGTTAAATGAGATGGCAGTGGAGGGATTAAGAAGTAATGGAAAAATGTTTTTTCAGGAAGGCAGAAAGTGCCTCATTTATACTGGAAAAAGTCATGTATATCTATACACTGTATGTATGTGTGTGTGTATATGTGTGTATTTTTATGTGTGTGCATGTGCATGCACACTTGTGTGTGTATGTGTGTGCAATATTCCCCATTTTATCTCAACAAAGGCAGTTTACCATCAAGGTAATTGTCTTACAATTGCAATAAAATACCACAAATTGGGTGCCTTAACAAACAGAAATTTTTATTTCCTAGTTTTGGAGAATGGAAAGTCCAAGATCAAGGTCTGGCCAATTTGGTTAATGGTAAGAGCTCTCTTGCATGGCTTGTGAACAGCTACCTTTACATTCTGCTCTGGGAAGCATGGGGAGGGAGGCAGAGAGGAAGAGATTTTCCTCTTCTTATAAGGTCAACAGTCCTATTGGATTAGGAACTGTCTTCTGATCTCACTTAACCTTAATTACCTCCTAGAGGACCCATCTCTAAATATAGTCACATTGAGGGTTAGGGCTTCAACATATGAATTTTGAGGGGACACATTTCAGTCTGTGCAATGATGAACCTTAAACTCCAAAGCTCTCTTATATGTTCCCTTTTTAAGTCTCTGACCTATATTTGTGTTTGTAGTTCTAGATGTTTTTCCATTAGAACCAAGCCCCACAAATCCCAGAACCACTCTAAAGTTCAGATCACAAAGTATTTAAGGATGTTCCAGATATGTATAAGAAATAAATGAACCATGTACTGGGATTATATTATCATATGCAATATTCAGAATACACCAAGATACCGAGCAGGGCTTTTCCTGTTATCTTAAAGCTGTGGTTAAGGCCCAAAGCTGAGAACCAAGTACCCCACATGCTAAGTAAGATGGCAGTGAATCTCCTAGGCAGGGGCTAGCCCCCAGGCCAAAGGACAAGCACCATTCCATACACAGCTTCTCCCAACACCTCCCCCAAGCAGCAAAGAGAGAAGACAGAGAGCAAGAGAGTAAGTGCAACTCTAGGTTATTACCTCCCATAAGAATCAGGGGCTGTTTTCCCTCTCTGAAATTGAGGGTTATATATTTTGTTTCTCAGTTGGGTTTTGGGATGGTTGATTTTGTGTCAACATGGTTAGATTGTTGTGCCCAGTTGTTTGGAAAACCACCAGTCTGGTTGTTGCTATGAAGGTTTAGATGTGATTAACATTTAAATCAGTTGACTCTAAGTAAAGCAGATTACCCCTCATATTGTGGGTGGGCCTCATCTAATCAGTTGAAGGCATCACGAGACCAGACTGATGATCCCTGAACAGGAAGGAATTCTGCCTCCAGATGGCCTTTAGACTCAAGACAACATCACCTCTTTTCTGGCTCTCCAACCTGCTGGCCTACTCTACAGATTTCAGACTTGCCAGCCTCTACATAAGCCAATGCCTTAAAATAAATCTCTTTCTTCTGCTTTCTCTCTCTTTATATATAAAACAAATATATAATTATATTCATGATTATATTAAGATATATTCATGCGAATTATATTCATTTACAAATATAATTATATATAATATAATTTATTCATATGTGAATATAATTTTATATATATGTATGTGTGTGTGTGTATACATATATATTATATATATATACATATATATATATAGGATATATGTATACACACACACACACATCTTATTGGCTCCATTTCTCTTGATAAACTCTAACACAGATATCTGGTCAACCTGCACAGGTGCTGGTCTGACACCTGAAAAGGATGAAGAAGAAGTAGAGGGAGATGGGGGGGCAGATAGGGAGGACTGGGAGGGAACAGTTATTGGAGTGCTTTCTGTACTCATACCTTCTGCACATTAGGTATACATTTTATGGCTTTCCCTTCAGTCAAGCAGGTACTCTAGAAGATACCTGGGCTTCCACCATCTTGCCCAGCCCCACAGAACCTGCCCACAGCTGTGCCTTGAGCCACAGCCCACATAGGGATACCTGCCAGACAGAGGCCAGGCACCACAAGCTGGGAATATAGCAGCAACCAACTAAGAAGAAGACCACCACCACTTCCAGTTAAATAAGGACCATTGGCCCTTCCCCATCCACCTTCCTGCCTTTTACCGTGGAGGTGTTAAGGGGAAGTTGGGTGGACCAGCACAACATACCCCCCTTACCCCAAGGGCAGCTAGCAGAAGTCGCATCCTGGCTGCCCAGGAGAATCATCTACATGTTAGGGAAAATGACTACCCCTCAAGCCCCAGCCCTGGATCTCAGAATGGGAGAAATTCAAAAGCTCTCAGTGGCAGCCAGGGCTGAGAACTCTCTTTCTTGCTAGTGCCACAGACAAATTAACCTCTACTAAGATAAGGGAGTGAAACAGTTTTGAGGCTGGATGTCTTAGAGTGAACAAGAGTGTCTGAAATCCCAGAATGAGGCTATTCTAGTAATGGTAGTGGATGGAGGGTTATGGAATCCAGCCAATGTGTCATCACAGGACTCATTACTCAATGTGTCCCAGTAACCTAGTGGATGGAAGGTTATGGAATCCACCTAAGATGTTATCACAGGACTGATTACCCAATAGAAGACTGCCTTTCGGTGAAAGTTAATCTAAAGTTAATCTAAGTTAACCTAAAATTTAGGTTAAATTTAATCTGCAAAGGGAGGTTTCGTGTGCCCACCCCAATGAGCTGAGGCCTCTCTGCAAACATGTTCCAAAGACGTCACTTCACAGAGATGGTGGGAGCTTCTGGCCATGCCATCCGTCCTACACCCGGTCTTCTAGAAATCCAGTAGACTGAAACTGGTTCCTGTTTGGTGAGCAGGATTATAAATGCAGAATTACGTTAGTGTTATTCAAGCCAGAAACTCACATTTTCTCCAAAGCCAGTGCCTCCAGCTGTCCCCTGCTCTTCTCTAGACACCCAACAGCTGGTAGCCCAAGAGGCAGAGCAAATTTTGGCTCCTGCCCTTTCCTTCCCTCTCTCCTCCGTCTCCTGCCCCTGTTCCTCACATCTTCACACCAGGCAATGAGCGGATGTTCACCATATGGACCTGTCTTTCTTTCCAGTGCTCCCTTGGAAATGTGAGGCATGGGGTGGTGGTCCTTTGTGTTTTGCCATTTTATTCTGCCAATAACCCTACCCTTGGATACAGACCCAGAGAAGGTTACCAGAGCTGGAGAAAAGGATAGCGTGGCTTTGCATTTTCTTTCCTCGTTTCACCCTCCCTTCTTACTAACTTTCTAAACATTGGTCCCCTCGCCCATTTCCTTTGTGATTTTTTTCTAGCCTTGTTGTAGTGGCAGTGAGTGTTGTGATGGCCAGAAGAGATGTTAGTGAGCCCATCCTTAACCACTAAAATAGATTTAGTGATCGCGTGCCACCAAAAGGCCTTCATGCATAAGTGTGATGCAAATATGCTGTGTGGGTGTGTATGTGTGTGTACACACGTGTGTTTTGTACTGCTGAACCTTTATGGATAAAAGAGCCCCTCAAGGCAGAAGCCCTGTATATGAGTCTGCATTATAAACAAGATAATATTTAATATTATATAAATGATAGCATGATACCTTAAGGAGCATTGTTACTTTTGAAATAGTATGTTCTAATTATTATTATATGTAGAGCAAACAGTAATATTTGGCAACATTTTATTACTTATTTAGTACAATGTTCTGGGGACTATAAAGTGTCCTACACACACTATTTGATCTCTTTTTCACACACACACACATACACACACACACACACACACACACACACACATCGCTTGAGGGAGGAGATCGTCATTCCATTTTACAGATAAGAAACTGAGACCCAGGAGAGATGAACAACTTGCTGTAAAGAGAAGGCAGAGTAGCAAAGAGAAGACACAGATGAAAACTCATCTGCTTCTATGAACCAGGGCTTTCACTGATGCCTTCAAACAAAATAAAAACTCATCGGATATTAGAGCGTATCTTCAGATGGACTTTGGAGAAGGCAGCTGCAGGAAAATCAAAGACAAACCTAGCTAACATGTTCTCACATGAGTGTTAGGGCCACATTTGCCTGGAGCAAATTGTAATCCAAGGAAATATTCTGGGCAAGATTCATAGAATTTGTCTCTGCCCAGAAATATAGGAATAATTTCATTAGCCCTCTGACCCTCTGGCAGAGCCCCACACTGCAGATGGGCAATCGCTTTTCTGAAGCCCATCAGAAGCCATCACCCAACTTCTTTCATTGATCGATTCCAATATTTATCAGCACTCACAATTCAGCAATTTTTATGTCCTCACCTGTTTTTTCACATATTCAGTGTGCACTGAGAAATGTTGGTCACCATCTTTTTTTTTTATAATTACTTTTCATAGGCTCAAAAGCAGCCCCCAAACCTCTCTTCGCTCATGAATAATCCAAGTTATCTTAGTTTTGATTTTAAACCTTAACATTTTGATTAAGATTAAGCAAGATTTGTCTGTGGCTCCGTTCCCTGAATCTCTTCCAAGTTTTTTCACATCGCTGCAAAAGCTGTGGAAGCCAGAGCAAGACAGAAAGTTCCAGGCTCCTCCCCTGCCTGCAGGGCTGGATGTTGGTGCGATCAGGTAGACCCTATCAGGTTTCCTCACTTACCCAGAGCCTTCCATTGCTGAATCAGGACAGCCTCCGACACTACCGAAATGTCACCTAGAGCCATGTCAAGGTCCTTTCTTCCCCACGTCCTCATCAAATTACAGTCTCAAAGCACTTGCTGTCAGAAACCGAAAGGGATGATTAAGACTATGGTTAAAACCCTACGGTGTTAGTACAAATAAATACAGCATTCACAACCGTAATTTGAGGGGTCACATAGCGAGTGTTCCAAGCATGTTTGACAACTGAATAAATTAACAAATGAGCTCACTTAATTTTATGAGTATACCTTACTTGCACCCTCATTTTGTACTAACTCCACCATGCATTTCTGACCTGCAGGGATGGGGAGGTGCCTGGAACAATCCTACAGGAACCATGGAGTCATAGGTAGCAACTCTGCAATTCAAGGTTCTTAGGTTAAACATATTTTCATTGGGGACAGCCTTCCTGCTGGGGCGTCTTAAAATGAAAACGATTTGTCTGGTATTTCTGAAATAATTAAACAGTACACATCCGAATTGGAGCACATACAAGATTTACATAAGAAGAGATGCATCTGCTGGGCTCAGTCGGTGAAGGGTCTGACTCTTGATTTCAGTTCAAGGTCACGATGTCAGGGTCATGAGATCAAGCCCTGCCTCAGGCTCTGTACTGGGCATGGAGTCTGCTTGAGATTTTCTCTCTTCCTCTGCCTTTGCCCCTCCCCCACTCACATGCATGGGTGTGTGCTCTCTCTCTCTCCTTCACAAAAAAAGAAAAGGAAAGAAAAGAATAGCTCAGATCTGCCCTAACACTGGAGTGAGTTACCATCCTTTCCTCAGTTCTTAGATGGTCAAACTAGCAAACTGCCTACAGATGAGGACTCCAGAGTCAAGTACTCTGAGTTTAAATCCCAGCTCTGTCACTCACTGGCTGTGTAGACTTCTGCGATGTTATTTTGTCACTCTGAGTCCCAGCATTCTCATCTCAAAGTGGACGGACTATTAGCACCTTCTTTACTGAGGAGTTGTTGGATGGTCAAATAGGCAATTCAAGCACTTAGAATATTGTTATTATTATTATTATTACTATTACTATTATTATTATCCACTGCCTTAACAAATGTCCATCTAAGGTAAAGAAACTAAGTGTTTAAGAATAAGAAATCCAGAGAGGGGATGAGGTGTCCTGTGGTTTTCCAGGACATAATCACTACCTCGCATTTGGAAGACACGTTTGGAAGCCCACTTCAGGTAAAATGCACGGTAGAAAAGAAATGTGAAAACTTTTAAGCAGATCAGAAAGATGACTGGGTATCTTCAAGAGAAAACTTGGTTGTCTAAGTCCGTCCTCTGGGTTATCTAATTCTGTGGGATCTCTGCCCTTTTCATTGTTTTTGAACTATTTTACAATGTTATAGATTGTAGAAGATTTCACAAATATTTCTTGTCCATAGACACACGCAAATGATTTGATTCCCATGAAAGTGCTACTGATTCCCTGTCCTTCCTTCCCCCTCCACAAGCCAATTTTGCATCTCTTTGTAAATTCATTTTGCATTATTTTCTGTCTCTATATGTGTGGTTCTTAGAATTCGTGTTTGAACCAGATGTGACATCTTACTGGTTTCCTCATTAATTGATGAATTAAATAAGATCTTTGACGTGTGTTCATTTTACATTTGTCTGAGAGTCATGGCTAGACCCTATTTTAAACATTATCCTCTAATAATTTATGCCCGATATGCATCCATCCATTCATTCATTTACTCCTCACAGTGACTGAGCACCCAAAATAAGGAACTGTGTTGGAATGTATGCATGATACAAATAAGCATGGTCTTGCCCTCCAGATACTCACAAAGAATTATGAAATAATTAAAATTCAAGATCACTGACAAGCACCTTACAAAAAGATAATGGAAGAAAGGGTAGTATTATGTCTGCTCAGAGGCAGATGGAAGGATCTATGAAAGCATTTCCAGTGATTTGTGCCTTGGAGGATTCCAGCTTTGATGGAGATGGGGAGGGTATTACAGGCAAATGCCTGGTTCCACCCGGCCAAATGTAAATGTATAAAGTAGAGGGGTAGAAGACAAAGCGGGAAAGTCAAGTCACATAGAGTCATGGAGAACCTTGGAAACCGTGCTGAACGTAGAAGGGACCCCCTGAAGTTTCCTTAGCAGGGGAGCATCCTGGCCAAGCCCTAGAATGACACCTCCCTCCTAAACGGAGGGTAGTTCAGAGAAGACACTTGACTCCAGGGAGAACAGTTAGGGGTAACGGCAATATCCGGGAAAACTTGGTAATTGGGCTCTGAGCCAGGTGACCATATAGGGAACGGGAAGAAAGAGACCCAGATGGGTCCTATCTGATTGCCACGCTGACCATCCTGGCATTCCACACCGCTACAGCAAATGCTGAAATCTCTGCAAGTCATTTTCTCTCTCCACCAGTGGCTTTCAAACACCAGCAAAGCTGTGCTCCTTATGATTCACTCCATTTCCATGCCAACCCTTCAGCTACTGCTGCCTGGCCTCCCTGTCCACAGAGCAAGATCTCGGCGTTCTCTGTGCTCCTGCGGGGATCTAACGCCCACTGCTTCTCAGTAAACGCTTTTAAATGACATTGAACTCTCCGCTCCAGTGCCTCTGTAAAGTGCTCTGACTTGACTTGCAGAGACGTCAAATCCCAGGTCAGCAGGATGCTCTCCTGTGCTGTTAATGCCTGACTAACGACCTTAATCGCGAAAATAAGCTTCCCGTCAGCGGTATTTTACAGGTACAGGTGCAAAGATTTCCGCACTCGGGCACCATGGCAACCAGTGCGTCAGCCCGCGCGGCCCCTCCGCAGCGTGGGAACAGCCAGCTCTCCATCCATTCCAGCTGACAACAACGAGAGACGCTTTGTCCTGCCTCGTCCTCCCAGAAAATGTTTGGCAGGTCCCAGGGTAGCAAGGATGCCGGCCGTTATGCTTGGGGACAGGGACGGTGGGGATGACAGCCCGAGTTGGCTGGAATGCTTTTAGCCCATCTGCAGAGGCTACCTTCTGCTGGCGCTCTCCGCAGGGGGCTGGCTGGGCGCGGGTGCTGGCTGTTGTCTCACATATGTTACTTTAACTTGATTTAAAATCGCCTGCCAGAGACTTTGCCCCAGCTCGGCAGCCCCGCATTCATGGGCTTATGCAGTAATGTGCATTTCGTGGTTACTGTTGTAGCCCTTTGTAAGAAATGCCTAAGGTGCCAAGATGTGATTGCTTTCAGGGGTGTTCTGTGAGAGATGGAAACTCAAGGAAAACCATAGGAAGCAAACCTGGGCATGTAAAGGCTTATATATAATCACATTGTTCTATTCTATATAATAATATAGTGCTCTTCTCTCTCTAATCTCTCCGTCTCTTCTGTCTCTCTGTCCCTGTCTCGCTCTCTTTCTCTCTCTGTCTCCATTTCCGTCTGTGTCTCTCTCTCCCCCGCACTTGGCCGGAGTCCCTCCTATTCCTTACGGTAATACACAAGGGTAGGGCTTGGCCATAGGCAGTTGTAGGCTTAGAGCCCCAGACTGGCAAAGCCATAGCAAAAAAAGAGCATCTTTCTGTCAGTTTGTGCACAGAAAATCCCAGAGAAGGGCTCTGATTGGCCAGACGTGTCCATCTCCAGTGGGAACTATGAGGGACCAAGCAAGTCAGTTGCCCACCACTCTGGCCAGAAGAATGGGTACTATGATTAGCAGACCCCAAAAGACCAGAAGGCAGGCTATTCAAGAAGAAGGGAGGAGATTGTGGCCACATCACAACTACAGATCAAGCCAAAAAATGCAGGAAAAGAAACAAATTCTCAACTGACTTGCACTTCAGGCTTCACAGAATTTCCCACTTTCAAGTACAAGGAACAGGGCGGGGTTGCCAAGTCTAGAGTGTGCCGTTAACACTTTATTATAGGTAAGGACTGCCAGTGATGCCTTTTGCAAGAATACTGTTAGAATTCCCCCCTGGAGTTGTGCAACCTCTGGGCTCTCCAGTCATTCCCAGAGGAGGGAGAACGGAAGTGGTGTCAGGGACTGAGATCAGAGAGCTGGAGGCCAATTTGGAGCATAACCGGAAATCTGAGAGAAGCAAAAGGTCTGGAAGATGAGAAGTCACCAGGGTGTACACAGGTCATACAGGCAGAGATCAACAACAACGGTAGAATCAATCATGAAAGGAAAGCCGCCTGGCTGGGACAGACTGTTTTCCCCGTGGTTGCCTCCCAGTTTCCAGATGGGCATGCACATTCTGCGTGTACAGGAGGTAACTCCAGCTCGAGGAATCGTGCCTCCAGGGGGGCTGGGGTGAAGAGGAGAAGAAGAGAAGCAGGTGTTCTTGCTCTTGCCAGTATGGCTCCCTGGTGGAGGGCTCAGCCTGATAGCCACACGTCATTATTATGTTTGGATTTATACTTTCAATATTCATTTCATTTGCTCATATATTTCCTTTTCTCTTTTCTTTCTTTCTTTTTTTTTTTTTTTTGTGCATTGGTATGCTTTCATCTGGAATCATTTTACTCCTGTCTGAAAACCCACTTTTAGACTATCTGAAGAAACACGTTTAGAATCTTCTACTGTCTTCCAACTGACGACAAAGCATCTTAATTTTTGTCTGTTAAAAAACATTTACCTTGTCTTCATTTTTAAAAGATAATGTATTGGGGCACCTGGGTGGCTCAGTGGGTTAAAGCCTCTGCCTTCAGCTCAAGTCATGATCTCAGGGTCCTGGGATCGAGCCCTGCATCGGGCTCCCTGCTAAGCAGGGAGCCTGCTTCCTCCTCTCTCTCTGCCTGCCTCTCTGCCTACTTGTGATCTCTCTCTCTGTCAAATAAATAAATAAATAAAAATATTAAAAAAAAAAAAGATAATGTATTGAGGGGCACCTGGGTGGCTCAGTCCATTAAGCATCTGACTCTTGATCTTAGCTCAGGTCTTGATCTCAGGGTCATGAGTTCAAGCCCCACACTGAGCTCCACACTGGGCACGGAGCCTACTTTTTTTAAAAAAAAGGATATTTTGTTGAATTTAGAATTCTAGGTTGACAATCATTCCTTTCATCATTGCAAGTTGCCATCTCACTGTCTTATGGCTTAGTTGTTTCTGTCAAGAAGGTCTAAACAATGTGTCCTTTTTTTCCTTTGTCTGTTTTTAAGAATATCTCTTTGTCTCTGGTTTCAGCACTTTGAGTCTGATACACAACAGTGTGGGCTTTTTATTCATCCACTGAGGTTCACAGCCCTTCCTGAATTAGTATTATCTTTCATCAATTTTGGAAAATTCTTGGCCAATATTTCTACCTATGAGCTTCTACCATATTTCCTCTCCTCTCTTTCTGGGACTCCAGTTTCACTTGGTTTAGACCTGGGCACCACACCCCACAGATTTCTTATGCTCTTTTCTCTCTTTGGGTTCCTTTCAGTGTTTCAGTCTGAATATTTTCTTCCAATCTTTCTTAACAGTTCACCAAAAACTTGTAAGAAATGTCTAATTTTCTGCTAAACCCATCCATTGCTCTCTCCTTTTCATGGTAAAAATATTCATGACATAAAACTCACCATTTTAAACATTTTTAAGTGTGCAACCCATTACCCTTTTAGTTGTATTTTTCAATTCTATGGTTACCACTTGGTTATGTTTAAAATAATTTTAAATTCTCTTCCTCGATCTTCCTTGAAATATATTAACCATAGTTATTCTAAAGTCCGTAATACCTTCATGAGCTGGGACCACCACAAATCTATTGTGTTTTGTCTCTTGTTTCTCTGGGGTTTTTGGTCAGTTCTTGTCTTCTTGAATACCAGATTGTCTATTTGTTTCACACTGAGAATATATATTAAACATCGTAGAGGAATCGGAGGCTCTGTTTGATATTATCTTCCTCCAAATGTTTACCTTTGCTTCTGGCAAGTAACCAAGTCTGACATTACCAAGCATTAGTGAAGATACAAAGCAATGGAAAGCGATACATTTGCAAAATACTTCAACTTTATTTAGGAAAGTTTAATTTTGACTTTTTGCAATAATCCATTTTAAAATGGGAAATGAGACCCAAAGAGATCAAATAACTTGCTCAAGATTACATTGCTTTTGAGGTCAGGACCCAGAAACACACCTTGACCTACTTGATGCCAGGGTTCATGTTTTTTCCCTTATATACCTGTCTCCAAGGTTCAATGTAAACAACCCCACTTAAAGAACATCATGGCCTTTTCCCCCCATTATACTTTATGAAGTGATATTTCATCAAACCAGTTCCTTATAGCAAAAACTGTATGACCACTACTCACTACTCTATTCTCATTGTCTAGAATAGGGCCTAAGATATAATAGGGGTTCCATCATTATCAATTGAGGGACTTGTCTATAGGCTTCACAATTCTCAAGGACCAGAGGCCACTATAACCACCTGTCTGAATCATCTGATCAGACCAGGACTTCAGCACCATTCTCACTGGCCATCCAACTTTGTAGGATGGGAAGAGTTTTTTGGTGCAATTCTCCTGAGTCAAAGACAAGAGTTGTCTGAAATATAGCAAGTATTTGGACAAGGAGGGTGAAATTATCTTCCCCTTGGATATCCCTTCCTAGCAGTATGAGGACCCTAGCCTGAAGCTTTGGAAGTCAGGAAAGATGGGCATAGATAGTATACAGATCAATCTAAATTTTTCTTTTCAATATGGTCTCACAACTCAATGTCACTAACAACCTTCTCAAACATAGACACCTTTCTCTAATTCATACCAGCAAGGAAGTCCTTCTCAATTTCTAGAGGAAGAAGGAAGAGGAGGAGGAGGAAGAAGAAGAGGCAGGCAGAAAAACAACCCACCTCCAAGCAAGAAATCTCAGAGTAGCTTTCAGAGAGCACTATCCTTCACTCTACCTCCAGTCCAGGCCATATGGAGCCATTACACATTTTTATCAACTCCCAAATCTATCCATCTCCCAGTTGACTCTCTGTCGTCCCATTGGCTCCCATCTTATCCTGCACTCCTGCCACACTTGAACTTCCTCCTCTTCACTAACAGCTTGCCCACCTTCACCCCCAAGTTGTCACTAGCTGACCCAAACCTTAAGGCTCTCATAGCGGGTGTGGAAATTTGGGATATGAACTAGGTGTCCACATGAAACAGGAAACTCATGTTTTCCCATATCCGGTCCCAAGACCCAACAACCATTTACCTGAAATGCTGTAAATACATTCCTCCAGCAGGACTGGACTACCTGACACTCATTTCTGAGTCTATACTCCCAAGACTTCTCTTGCCCCTCAAAGAAGGAATATTCCAGAAGAGCCCATAGCTCCCTGGCAAGTCTTCAGTTCTGAATGTGAGTTGATGATTTTGCCAGAATTAATGCTAAATGTTTAAATTTGATTTAATTTGATAAGTTGATAAAAGCCAAGAGAAGAACAAGGGCATTATTATTCCACAACTTACTAAGAGGCAAGAGGCATGATGGTGTGACCAACTCTCTGTTTCTTCCTATGCATTTTCCACACTTGAAATCATTCTGTATACACAATTTATAATTGCCTTTATTTTTTGCTTAAAATTATTTCTTAAGGATTTTCTGGGTTGTTAAAAATGACATATTCATACCATTTTAATAATTTTATAGTACAGTAGAGGTATTTCCTAAAGGCTCCTAATATCAAGTATTTCCTTTTTTTTTTTTTTTTTTGACCGTCAAACAATCTTTGTCATCTCCTTGGCACCTTGTTCTTAAGCCTCAGAATTCAATGACATTTTAAAAAACTTTGAAGTGCCAATATCGTCCTTTCAACAGACCTCAGGAATCTGATTACAGCTCTCTCAGGGAGTGATAGTCTCTCACACATTTTTTTTTCTCCTTATAGCACATTTTTCCTACTTTACATATTTTCCCTTCTTGCAATTTTTCAAAATCAGCTTTGAACTGATTTTAAATAGATTTCTCTGTGGCAAGGTATTCCTGTGCTATATTCTAATCATCTTTATGGACATTTTGGAATTATATCAGATTTTAAATAAGAGTCATTTCGGAGATTTATGGAGGCCCAGTAGTGCTGCATGGACAACTTTGTTTGGCAATAAGAAGAAGGAACTGCAATATTTGAAAACAAAACAAATGCTCCTTCCCACCTGACATCCAGGTCTGTCTTACAGCTTCACGTCAAAATTCAGCAAAAATATTCTTACTGGGGCAGGATCGACTCACGGGTATTGGAGACAGTAAATCAGGCATCTGTCAGGTGAAAAGTACAGGCTCAGAATCTGTTTTCCCTTCCACACTACAGTGTGACTCTTATGCTGAGTTTAGCACAGAGAAATTTGCTGAGAGGTGCTTTCTGGGATGTAGAAGTCAGCTGCCTGTGTTTACAATGTCTTCCCGTGGCCAGACACTCCGAGACCGCCTTGCACGGTTGTGCCTGGAATCCAGCTGAGCCCAGAACCCACCCTCACACACAGATGCCGAGCTGGGAAGGAGCCATGGAAAACCAATCCTGATTCATTCCATGAAAGTCAAGTAAGGGTTTACCATATGCCAAGGTCTGTGTAACTGAATGCCAACGAGATGACTAAGATATGATCTTTGTCCTCAACAAGTTTACAATCTCATGACAGACATACATATGTACATGAATAACCACAGGGACGTAGTGATGATGTGAAAGATAGGTCCTAAGTGTAGGACAGAACAACAGAGACAGTAATCTCTGCTTCACAGAGGCAAGTAAACAGTGAACAGAGGAAGAGACACTTGATCTACATCTTGAAAGGTTAGCAGGAATCGGAGAGATCAAAAAAGGAGGTAAAAGTCCAGGAATAGCAAATTCCGGTAATAAGAGTATGTTGAGTATCTTGCCATGGGCCAGGCTTTACTCTAAGCCAGCTCTCCATGTTATCTCATTTAATCCTCACAGCAAAGGCTATAAGGCAGATTCTAGCCTAGTCCCCATGTCTAAATGAGCCAAGACACAGAGAAGCTAAGTAACTCGCCCAAAGTCTTTCTTGTAGAACCTTCAAGAACAAGATACATGCAGGTAACTACCATTATTTCAATACTGCTGGAGCATGGCGTCTGGTAGCAATGGGGCCAGAGAAGAGGCTGGAGGAAAAGGATCCCAATCTCAAAAGGCCTTAATGTCATGCTAAGAGATTGGATTTTAATTCAGCAAGCTATCAAGAACTACAGATTCAGGAATCCAATTAGGAGACTATGAGCCCTGCAGCCAAAGGTGAGAAAGAACAAACCTAAGAGACATTAGGGCAGTTGGTGGTTCCTGTTTTTCAGAGTATATCGTATCGGTTCCATGGTAGGGTCCATACTCAGCGAATAAAATCCACATCTGACCTACTTCTCAAAGGACTGGAAAAGGAAATGGGGAAGAAGGAAGTGTGGGTCTTGTGGAAACCTCACTTCCTGAACAGAGCATCATTCTCCAAGAAGGGCTTTCCACTGCTGAGGATGCTGGTCCCATTTTCCAAGAACAAACCAGGCAGAAGATCCAGCTCTTGGGCCTGGAGTACCCATGGCCCTGGTCATGCACCCCATCAACATAGAAATTGGTCCAAGAGTAGGATGTGATTATGGAAACACCTTCCTCAATATTTTTATCTTTCTCTTCCAGATCTGCCAAAAGATAGAAGCACAAAATTGCCTTGGATGAGAAGAAGCACATAAATAAAACTCTTGTGAAGAGTTTCATCAATATAGAACAATGAATGTATGGGAAAACAGTGTTCTGGCTGCTTTGTTTTCTTTTTGGTTGATTACAGGCACTGCATGTGAACTCTGACCTATATTCTGTGGTTGTTCCTTCAATAAAAACTAAAACTTCAGCTGTGTTAGAAAATGAGAGGGTGTGTATCATTTGTCTTTCTTTTGCTAACATGTAAATACAAGAGAGCTTTATGATTAACTGATTAAAAAGAGAAGAAAGCTTCATAATTAGGTTTCATAGAGCTATAGATTTTGCATTAAGTGGTTTATTACAAAAAGTTGGAAACATTGATCTGAGTCATTAGACCGCTCTGATTGAATTTATGGTACATTGGGAATACTTGGGCCAATTATAGGCTTAAGGGTCCACTGTGGTGATATAATTCCACCTAAATGGAATTATAATATGGTCTATCTGGAGGCGCCTGGCTGGCTCAGTCAGAGGAACATGTGACTCTTGATCTCGGGTTTGTGAGTTTGAGCCCCACATTGGGTGTACAGATGACTTAAAAATAAAATTTGTTTTAAAAAATGGTATATCTGGTGATTACTTTAAAACTCTTGATCCTGTCCCTACTCTATTCTCATTTCTTTTTTTTTTTTAAAGATTTTATTTATTTATTTGACAGACAGAGATCACAAGTAGGCAGAGAGGCAGGCAGAGAGAGAGGAGGAAGCCGGCTCCCTGCTGAGCAGAGAACCCGATGTGGGGGCTCGATCCCAGGACCCTGGGATCATGACCTGAGCCGAAGGCACAGGCTTTAACCCACTGAGCCACCCAGGCACCCCTATTCTCATTTCTTTAAAAATTTTGCTCACAGAGGGGCACCTGGATGGCTCCGTAGGTTAAGCATCTGCCTTAGACTCAGGTCATGATCCAAAGGTCCTGAGATCGAGTCCCGAGTGCTCCCAGCTCAGTGGAGAGTCTGTTTCTCCTTCTCCCTCTGCCCCTTCCCCCTGCTCATGCTCTCTCTCTCTCAAATAAATAAATAAAATCTTTAAAAAAATTTTTTGTCCACCAGAAGGAACTGGTACACTTACGTTTCCATAACTAAAGTGAAATTTAAGACCTCATTTAAGTTTCAAATCCATTTGGACAAGTTCATATTTGTAATATTTAACTATAAAGTAAAAAATTTTTAGTGTCCTCCAATGGATAGTTTAAAAAAATTATTGAGATATTCATACGATGGAATATTATACAAACACTTTTAATTGTTTTTTTGAGTCTATTGAATTACCTGTGAAATGCTCATAATGTCATGTTAAATGAACAAAAGACAGGATATACAACACCATATTCAATGCGACATCAAATAGGTGAGCTTGTATATGTGCGTGTGTAGATATTTGGGGGCCGGAGTTCCCAGAACAAAATCTAAAGAAGTTTCACAGTCATAATCCTTGGGGACAGTATGATAGCAGATTTCTATTTCTCTACTTATGATTCCCTGAAATTTTGGAATTTACTATATTAAATAGTAATATGTCTTTGTTCTAGAGAAAAAGTCATTTTGTAAACGTTGTCCTTCAAAGGAACTCTCAGGAAGCCCACACAATTCATGCGACGATGCAACCTTTGTTCACTTCTGTGATTATGCCCAAATCCCGTCAGCGGCCACAAATCAAAAGTCATGTTTTTAACTTTATAACCACATTTTATTTTTTGTCCGATTTTGGGAAAATATTCTTATTCTGTTCACACACCCATTTTTATTCGGGAGCCTTCTAAAAGCCAAATGTGCCTTGTTCAGATAGATTGGCTATCTTGACGATACTGAAAAGCCTGAATGAAGGACTCGGCGTTGAGTCTGCTCAGGCTGCCCCCTAACAAACTCTCATAGTCTTGGCGACTTAAACAAGAGGCAGGATTTCCTCCCAAGTCCTGGAGGCGGGCAGCCTGGCCCCTTTCTGCTGAGGCTGTTGGCTTGCAGGTGGCTCCCTTCTCTGGGTTCTTGGAGGGCAGAGAAAGAGCTCTGGTCTCTCTTTTTACAAGGTCGCTAATCCTTTTGGATCAAGACTCCACCCCACGCCTCTGACCTCACTTAACATTCATTACCTCCTAAAAGCCCCATCTCCAAATGCAGTCACATCAAGGGTTTAGGGCTTCGGCGTACAAGTTGGGGGTGGGGCGTGGGTCGGGAAGTGGGGGAGACAATACAGTCCATAGCAGATTCTGAAAGCCTTTAGAAATGAAGATTTTCAAACATTTCAAGCACCGCTTGCCATAAAGCATACTGTCTGCCCACTTTCCTAACTGTGAAGACAATACCACTTACTCGAACAAACAAGTTTCCAATGTCTTGGTTTTATAAAACGATTTGCCATCTCTTCTGTTAGAGCGCCTATTCCTTTAAGGCCCATGAGCTCACAGCTGAGAAATAGGATGTTTCTCTAACCCAGAGGTTGAATTGCTTCTCCTGAGTGCAGTGTTTTTTGCTCCACCAAGAACAACTTTTCTCAGCATGAAGAACGAAAGTCTTAGAAGTATATGATGATGGTAAGACAAAAGCTTAAAATCCCATCAAAGTGACTTTTGTGCCATCAGGGCCTGGTTTTATGACTTTGTAAACCACAACATTTATTTTAAGCCTATTTGGGGAAGCCACAGTTCTAGATAAAGAAACTGTAGACATTTTCTTCCTGTTAAGAAAAACTGAGGAAAAGAACTTGACCCTGGATGATGTGGTTAACATGGATGCAACCTGGTCACTATTAGAAACGAGCCATGTGCGAATCCCAGGATTCTAAACTTGCAAAAGACAGATCCTGGGTATGCAGACTCTTACACAGGTTTCACCAGGCCACTGTGTTATTGGTTTATTATGGCTTTTATCTGTCTCTGCTTACAAAATCCTGTTGCTTTTGAAGCACCTATCCGATCCTGTTTTCCCCATTAACCCCGTTATTTTTAACCCTCAATTTTGCGGAAGACAGGATTTGGAGGAACACATTATATGCAACTGTTGCAAAAATGCCTGTACATAAAATATTTTATATGAATAAAAAATGTATTCATTACAATATTTTATAATCACTCCTCTTTCCCTTCTTTTCAAAACTCAACTCTGCTGGGGCATCTGGGTACCACAGTCAATTAAGCATCCAAGTCTTGGTTTCAGCTCAGGTCATGATCTCGGGGTCGTGGAATTGGATCCCCACATCGAGCTCTGTGCTCAGTGCGGAGTCTGCTCCCAGTTCTCTCTCTCCCTCTCCCTCTGCCCCTCCATCCACTTGCACTCTCTCTCTCTCTCAAATGAATAATAGAATCTTTAAAAAATAAAAATTAAATTTAAAAAAAACCTGGATTCTGGCTCTATGTGACATTAAATCTTATTTTCTCCTATTTAATCTGTTTCGTGTCAATTTTATTCTTAGTCCAGCTATAAGAACCTAGGAGGGGACAGGAATTCTTGCTCCTTGACTGATGGGAGAGACAAGCTCTTCAAAGGCAGGGATAGTGAGGTCATACCATTCACCATATAATGACATTCAGCAGACGTGCGTCCAGTGACATGGGTACCATGAATGAAGACATTGATAGGCTCTTCCATGTTATACCATCGTCACACAGACCTGCTTCCTACATGTTAACCTGGGATTTTGCAACCATGTCTGAGAGCTGGAAAGATCAGGAAATGTTGGATATGAGAAAACTAACCTATAGACATGCAAGCAAGCTAGAGAAGACCAGGCTAAGAGGCTAGGCCTGGGCCCAGTTCTGCCAACCTCCAGGCCATGCTCTTTCATCCAGGCTGAGCTCCTATTTTATCTTTTTAACATCTTTGCATCAAAGATTCCATTTCCTACTAAACTGTAGAATGATTTATGCAACCGGCACACCCATCTACATACACGCCACCCTTCCACGTGCTTCTCATACTATTTTTAGATTGGATGTTACTTGTATGTGAGATCTTTATTTTTATAAAATGGCCTAGAAGTTTAAAGAAAGCATGTAGGGGCGCCTGGGTGGCTCAGTGGGTTAAAGCCTCTGCCTTCGGCTCAGGTCATGATCCCAGGGTCCTGGGATGGAGCTCTGCATCGGGCTCTCTGCTCAGCAGGGAGCCTGCTTCCTCCTCTCTCTCTGCCTGCCTCTCTGCCTACTTGTGATCTCTGTCTGCCAAATAAATAAATAAAATCTTTAAAAGAAAGAAAGAAAGAAAGAAAGAAAGAGAAAGAAAGCATCTAGCACACACACATTGCCTGGTTTGTAAGTATGAAGCAGCACTTCCTTCCAACCTTCTCATGAACTCCATCCTGGCTCTCTCTTGACAGTCTCTCCCATAGACCCAAGACTGCTGGGCTCTTGTCTCCTGCAATCTCTCATACTCACCACATAGTTCCCATCTAGGAGTCTTCACACATACTGTTCCCTCTGCCTGGAAAGCATCCTCACTTTGTTAAGATTCATATAACATTTAGTTCTTTCTCAGGCATCTCCTCCTGAGAGAAGTCTTCTTTATGTCCCTCATTAGACCTATACCCCCAATTACAGAGGTCTCATGACACAACATGACTCTCCCTCAGGTTCCTCAACATAGATACCATTTTACTTGAATGGATGTGATTAGTTGATGGCTATCTGCCTGATAGCAGAGACTCTGCCAGTTTTGCTGAACCCAGAATTTGGCGCATTACTGCCAGGCCCACATTGGTTTCATCGTCTTATTCACCCCATCTTTGAGGTCTCAAACCATCTGGCTGCCTTTTGTGGTGTGAGCTTCTGTACCTGGGTACGTTTTGAGCAGCCCTCCTTAAATAACATCCAAGACTCAACAGTTTCTTCCTTTGTAATCCCCTATTGTTATCCTGGAGCCCTATGGCTGTGGTGGTGAGGTGTGGGGGGAGGGATGCGTTCTCTGGTGTCCTGGGATGAAGTCTCCATGTTTTAAGTGAGCCTGTGCCCCTGGGCGCCCGCATTTACAAGGGCTTCTCAGCTTCGTTTTGCTTTCTTTCCTGCCTCCCACTCCCACCCTGCTCCAGTTAAGTGAGACAGGAAGGCTAGGGGGACCAGAGCTGGGATTTCCCTTCCCCTGTCCATTAGTCTTCTGTGAAACCCCAGTAGGTTAGGCTCTGGTGAGATAGTTTCTCTTGAGAGCGGGCCTCGTTAATAAGAACAGAATTTTCTGGGTATATTTCAAAATGGCTACTTCCCTCCCCCACCCGCGGCCAGAAGCACAGGCAATGGTTTTTTTTTCTCTCTTATCTTCACAGTGAGAATCTTTTAGGGATCCTTGTAGGAATCGTGAATGTGTGGCGCCTCCCATCAAGCTGGATCCCCTGGAGTTTTTAATGGTCAGACTTGTCCATGCTGAGCCTTCAGAAATTCATCTATCAGAGTTGAGGCTCTCCTCCCTAGGTACTATTTCCCGCAGAATGTTCTGGTCTGGGCTTGTGATCCTGTGGGCTGTGATTCTCTCAGTCTGCCTCCATCTCTTCAATTTGGGGGACAGAGGTTTGCCCTGTAACCTCACTTCTCTGTTGGATATAAACAGAGTTATCGATTTTCAGCTTGTTCAGCGTTTTCCTTGTTGTAAGTTCCTTACATGCTGGACTGGAAACCAAAAGTCCAGTTTTGCTCAGCATAGGGAAAGAGCTTTTGAGCAGTCCTGCCTGACTTCCCCTTCCTGCACCTTTACTGAGGCCCCACAATGCTTCAAGTGCAGTCCCACATGGGCTCCATGGAGGTTTAACTCCAAACAGTACAGGAAAAAAGATCTTACAGTTGATACATTTCATAACAGGCTATTTGATTTATAGATATATATATATAGATAGATATGGATATATAATATATATATAAAATTATATAAAAATATATACATATATATGTATATATACACTCAAAGTTCATATTTTAATAGGCTGGAGTTTCTTATATAGATTTTTTGTCAGATGGCATTTGAGTAATTTGAGATAATTATTTATACAAAACTGATTTCGTATAACTGATTTCTTGATAGCAAGAACATTTATAAGAAGTTTTTTTATTAATGAGAGTACATAAAAAGAAAAGACAGCGATGTACATGTCTGGCCCTCTGTGACTAAGTTAGTAAATATTTTGTGCAATATTTAGATCATGGATAGGCACTGTAAGAAATTACTAATGAGCTTATTTTCTGAGATCATGGATAGGCACTGTAAGAAATTACTAATGAGCTTATTTTCTAATCAAAACTGACAGGAACAAGTGCATACAAGGCATTAATCACACAGAGAATCAGAATGCTCATAGAAAGAACAAAGACGAAAGATTAAGAACACAAGAAGAATGGGGTACAAGGCTAGGATCTTACTTAAATCACTAGGGAGAGCAAAGTCAAGTGGAAGTATGAAAGGATGATACCTCTCAAATATTAGCCCACATTTCCCCTGCACGTCTAACCCCGCTGTGGCTTCTCTTATCCCTTCCACCCACATCCCAATTAAGTCATTCTGTGCTCATTGCCTCAGAGGAAAGTTGTGACTTTGTGGAAAGGAGAGGATAACAAAGAATCCTTTATCTTTTATGTTCCAAAGGCAGGTGCCCTTAGAGAAATAGAAAAGCTTGGACAAAATGCCTGTTGGGGGGAAGAGAGGACATTTTCTCCTTCTCAGACTAGAAAGATACCCCAGACTTGTGGAAGATAAAAGAGACAGATGGGAGTGTGTGTGTCAGCATCTTTGTGTTGAGTGAGTCACTCAGTCAACAAGAGGAAAGGAATATTGGTGGGTTCCAGATGAAAGGGTATTCTGTCTTTTCTCCTGGTTAGGACCCTGGAGAGGCAGCAAAACCTGTCAGAGGGTTGGTGAGATCCAAAGGGAGAAGGAACTTGCACTTTCAGCTCCATAAGACACCACCTAGCAGGAAGCAAGACCCTTGAGAGGTAATATGTTTGCACATGGATCAACAACCAAAGGACCCATTGAATAATGGTTGTCTCTTTGGACATATCCAAGATGTTCTCCATCCCCATCATGCCTTGGCAGTACCTAAGCCCACATATAGACCCACTTAGAAAGGGAATGAATGACTCAAATCAAGCATTTCCTGTCATCCCAGGAGAACAGGACCTACATTAAATTAAGGTGAATTACAGCAAGGTACATAATTTATTTGTGAACGTAAGTCTAGAATCACACCTGCTATCAGCTAATGGGGACAGTTCAGTCCCCTCTAAAATGTACTGAATGCCTATTATGTGTTGGGTACTAATCTAGGGATCTTCCTCTACTTTATGTCCATCACAATCTATAACAAAGAAACAAGGCTTAGGGGGTTTAGGTAACTTGCCAAGATCATAAAGTTAGTGTGTAGCAGAACAACAACTCCAGCCATTGATGGAGAGCAAACTCTATGCTGTTAACCTTTTCGGTATTCTGACTCCTCCTGGAGGACAAAATACAATGACGAAATACTCCGTCTCCATCCCCCTTGAGCTTGCAGTTTAGAATGAATAAGAGGAAGGAGAGGGTTTGCAAGGACCCCAACCCAGTCCTGTTGGGTAAGAATGCACAGGAACAAAAAGACTGGATTATCCTGTGTCCTCGTGAGAAGGGAATCTCGGCTAGAGATTAGAAGACAACCAGGTATAGATTATCTACTTCAAAAGAAGTAACACCAGTTTTGGGTCAGAGTTTGGTGCGAACCTGGAGTGGGTGGTGCATCAGCTGTGAGACCTTGGGCAGATAACTAACCTAGCTGAACTTCATTTTCTTTATCTTTAAGAGAGAAATAATACTATCCATCTCATGGGATCATCAAGAAGTGAATGAGATCATATAGATGAAACAGCCTAATAACTGGTTGATGATCAGTACACATTAGCTCTTTCCCCCTCCCTCCAGCACAAAGAATCCTCAAGAACTACCACCCCATTCTGAGTCATTGCCAGTTAACGAATTCCCAGTTTGAGATGCCAGGTGAAGCTTCCATGGAGCCTTCCATGGTGAAGGCCAACACAAGCTCCTCAGGTTCTCAGTGTCAGATAGACATAGCCTGCCTTTGAACCAGAGTTCACTTGGATTGTCTAGAATTATTTGAGGTCACTTCACCTGAACAAGTTACTCCACACTGGACCCTCCTAGTCTGGGGATTACTGAGTAAACCCCTGGGTCCAAAGAACTGGCCATAATCTACCTCCCGCTGACACTACTCCCAACACAGCCATCAGAGGCCAAGTCTCCAACTTCAGTGAGCATGTATTGAGTTTCCCTAGGTGAAAATACATGGCAGGAGTGATAGAAAGATAAGTAAGACTTCCAGCAGTTCAGAATCTGGAGGAGGACAAGGATACACATAAACATAACTGACACAAAGTAGACTGGTAAATTACACAAGGGAGCATCAACGTTCAATAGAACAAAAATGTAGAATGACTAGACTGGACTGAAGTCCCTTAAAAGAACTGAGATTTGAACTGGGCCTGGAAGAATGGCTCTGGCTATACCCAAAGATCATGGGAGTCTGAGAGAAGAGAATAAAGTAAGAAACTTCAAAGCAGAGGGAACGGTTTAGACAAAGTCAGATGGGTTAGAAAGTCCACACTGGGTCCAGGCTTGAGATGTGGCCAAAATTCATGTGCAGTAGAAAGCGACCATGGATGCTCAAAATTTGGAGGTGTTTTTTTTTTTTTTAAGATTTTATTTATTTATTTGACAGACAGAGATTACAGGTAGGCAGAGAGGCAGTCAGAGAGAGGAGGAAGCAGGCTCCCTGCTGAGCAGAGAGCCTGGGGCTCGATCCCAGGACTCTGGGATCATGACCTGAGCCGAAGGCAGAGGCTTTAACCCACTGAGCCACCCAGGCGCCCCTCAAAATTTGGAGGGTTTTTAATGCCACTTGAAAGTCTCTATCATATGGAACAGAGTCATCACAGATGGTTTTATAAAATGGCTTGAACATCGCTTGATGAATAAGGACAAGTATGATGATTATTACATGTCCTAACTAGAGTAAGTATATCTTTCTGAACAATCGCGTGCTAAGAAAGTAGTATTGATGGGATAAAACTTTGGCTTCTGCCTCTAATTTAGCACTCCTCCCCACTGATCCAAATCCATTGTCTGTCAACTCTGAGTACATAAGGTCACCTTAAAATGTTACCGTAAAAAAAAAAAAAAAAAAGAAAGAAAGAAAGAAAGAAAGAAAGCTATATCTGGATCCTACTCCCACAAATTCTGACTTATCCAGTCTGGGGTATAGTGTAGGCATTGGTATTTTTTTTAAATTCCTCAGGTGATTCTAATCCTGAGGCAGAGCTAACATCCACAAAGTGTGGACCCTGCACCAGCAGCAGCAGCAAGCCCTGGGAGCTTTTTAGAAACAGAAAAGCTTGGGCCCTGACCCAGGCCTACTGGATCAGAATTTTGCATTTTTCACAAAAATCCCCAGGTGGTTTGTAAGCATGAAAATCTGAGAAGCCCCAAGATACCCATTCCTGCCCACTCACTCCCCACCACTGTCAAACCCATTTTTAGCCTGAAAACGGAAGAAGGAAAAGCCCCAAAGATCGAGATCTGTGATTATTACTAAATCCCATAACAGAAACATGAGTAAACTTATCTCAAGTTTGCAGGGTCAGGGTTTCACTGCATGGCACGAGATGACTTCAAGCAGAAAAAAAGGAAGAGAAAAGCATTTGTTTAAGCAGAAGGATTCCTGACAGAAGGACTGAGTCCTAAAATAGTCCAAGGCAGATGGGGTCAGCAAAAGCCTTTGGTGACTGGGAACATATCATGATTTAGCACGTGTCCCTGACACAGCAACCCGGGCTCACAGGATGGTGAGTCAAGGCCCAGGGTCTGCTCCTGGGTCTGCCCGAGCTTCTTCGAGAAGGGCACAGGGTTTTCCCCTCCACCTACAGTCACACACAGGACTGTGTATCTATTGTCATTTTTACCTGCAATCAGTAAGCTGCAGGCCCTCAGCTGTGCTCGAGTTAAAAGAGAAAGCTCAGACCAGCAGCAGCCATCAGTCAATGGTAGCCTAAGGCATGGACCATTACACAGATGTAGAATCCAATCTCTAACCTTTGGAAATTGCTATGGTCTGAATAGCATAGGTTGAAACCTAACCCTTAAAGGTGACGGAATTAGCAGGTTGGGGCGGGGTGGGGGGGATCTTGGGGAGGTGATTAGATCATGAAGGTGGAACTCCCATAAATGGGATTAGCGCCCTAATAGAAAGAGACACCCGAGAGCTTCCAAGACCCTTCCACCATGTGAGGACACAGCAAGAAGTCTGTAAGTGGGAAGAGGACTGTCACCTGACCCTGATCCCAGCCTTGCAGCCTCCAGAACTGTGAGCACTAGTCCATGGAATTTAGGTAGAACCATCCACATGGATAAGACAGAAGCCATGACTAAGCACCATCTTGGCTTCAGAAAATGATGAAATTGCAAAGTTGTTCTTTGTGTTTAAAGTAGAAGCCTGGTAAAGAGCCAGCAGTGCTCAAGGCACTGAGAGCTGAGCTGGAAGAGAACTCTGCAGCAAGAAAAATTCCTCTCAGAATGAAACCCAAGCGGACTGGTGAAAACATCGATGGATCCCTCCTCCAATGCCTTCCGAACATGTTCCCAGAGACCAGTAGAACCTCAGGCTCCACGTGGGAGGAAAGATGTCACTTAGGTCTTCAAAGTTAGCCTGTAACCAAATCTTGGTAAATTAAGAAATGACTCCAAAATCTTCAAACTACAGTTTGCAACTGATTTCCTCCTACTTATTATAATGGTAAGTCCCCAGGAGACTCCAGCCTGTGCTTCCTACAGAGAAAAGGACAGTAACACCAAAGAGTTAACCTCTTTTACCTAGGTGGGATTCTAAAACGAATTGCTTTCCAGCTTCCGAAAAATGTTATTTTGGAGGTATGACTCTAATTCATAGCCAAACGTGCAAAGGCGTCAATCACATCTGGAGACAGCTTAGACCGGAAGTAGTTTCCTGGGGAAACAAACCAGGAAGGGCAGCCGGTCTCCAGCGCTCGCTGAGTACACATGGTCTTCACACACACCCCGCAGTACCACAAGGGCTGGCTAAAGGCTTGCTAGTCTTTTAATCCTTATTGTTAATATTTTAGGTTAAACAATACGAAATTGCCATTTGTGTGGGTCAAAACAGTCAGATACGGACAAATTTCAGACAGTTCCACCTACCATCAAATTGACCAAAAGATGTTAGATGGTTAATGTTGGGAAAGACTGCAAGGAGATAAGGTTGTTCATACTCTTGTGCAGGTAATATAAATTGTTATAATGTTCTTAGAGATAAATTTGACAGAATGTACAAAAAACTTTAAGGTTTTCACGCTCTCTGACACAAAATCCCGATACCTGGGGAGCTATCATAGAAAGTACAAAGATGTACTCTCCAACATTATTTAAAATAATTGCTGGAGCACCTGGGTGGCTCGGTCAATTAAGCATCTGCCTTCGTCTCAGGTCTTGATCTCCGGGTCCTGGGATCAAGCCCAGCACCAGGCTCCCAGCTCAGCGGAGAGTCTGCTTCTTCCTTTTTTCCCTCTCCCTCTGCCCCACCCCCCACTGCTCATGCTCTCTCTCTCTCTCTCTCTCTCTCTCAAATAAATAAATAAAATCTTTTAAAAAAATAAAATAAAATAATTGCTTAGATGTCTAATAATAGGGACTATAATATAATGTTGGAGAATATAAAAGTGGACAAAGATACTCAAAATAAAAACCCTGTAAGAGGTAATTCTGGGTGATTTTTTTCTTTTTCATTTCTTAAAAATTTCTGTGTTTGTAAATACATTTTTATATTCATTAAAAAATTTTAAAAGAAATAAAACTGTAGAAATTTTTTAAAAAGAACCAAAGTCATCCACTCTCCCATATACCTTGGAGTCTGAAGACCAGAGCTACCTACACCCCCACACACTCAACTTACCGTATATTAACATATTATTCTAGAATACTCCTGTCCAGGCAACCACTCTGACTGTTTATTATAGGAATTTCCCTCAAGACCCATCAACTCTTCCATTAAAAAGCACTGATTGAAAAAAAAAATGGGCAAAAAAAAACATTGATTGCACCTTCAGCCGATTTAAATCCTTGTGTCAAAAGTCTTCCCCTCTGTTTCCAACAGTCCAGGACTACTGTATTGTGATCCTTCACCAGCCTTAATCCACCCCACACCTCCACACACATACACGTGGAAAGGCCTACCTTCCTCCAACTTCCCAATTTTCAACAAATTCTGACCTTGCCATCCAAGTTGTAGGAGATTTGCTAGCATAAAAATCAAATAAGATAACCAATCCTACAGAGAACCTAAAGAGGAAGGTAGGTTAGGAAGCAGCATTCCTCCATGCTCAGTAACATTCGGGCAGTGAGATAAGGCAAAGTGAAATATTTGCTCAACTGCTATGTAGTGCACTAGGATAACCCCACACGCCTTTCACCTTTGTATAATCCCTTCCCCTGTGAGTGTGGGTGGTACTTTGATACAATGAGATATCTCCATTGTGATGATATGATTAAGGTTATGACAAGGGATTTTTTCAATTGACTTTGTATTAATGAGGATAGAAATTACTCCAGTGGACCTCAGGTAATCACAGGAGGCTTTAAAAGAAGAGCGTTTTCTCAGGCTAATGGCAGAAATCAGAAAGATTGCAAGCATGAAGATTGGGGGGGTGGTCACATGGCAAGGAATGTGGGTGGCCCATAAGAACTAAAGGTGATTCCCAGCTGGCAGCAGTGAGGAAACAGAGGTCTCTGTCCTACAAATCTCAGGAATGGTATTCTGCCATCAGCCCAGATGATCTTGGAAGTGGAGTCTCCCCCAGAGACTCCATATGAGAACTCAGCCTAGCCAACACCTTGATTTTGGTCTTGGGAGACTCTAAGCAGAGAAACTGGCTAAGCATACCCTGTCTTCTGATGCACGTAACCATGAGTTATAAATGGGTGGTGTTTTGAGTTTCTATGTTGGCAGTTTTTGCCACACAAAAGAGAAAACTAATGCACCAAGTCATGGATACAAGTTTAAGATAAGACAAACGATCACCACGAAGCTCTCAAGGCTCACATTGGATCCCAGAGTAGCAGTGATGCCCAGAGGGACCTACCCAACAGCTTCCCACAAGGGAGGCCTGGACAAACCAGAAGGACAATCACTGACTGAGCAGATCCTTTAGTGGGAGAAGTGACAGGTCACTGAGGAGGGAGGGCTGCACTGAAAGCTATACAATAAAAAGGTAACAGGATTTTTAGTAGGTGCCTAACTCTCCCCTATGCAACCCCACTAAGGGTGGGATTTAGTTGGCAGCAAAAGAAAACTGCCCCAGAAACAAGATGTAGAATTGACCTGAGCACACCAAGGACTCCAACCTGGCACTGAGTTAGAGAGTGGGGGCTCAGATGGGCTACTGGGGTCAAGGGCACAGACAAAGAAGGGTTAGAGGAGGAGCAAACCAGCCAGACAGTTCTCCTCGGTGTCGCTCAGGCACAGTACAGGGCCCGTTGCCCAGGATCTGGTCTCACTACTGTGAGGTCTCCTTCAAAGGACTACCTCTGCTCTTCTCTATCACCTTCTCACTCTCCCTCCAAGGGCCAGGATAAATCCCATCTCTTCCAGGACGTCTGCCCTACCACCCTTGCCTGGCCTCACCTTCCTATAGCTGAATGCTGACTTCCAATAAAAGATTCCTAATGGACGGAAGGCATTTCCTACTTGATTCGTTCCAAGAGTAATGACATCATTTCTTCAAGCAAAACCCCACCCCCACTTCAAGGCAATTTTAATGATTAAAGACTTTCTCCTCACTCTAAACCAAAATCTATCACTGAGTAACTGTGTCGCTACTTCTCCAAGACCCACTTTCCTCATTCCTAGTGGGAATCAAATTAGCACGTCCCTCAGGAGAGAGTTGGGAGGATAAAATAAAATAGTCCCAGTGGAAGACTAGACTGTGTCTGACACATAGTCAGGGCTTGATAAATGGTGGTTGTTACATCATTGAAAGAAATGTTGTAAAGCATCTGCTACAATGTCCAGTGCTCTGTGGGCTCCATAGGAATGGCAGCTCTTATCAGCTATGGCAGCAGAAGCTACACAGAGACCCCACTCCTCTTTTTGCAGCTGATGCCTTCCAAATAAATAAAGAGAGTTGGGTAAGCTGCCTGAAATACAATATATGGCCAATAAATGTAATTTCCCTTGATCCCTTCTTACCCTCTTGCCCAAGTACAAGTCCTGCTTTGCAGGTCATCTTTTCCAGAAGCCCTCTGCTGGATTTATAAATGCCCTTTTCCACAAGAAGCCCCAGCTCCAAACTGAACAGAGCTCTGCAGGTGTGACTGAGTATGTGAACACAGAAGGGCCGTGAGCACATTCACCTGGAAACAGTAGTCCTCCTTACTTGATGGAATGCTTTTCCAAATATAAACCCGGAACTTCACGTGGACTACTTACATTTCCATTGCTGGTTCTCTAATTGAATCCTTCAAGGTTATTTGAAATTGGAATTCTATCCTCCATTATATTTGCTCTTCTTGGTTTTGTCATCTGCAAATTTGAGAGCCTATTTCCCAAGCTCCTTCGTTATTTGGCCCTAATTTTGTTCCCATATCTCATCCCTTGTTGGATTTTTAGATGTTTAAGGGTAAAAAAACAAACAAACAAACTATGCAGTATAATGTCCTCTGCAGTAGTAGCTTTTAAACTTTTGTAGCTGAAGCCCATAATGAGAAATACACTTAACATTGCAACCCAGGCCATTCATGCACGCGCGCGCGCACACACACACACACACACACTCACACACCCTGATATAAATGTTTAATAAAATTATACTTATATTCATGAGCCCTCTGATTTGCCCATTCTATTGCTTATTATTATTATTATTAATTGTTGGTCGAGACCCATGTAATTGATGTCATGCTCCATTAATGCATCCTGGGCCATAGTTTGAAATATGCTGTTCTATAAAAGGGTTTTTTAAATTTCCCACTAAGGTGGCAGGAAAAAAATTGTGCCCAGGGACAGAGAATGATAGCAGTACTGCTTAAAGAAATCTTTGTTTTATCTTTAAAACCCTTGAGAATATTGTGCTTCATGGCATAATCCAGCCATGTGTATTTTCATATAAAGCTAGTAGGATTTTCTCCATTTTTTTCTAGTAAAAATTATAACACATAAAAATGTTCTATTTTTATCCCATGCTTTGTTAGCCCTTCAACGCTCCACCAGAAAGCCATTGACAGATGGGCACCCCGGCTTGAGAAGAAAAGCTCCGCAGGTCCCGAAACTGGGCTGACCACATAGCCATTCCTCAGCAAGAATGGGTTTACTTATCCACAGGCTATTTCCCTGAAGAAGGGAATGTGTATGAGATAACAAATGTTATTTGCGTTTTACTTGGGATAGAAAGGAAATATGGGATAAAGGGATTATTCGTGAAAGATAGACCAGGCAGATGGGCTGTGTTAGGAGACAATTCTCCGTGCATCTCCCATACTTCCATGTATCTTACAAGCTGAGGCTTTGACTGCCTTCTTCACGGACTTTTATTTTTGAGAAGTTTTATGCAATGAAACATTCTTGAAAGAACATGCTTAAACACAGAAAGAGTATCCCCCTTGAGGGCACCTGGGTGGCACAATCAGTAAAACGTCCAAGTCCTGGTTTTAGCCCAGGTCATGGTCTCTGGGTCATGAGATCGAGCCCTGCATCGGGCTCCCTGCATCGGGCTCCACAGTCAGTGCAGTCTGCTTAAGTTTCTCTCCCTCTGCACCCCCTTCTAAAATAAATAAATACATCTATTAAAAAGAAGAAAAAGAAAAAGAAAGTGTATTTCCCTCAGAGGTAAAGGGCATGTTTGTTTACTGTTCGACATAATATGGGTGTCTCCCTCTAGTCTCTGGCCAGGCATGCTTACAGCCCATTGTACAAGATTTGGGATCCTTAAGCTCAGGGTTCTTCTTCCGTAATGTACCCCACTGCGTGTGTGGATGCTACCTTGCCCGCTTTATGTTCCCTTGTGGAAACTAAGGCTCAGAAGACTACAGCCAATTCTGATGTTCTGGCTACTACCTTTACTGTGACTAAAGAACTGTCCTTTATCCTCAGACCTGGCAGTCTCCCATCAGCAAACAGGAATTGCAGCAGGCTAACCCGTGAGTTTGCAGGAGGGTAAAATCTGTAGCTTTCCTCAGTTCTTAGCAGTCTCATGTTACTGGTTCCAACAGGCAAGTTCATGCCTTGAAGTAATTAGATTTATGTTTTTTTTCTTATTTCATTTAGTCATTCAATAAATAAGCATTTATTGATTGCTTAATCAATGCTGGGAGGCTTCCAAGAGGCTGAGGATCTGGAGACCCAGCATTTGCCAAAACTGAGTCTCATAATGAAAAACAAAACCTCATAGTAAAACAACGTTTAGTGAGAGAAGACCAACGAGTAACCAAATGGACTGATAGGACCATTTCAGAGAGGGTAAGCGCTACAAGGAAAATATCCCAGAGTGATACAGGAGAGCATGTTGGGGTGGACGGGGAGCAAGGGTTGACTTGAGACTGGGTGATCAAGGAGGGCCTCTCAGAGGTGGTGAAATTGGAACTGAGACATCCATGACCAGGTCAACCAGCCAGGAGGAAAAGGTCTTGGGAAAGAGTATTCCGGGAGTAACTGCAGTGGGTGCCCTATGGCAGGAAACAGGGTGATGTGCTCAGGAAGTGAAAGCCAAGGGAAGGAAGAATAATGGCGGATGAGGTTGGAAAGGGGGGCAGGGCAGGGCAGGAGCCTCGGAGACCACAGAACGGCTTTGATTATCATTGTTGTCGCTCTTGGCTCCTTCCCTTCAGCCCTGGAGCCCTCCAGCTCTCCTCCTGTTTGAAAGTGCCTCCCTGGGCACCTTCTCCACGGAGCCCCTCGGTGGTTTTCTGGATTGGAAAATGAGTGGTAACTGCCCTAAGGCTTTCATTTATGGCCCACAGAAATATTTCCATGATACGAATGGAACTGTAAAGACTGGTGGGGTGGGGGGTGTGTCAGGACCATCTCCAAAGCCCAAATTTCAGATGCCTGGCAGCATGGAGGAGAAACT
This sequence comes from Enhydra lutris kenyoni, assembly GCF_002288905.1. NCBI lineage: Eukaryota > Metazoa > Chordata > Mammalia > Carnivora > Mustelidae > Enhydra > Enhydra lutris. Next base: position 50,325,017 of record NW_019154099.1, read on the forward strand.
TCTGAGCAGGTACTGCCCTGGGAACACTTTCCATCACAGCAGCTGTCAGAACAGCCTCCTTCTGGTTCAAGTTTAATTCCCAGATGTAGATGCTCATCTCTGGAAGAAAAGGAATGAAGAGTGGCTTCCAGTGGCTTATTTAAAGAGCTTCTGATGCTTCATGAGAAGTCTTATTTGGCACTCATCAATTAGTGGCTTCCTGCCAGGGGAAAAAGAGGAAGTTGACACAACACCTTGTGACAAGGAAAGTCATTAGGTAATCTCATCAATTCCTTATTTCTGTATGAAACTCAGGAATAAGGTAAAACTCATTCAGTCAAACAAATCAAATTAGTTATATTCCCCAAATAAAGTAAAACTAATTCTGTGAATCTACTAATTAAAAGAAATTGGGAGACCACAAGTCAAAAGTCTATAATATAGTACCAATGTCAAAAGCAAGGCCACCTTATTCTTTCTAGTAAGTAGAGCAACTTGAAATTACCACTACCTTAGGTTTCCAAGGAGATGCTGAACCTGATACAAGGAAGAGAATGTTCTACATGATACCACTTGACCTATACAGTGGTATAATTCATGCCGTCCGTGATATAGATGTATAATTTTTGCTTCCCTTAATTCATTAGCAATCCCATTATTTCGTGTTAGGGATTGTCTCCTTAGTGAACACATTTTTTGGTAGATAATTCACAGGTAAATTCATCAGAGGTGACAAAGTCCTACGATTATCTGGTCATGGCGGACGGTATCTTAGGGAGAAGGAGAACTACTGGAGGACACCACAGCTATCTGAATTCTCTAATATGAGCAAGAAAAAGGAAACGCTTGCCATTCCGGTGAGACCTAGAGGCCCATTTCACGGAGCTGGTCCACGTGAGGTGGATCTGAAGGCCTCTCCAGCACGCGCAGTATCTCCAGGCGAGGAGGAGTTGGCCACACAGCACAGAGGCTAGATCTCAGCACAGGGAGATTTCTGCCCCCAGCACACAGAAGACAAAGTAGGAGTTTCTCAGAACGGTTCTGTCACAACATTTATGGTTTTCGGTTTGGAGAAGGCATTGCTTTCCGGTCCAGAAAGATCTGAAAAGGTTGGTGATGGGAATTTCCACAGCACGTGGATTTCCGAATCCAACTTGATCCCAGGCTCGGGGTGCAGGCAAAGCCAGACTGCCACCTACTGACGCACAGAAGGGGTGACCTGGCATTGTTCTCTTGTTCAGTGTTAACAAAGATGCCCCTGGTTACGAATGGCGCATGAACTCCTCCTGCCATAGGAATGAAGGAGTCATTGATTTGGGACCTGGATTATGTATTTTTTTAATGGTTGTAGAAAGTACTTTGCTTAAACATACAAAATATTTGCTGGTGGGGCAAAACAGGAAGAGGAAGTTGGGTATGCTGAGGTTGGGAAGGACAAATATGACTTCATTTGCTTCAGTATAAGAAAGGAGAGACAGTAGGCTTGCTTCATATAACCGAAAACTCCTTGAAGGCAGAAATTATATCCTAGGTAGGGTTCTTCTTTCCTGGTTTGGGCATCTCTCCTAGCATGTACTAAAGGCCGACAACAGTTTATTAAATTCTAAAGGTAATAATAATAAAATAAAATAAATAATAAAAATAAAATAAAACCCAACTCAGAGGCTCACAAAAATGAACCAAGTAACCCTCGGTTTAAATCCTGCTCCTAAGTGTGTCCTTTGGGCAGTTTATTTAACCTCTCTGCGTTTCAATTATAATCTTTTTTTTTTTTTTTTAATTTGAGGGAAGGAGAACACGAGAGAGAGAGAGAGAGAGAGAGAGAGACAGAGAGAGACAGAGAGACAGAGAGAGAGAGAGCAGGAGCACGAGTCGGGGGAGGGGCAGAGGGAGAAGCTAACTCCCGCTGAGCAGGGAGCCAAATGTGGGGCTCAATCCCAGGACCCTGAGATCATACCCTGAGCTGAAGCCAGATGCTTAACCGACTGAGCCACCCAGGCGCCCTCAATTATAATCTTTAAAATGAAGGTGATGTGACTTCCGTCACTGAGTCAATCTACCAGGACTACATGTCACGATGGATACGACAAACTTATCGCAGTGCTTGGTACACAGTAGTTCTTCAATAAACAGAAGTTTTTTAAAGAGCAAAACAAACCTAAGGCCCTATGCGCTCTGCCTGCTCTGACCCAGGGAGCTGGTCTCATGCTTTCCTCTGCCTGTGAAAAGGTTCTTCCACTGGCCAGCCAGTTGCCTGACCTAACTCATGAGCACAACCCTGAGAACCATCGCAAAGCAGCTTGGGGAGGTGGGAGATTAATTGAAGACTTTTATTATTGTTATTTTTAGTTACAAAACTGCAGGGGAACAATTCCTGTCGGAGAGTGCATCTCTTGCTGGAAGGCAGAGACACAGGTGGGAGGAGGGCTGGCCATTAATCATAAGGAAGCAGGGAAGGAAACTGAGACAGGAAATGTCAACACCAAAGTATCCTTACGCTGGGTCAACCTTAAGGCCCAGGCACAGAGCAGCATGCTAAAAGCTGGGGATCCCCCCACTACAAACAAAGGCACCGGAGAGGAAACAGCAAAGCAATAGAATGTCAAACCAAAAATAAATCGGGCACATTTCCCTTGTAAAGCAGAGGGACTAGCTCCTCTTCCACTTGGCTCTCGATGTCATGCTGAAATTCTGGGAATCTGTCCTGAAAGAAAATGCTTTCGTGCAGATAAGAAATAAAGTGGAGGCCAAAATCATGGAGGATAAGTGCATAGCTTCGCCTAACTTTCATGAGCCTCTTTTTCTAGCCCATGAATTGGGGATAAAATCCCCCCCTTACCCTCCTTTCAGAGCTACTATGGACACCAAAGGATAACAGGGGTGACAGTGGCCTTGTCATGACTCTTAGAGATTTTTTGACTCCTGTCCTAATAGAAAATGAAAAACCAAAACCTTAATGGACTCATCCTGCCCTAATCAGCTGAGGCAGGGCCAACCCAGCCACAAGTTTCCAAAGGGATCTGAGGGTTTGATTCAAACTTCTAAAGAAAATTTACTCCCCATCTGATTCTGTCAAAAGTTGGCTTTTCCAGACAAGTACTTCTCTTTTTGAAAGCAACAAATGCTGTTAATATTACAAATTAAGCCCTAAGGAATAAATTAAACATTTATGTTAGGGCAGCTTTTATCCCTAAAAAATATTTTACTCTCAATATCATTTTTATCTGCAGTTAGTGCGTTATGTGGGGGACTGATTAAGAGCACAGTTTAACTCTGCCTTTGGCTGCGGTCGTGATCCTGGGGTCCTGGGATCGAGCCTCACATCAGGCTCCCTGCTCAGTGGGGAGCCTGCTTCTCCCTATCCCTCTGCTCTTCCCCCTGTTTGTTGTGCTCTCTCACTCTCTCTTTGTCAAATAAATAAACAAAATTAAAAAAAAGAAGAAGAAGAAAAGCACAGGCTTCGAGTCAAACAGATTGGAACTCAATAGCCGTACAATAAGCAGTATTTATGTATTATTTGGTGATTTAACTCCTTGTGCCTCAGTTTGTTCATCTGTAAAATGGGAGGAATGACAGTCTTAGGGTTTGCTGTAAAAACGGACACATAATAGGCAATTCCTTGATGTTTGTAATGCCACTAAACCACAAAGTTTGAAGTTCTTATTTTTAAATGAATTAGCAGGTTCATATTCATTCAACATTTATTCCAGCGCTGCAAGCCCTGGGCACCATATGAAACAAGCAATTTGCCGAAGCGAGTAAAGGGGGACCGACCTCTCCATCTAGCTGATGAGGGAGATACGCAAACAAACCACTGCAATCCCTTCCAGTGAATGCTGAGCCCGCAGAAAGTTTCCGCATTCATCTCCAAAGAAGAGAGTGATCAAGTCTGCTTGGTTAAACCTGAGATTTCATAGAGGTGGAAACTTGTACTAGGTCTCGAAAGATGACAAGGAATTTGCCAGAAGGAGGATGAGAAGGACATTCCAGGAAGACAAACAGTATACCCGGAAGCAGTGCTAACATAGTAGAGCACCTTAGGGCAAGTTCCCAAGTCAGCATGTCCAAGCATGAAGTTCACGGATGGGTTTTAGGGATGCTGAGGCCGGGTCACAGGGAGCATAGTACTGATCTTTGCGGGGGGAGGGGGGGTGTTCTGGATCTGATCTTGTGGGAAATAGATGGGTTTAGAAAAATTTAAAGCAAGGAAAAAAAATAATCAGTATTTTTAAAGATGAATCCAGCAGCCTGGCCGGCTTGGAGAGGGACCTGGGGCAGAGTTATTGCTTCAGAGCCCACTCTGGTAGTTCGGGCCAAACAGAGAGGGTCCACACTCAGGTGGATGACCTCAAGGACCAGGGGCGTGGGTGAGGGAAACATTAAGCAGGTGTAATCGGTGAGACACAGAGGCCCCCTTGACACTGTTTGAGGAGAGTGAGAGGCTGTGGTAAAAAGAAGGGAAAGCAGTAAAAGAAGGAACATTCTCATCGAATAGACCTTTTTAAAACAAAGTGGCTGGTGCTGGGCATGCGGAAGTAAAAGGCATAGCCCTGGCTTTCGAGAAACATGTGGAGGCCAGTGGAGAACACGCTGTTAAACCAACAATTAGAGAGGGTTTTGAGCACTCTACAGTATACGCAATGCTTTGGCATCTGCTCTCACAAATTTGTTCAGTCCATAGTTACGTTGTATGTTCACTCCACCAATGACTCTGGCAAGAACTTTTATCTCTTTGGCTCTGGAAGGGTCCTTATCTGGAAGTAGGTCCATGTTGCCTACAACTGAGTTACAATGAGATCATTCATGTGGGCACCAACCCCATCTAACTGCGTCCCTCCATACAGGGGAGATGTGGATGCTTGGACAGGCACATAAGGAGACTCCACGCAAAGAGACAGGCAGAGGTCAGGGCAATGCTGAGGAACACTCCAGATTGCCACCAAACAGACCTCCTAGATTCTGAGACACATTTCTGCGGTTGAAACCACGCCATTTGGATACTTTGTGACAGCAGCCCTAACAGACTAAGCAAGCTGACAAGAAATGAAAGAAGGTGAAGAACTCAAAGAAAGTTTCACAACCACTCATGTGGAAAATCAAATGTTTTAATCCCACCAGCAAAAGATAGGTGTTTGCCCTCCGCACACCCTCAGCAGCAGGCAGAGGACACCCTCGAGGGTGAGAGGGACAAGCAGCTCTCTGTGACCCCAGCGGCAACCCTCTCCTTCCTCCACCCAATCAAAGAAAACTTGCTCCTGCCAGCACCTTCCATGAATAGTTTTGGCATACAGTCATCATAACAAATGCATAGTAAATACATGGACAGTAAAATAGCTCTCCCAAAAAAGAAATGCACATCTTTGCTTATTGTAAATATTAATAATGGATATGTCTCATTCAATTTATTAATATTAATACTGTTTATCTACATTTCTAGCCCATTTATTCTCACAGAACGTTTTCGTTGACTTCTGCCAAACCCTGACCTCCCTAGCCAACCTATAATTGCAATTCGACATGACTGACAAATGGAGTTGCTTCCCAATCCCTAACTCTTTTCCTGTATGGTGTATGTCATTAGACACTGCTAATCTGTGATCTTTCTAAGTTTTAAACCATCTCCCACTCTGGTCTTCATATCTATTAAACTGAATTTTTCCCAGATTTGGCTGTAAAACAAGCCTAATTGATAGCATCTGCTGATTTCCATGGTGTAAAGACTGCACAATGGCCAATTTCAAACTACCAACCTATCATCACTGAACGCAAGCTGGGGAGAGATGCCCAGTAACACACTATTAGGTAGCATTTCCACCATACAGAGACAACAGACATAAATAACCTCAAGAGCACAGATAAAGTTAAAATACTTAGGAAGTGAATTTTAAGTACTATTGTCTTTGTTTTTAGTGTCATTTCTTTCAGCATAAGTTTAGAGCACTTAGTTTTTTATAATGGCTGTGTTTAACAACTGGCTCTCAAATTTCCTGAAAATGTGCCATTGGATCTTGTGGGCAGGAGCACGCCAGCTCTAGCCCACCACTACCCACGGCTATTACCAACATTTGGATTTTCTCATTATGTGAATACAGCTTCTGAGCTGTGTCCTGAAATGAAAATTGTTGTACCTAATGCAATATTTCTTTTTTTCTTCTGCTACCCCAACCCCAAGATTCAATCCTCAGAATTCAGCATTATTCATCATTAGTCATGAATACTTGTTCTATTCTTATAAAGTCCACTAGGCTAAGAGGTCAGGGCTATGTTGCACAGTCACACACACACACACAGTAATTGTTCAGTCAATATTTGCAAAATTATTATGTGGTATTCCAAGTGACCAAAAGCTTTCTTAGGGTATATGAAGATTTTTCTTTCCTTTGCTGTCCCTTTTCTGCTGAATTTACAGACAAAATGGCATAAAACAAAACAGATAAAGAAAATTGGGCCCACCGTAATTCTTGTCTCCATAGCCCACTCTTAGTTGTTAAATCATGGGTGTTCGGCATGGTGGAGCTACTGGCAGACTTGTCTGAACGTGACCCCAGGAGCTCTCTGGATGGCCTGGATTACAGGATAGCTGGGATCAGCAGAAGGGGCCACATCCAAGCTTAGCTCCCCATGGGACAAGTAACTCCCTCACTCTGGAAGGAGGCCCCAAGTATTTTAGGTGTTGGGCAGATAATGTACCCAAATAACTTCTATCTATAGTTGGCAGCCCAAATCCAGACAACCTACTGGCAAGCAATCTATGTATTCTCCACTGGTATAGGTCCTTTCTTCTTTTAATTGCCATGTAAAAAAATTTTTAAAAAGAGAATCCCATCAAGTGGTGGGATCCAACCACTGGAAGGAAGAATTACACTGAAGGTCCACCAGTGCCCCAGCCCAGCACACCTCTCTGGGATGATAAAAGAATCCATAGACCAGTACTTTCTCTTCCCTCAATGACCAGTGGCCCATGGTAGTTTCTCATTTTCCCAATAAGGCCTATATTACAACTCAAACCCTGTGTGACATTGCTGAATTTGCATCACTACAGATAGGACTCATTCAATAGAACAGGTAGAGCCCTAGCAGGAACCCACCTTCAGAACAGGCGATTTGCAGTGTTCCATGTTAACCGAGACTCTACGTGTAGTTCCGAGGGAAAGCCAGAGATAAGGAATCTGGCCAGCTGGAGCCCCTGGTCCCCAAAATAAATGTGTGATCTGGAGATGAGTTTTCTAGGTCCATATTCCACAAATCGGTTTATCACTGAATTTCCAATGCACGCACAAGCTAAAAAAACAAAAGATAGTCAAACAAAACAAAACAAAACCCTAGGTTCCCCTCAACATCACAAAGCCCACTGAGCTACTGAACTTGACGTCGTACGATCTTTACTGGTAAGTTCTTATTGATGCCTAGGTGGGAACTGAGGGCACGGTGTCTGACCTGAAGGTGGGACTTTGTTTCGGGGTCCTTTTGATTACATCAAAGGAGGTATAACAGACTCAATTCTGCTAGATGTTGTGGCAAATATGTAACAAACAGTAAAATGTAGTCTTGGTTCACTGAAGTGTCTACAGATGATCCAATAAAAAGAAGGAAGATCCCCCAAAAGATGCTAAATATAGATGCCAACGTATTTTTGCCTTTGTAAGTCCTTTCTTATCATTGTATAAAAGAATACCCAGGGTCATCAGCAAGATGCAATGGACAGCCACCTTAGCAAATACAAAACTCATAGTAACTCTAGACGAGATATCACTGCTTGACATTTTGAAAAATATTTGGAGATAATTTCTGGGTCACCATGTGAAGTCAGACTACACGAAAAGAATAACAGGTTCTTCATGCTCCTGTTTCAAGAGTTCAGGGGCTATACAGAAGCTAAATGATCCAAGCCCAAAGAAACTCAGAGTCCATTTCTTATTATTCTCTGGGTGCCTAATGCATGTAGATAGAACACTATGTTACAGAGGAGCAAAGAAATGAAACCAGGGTTTGCTTCTTGTGCAGTACAACTCAGCTGTGGTGAGCATAATGGGGCAATTGTCTTCCCCACCCAGCCGCCACCCTACAACTCATCCCGAGAGGCCAGGCTGCTCATGGAGTGATTGAGTGTGATGGCGTTTTTCAGAGAGCAATAGCCACCACCTGGCCAAACTTGGCAGCAGGCTCATGCCCACTTAAAACACTGAGGTTAAAGTATTTCAGTTCTTGGGTGTCATAACGATGCCACTGAACAAAGAGAACAAAATCCTTGCTTGTCAAGATCTAGGTCGGACTGTCAAGAACCACGTGGTCTACAAAAGCTTCTTCCACCCTCAAAGAAGGAAACAAACAAACAAATAAAATGCCAAGTTACTCAGGTTATCCTAAAAGCCACTTGGAAAACACCAAATCGTTTTAGGCAGTACGCCTGTTTCAGATAGTCATTGTGCCTATCTATCTGAAGGGCTTTTGAGTCACACATGGTGGAATCCGCCATTTTCAGCATCATTCTTTTTATAACCAGCAAAGTGATTCTTTTTGAAATTGCTTAGGGATCATTAGCATTGGAAGGAGAGGAATCTGAGACCTCTGTAGCATGATTCCTTCTTCCCACAAATGATATATATATTTTCTATGTTGGAAATCACATTGTGGTTGAGACAATCAATAATTACCAGTGGCACAGAGGAAATCAGCACACACACAGTAGCCCGGACCCCCAGCTGCTGACGCAGTCCCATACTAACACTAGCCCTGTTGGGAAGATCCTTTTTGAACAGGGGGAAAAGGCAGGGGTCATGGCAGCCATAGCCACAGAAGTTGGTTATAATAAATGCTGTCAAGAAATAATGTGCAATACTGACATTAATGGTGATTGAAGAAATGCACCTACCCTTTCTGTCTATAGACTCACAGAGGTTTTCTGTGTGCTCCTGAACCCCAGAGCCCTGTCTGAAAGACGGAAGGTCACTGCAAAATCTGAACATGAATAGCTTGGTTTGGATGGAGACATCTGACTTCAGTAGATTTTCCACAACCTATTTATTCATGGCACATCTACCTTCCAACTGGCACTGTTGTTTCTGTGCACAACACTACAACATAGACATTCTTACGATATCACATTAAGAGAACAAAGAAGGCGTCCTGCATACATACAGAGTTCACCTTTGTACAGCTCCCATCCATCCAACAACGCCTTCAGCATTTGTATTGAATAATCCCTGTCTCTATTTGGAACACTGAAACTAGGTCGGTTTTTCTCCCTTTAAAAAAAAAAATGTGGGTGGGGTTATGGACATTGGGGAGGGTATGTGCTATGGTGAGTGCTGTGAAGTGTGTAAACCTGGCGATTCACAGACCTGTACCCCTGGGGATAAAATATATTATATATTTATAAAAAATAAAATTTAAAAAAAATGTATTTTCCAGGCTGGGATAGTTGTTTTTGACCCTTTCATCTACCGCATAATAAGTGTGAAAGCTATGCTTATCCTAGGGATAGAAAGCCATTCTTAGAGGTCTCTGCTACCCACCGAGTGTGAAACATCTGAGATTTTTAAAGGTATGCATGCTGTGGGTTCTTAGTATTCAAACCTAAAGCATAAGTAAATGGTTTCAATGTTGGACAATATAACACTGATTACCAGACTCCAAAGTAAACATTCACGTTCTAATGCTAGGATGACACATACCTGCTTTTGCCTACCAGTGAGTTTAATTTCTCTAAAAACTACAAATTGGCAGATTATGCTTTGATAGTCTTTGCATTTTAGTGTTTGGAAGCCAGTATACCTGTGTTTCAACAAGTTTCCAGATCTAATCATCAAACCATAGTGGCAAATGCAAAAAAAAAGTGCAAAGCGTCATGATTTAGCAGTTTATAAACTCCAATAACACTGATGTACAGAAAAAGTTACATTTCAAGGAATTATTTTTAACTTTACTTAACATTTAAGACAATGCTAGAAGAAATGTCAGTGGTTGGTGCATGACTGATCATAAGGATTCAGGTTCAGATCTGACTGGCTCCAAACCCTGTCCTCTCTGGTACACAGACATTTCCGGAAAGGTCTGCCAAGCTTGCCCTATCCACTGACCTTCTCCTACCTTGTCTTTTAATAAAATGTCTCCAAAACGCCCAGGTGTCTTTCACATCGAGGAGACATAAAACAATGGTAAGGTAGAAAGACCTTGAAACAAGACTTGGGGCTGGTCTACCAAAGGGACGCTAGAATGTTCATTCCCAAGCAGGGGCATCTCATGCCATCTGGTGTTCTGGAATATTAAGGGCACACGCCAAATTAATTGGTAATAAAAATGTCTACATTTTAATATTTGGAGGATAACAAGGTCTTCTGTCCTAGTTTTGATCTTGTACTCTTCAGTATATATGATGGTACCAAATGGGGGAAAACATGCGAAGGGTACGTGGGACCTCTGCATACTATGTTTGCAACTTCCGTGAATCTATAATTAGTACAAAATTTAAAATTACCAAAAACAAAAAACAAAAAACCATGGCCCGTGTTCGGCAGGAAGGACACACATCTTCCAAGGTTGGAAGTAGAAGAGATGCCCCCCAAAGTCCTCCCTCCCTGTGTTCCTCTCAGTCCTGGAGCCATGGCTCCCAGAGAGGGCTGGAGGCCACCACCTGGTGTGGAATTTGGACTTCCGAGTCAGGGGGCTGGGTTGTGGCCCTGGCTTTCCCACTAACCGACTCTGTGATCTTGGTCATGCTACTTGGTTTCTGCATCAACTTCTTTATCTGTAAAATATGTCTCCTTACCAGAAAACCTCACCTCTAGATTCAACGAGGGCAGGACAATTTGCTGAGACAGGAAGGCCTAGGTTACCTGTAAAGTGACATACAAACATTGGTTTTGTTTTGTTTTAAAGATTTTTATTTATTTGACAGATCACAAGTAGGCAGAGAGGCAGGCTGGGGGGGGTGTGCGGGGGGGGTGGGAAGCAGGCTCCCCGCTGAGCAGAGAGCCCGATGCAGGGCTCGATCCCAGGACCCTGAGATCATGACCTGAGCCGAAGGCAGAGGCCTTAACCCACTGAGCCACCCAGGCACCCCCAAACATTGGTTTTCTTGACGATTATTTCTGTCACATGTGGTCCAAGGAACCTGTGGGAGACAAGCAGCTCCTTAAGTCTCAGCATGACATGGTAGATGGGTTCCTGGCCTGACTCTTGGCCTCGGTTTCACTACAAGCGTCACCACAGCCTTTGCTCAAAAGAATCAACTTTGTTCCTCTCCAATATAAACAGCTTCCTGCAGTTGTCCTGCTCAGACTCCAAAGCCACCTGGCTGTTGAGCTGCCTGCCACAAGTCATGTATTTCTTCACCATCACAGTGGACCTACCATCAGCTGTGATGCAGGGCAACTCCCAAGCTGCTTTCCAGGGCCGGTAGTGGGAGGGGCCCTCTTGCCCTGGCACATCCAGTAGAGCTGGGCAAGCGACAAAGGGTCTGGAGAACCCAAGGGCAAGAGGTCTGGGTATTGTTTCCCCACTAAAATCTGAAGACAGCACGGTTTCATGGACCTTGCCTTTGACCTTGAATCCATGTGGGTCCCAGAAGCCTGCTTGGGCCTTCTGGATTTTTGGCTCTAAGCAGTAGCACTCTGGAAAGCTCTCCCTTCTGCTCATGTCCAGTGCACTGGTCCAGTGTACTCAGGTAAACAGAGGCCCTGCTCTTTTTCCCACACATAATAAAAATCAAGGGAAGGGAAGCAGTGACACAGTTGTTTTTCTAAAGCTGTGGCTCTCTAAGTATGGTGTGTGGACTAGCAGTATCCACCTCACCTGGGAAATTCTTAGAAATGAGAATTTGGGAGCCACACCCCAGACCCACTGAGTCAGTTACTCCAGGAGCAGAGCCCAGCAAGCTGTGCTCTAACAAGAGCTTTAGATGTGTCTGGTGCAGCTGAAGTTTGAGAACTACAGCCCTCGAACGTGCTGGAAAGTTCTTACTTCTGCCCACAATTTTTTCCCATGTCCCACATACTGGACTCTCTTTGGCAAATTCTACCCCAGGACCATTCAGGGGAAGGAGAGTCTAAGAACCATGATTCCCAGCTTCTCCTCTGCAGAGAACATCTTAGATAGGGGGAGTCGTGGTGCCAAAGAGATAGACCGGCACACTGGGTAAGAAAGGACTTTGGATAAATACACCTCAGGTGGTTCTGGCCATATGGGCAAGTGCTCAGGGGCCAGGCCATGTTCCAGATCCTTGTCCACAAGCATCTCCCCCTTGTAACCTTCCACAAAACAGAGTTTCAACACCCACCATTAGAGATCTCTTCGTGGGGGCATTCGATAGTCTTGGCTTGCTTTTGGAACATATTTATTGTCCAAGGCTTTAAAAGGCTGGACTATGTCCCCAAAGAACTTTTGTCTACCCCATGGATAGTCACAGCCATCTTTTACTTGAGAATTTTATTTAGAGAAATCCTTAAGGTACAAGTGGGTAGTGACACCAAAGTAGACATGAAGGACAGAACTTGAGCCCAAGTAGTTAATAGAGAACTCACAACAGTGCCTGGGGGGCTAATAAGTAAGGGACTGTAACACTCCAACTCATCTTTTCGTTTCTCAATTTGGAAAAACAACAACAGTTATATGCAAATACCCCAGGATTTAAGTGTCACTAACATCTTATGTATGCATTAGTATATGGGGTCAGTTTCCTAACTAACATAGAGCTTTTGGACAACCCTGGGCAACAATGGGTAAGGCAGTGCATGAAAGAGAAGCAGATGAGAGGGAGGGTGACAAAGTATACATTGTTGACTATAGACAATCAAGTGCTCATAGATTCTATTTGTTAAGCTCTCCAGATAATTGGAGGCATCCTTCATGCATCTGGTACCTGTAGACCCCAAAGGATAAGAGGAATAAAACACAGTCCTTCTTTTCAAAGGGCTGACATTCTAGTAGACAGACATATAAACAAAAGATTTTAAAAACAACATAATAGGTGCTACTGTTAAGGTGTGGATGACTTGGTTGTGTGTGTGTGTGTGTGTGTGTGTGTGTGTGTGTATGACTTGTCATGCGATCACTGAAGAGAGGAAGTATTGCTATTTGGGATGCACTGGACATCTTCCATCTGCCTTTCTGTATCTGCTGTCAACCCTTGTGCACCCCATAAGTGGATGGCTGTGGTAGCCAGCCTCCAAGATGGCCTCCAAGGACCTCTATTCTCTGGCTTTTATGTTCCTGCATAATCCTCTGCCACATTACATTAGGGCTGATGTATGTCAGAATTAATAGTATGTGACTTTCAAGGTTAAGTCATAAAAACATTGCAGCTTCTCCACAGCTCTCTCCCTCTCTTGGATCACCTGTTCTGGGGGAAACAAGCAGCCATGTCATGAGGACACTCAGGTAACTTTAGGCTCATATGATGAGGAACTAGGGCCTCTAGCCAACAGCCATATGAGTACACAATCCTGGAAACAAGTTCTCCAGCCTTCAGATAACCACAGCCCCAACCAGCTTCTTAAATGCAACTTTCTGACAGACACTGAGCCAGAATCCGGCTCAGCCTCTGGAGGATTCCTGTTCCACAGAGACAGTATGCTTGGTATTTTAAGCTACTAAGTTTTGAAGTAATTTGTTAGATAGATAGATAGATAGATAGAAAACTAATACACTGCTATGTGGACGGCATTGGCAGGCTCCCTTGCCCTCCGATTTCTGGTTGGGTTCAGCTAGTGAGGGCTATGAAGGGAGAGTTAAGGTCGAAAGCGAAGTGAGATTAAAAATTTGCTTCCCGGGCTTCCTCCCCAGTGAGTCATCAAGCAATGGCTATGGAGGTCTCAGGTCTGTCCTATTTTGTGGTTAAACCCCATACGGCTACTATCCCCAGCTCCTAGTGACCAGGCTCTTCCCTTACCCTTTCAGGCCCTGATGTTACAAATTTCCCCATCCTGCAACCTCTTCCCTGCAACTCCCATAGATCCTGCCCACTCCTTTATAAGTAGCCCCCTTTATAAACTTTCCTCAAATTACCCAATTTGAGTATGCACCTGTTTCCTGCTGAAACCATGTCTATTACCAACAGTGAGAATCTGGAAGGCTCAGAAGAAGTGCTACTTGATCTTGAGTCTGGAAGGATGAGCGTAATCCTGTCGAATAGAAGAAGGAAGAGCAACACGTATCCTCACACGGATAGCTACAGGCAAGGAAAGGATCTCATTCCAGTAGCTTTATAACTACCGTTACTCAGTTCCTGGGGGCACCATTCACAGTGTATTCTGTGTGGATGGCCCCTAGAATCGTGCAATGGGGTCGTAACTGTAGGGTTCAATTTCAGTCCATACCCACAGGTGCATATGAGGTCTTATTTTCTAAATTTTCTGCCGTTCCATTTCCATCTCTATTTCAAACAACCCATTCAGTAAGTGACAGAAAGTTCTTCATCAGTTTGAGATTCCTGCTCTCCTGTTTCCTAGGATGGAGTGGGCAACCAGCAGAGTAAAACATTCCTCGATTAATATATCAAAAACACCCTGATACATTCAATAGCATTGTATTTCTCTGCAGTACCCTCATTCAGTCTTTGTTACAGTGTGGCGTAGGTTAGACCAGGGTTCAAAGTGGCCCCTGTGAAAAGAGGTTTTCTGGCAAGCAGCTGATGAGGCTGCAGGGGCAAATTTAATCTCTGTAAGGGAGCAAATAAATTTTGAGGACTTTAGCCCATCAACTGTTTGTATGCAAATAGGGATGCTAATTATAAAAGAATTTTATCTACTCAATAAAGCGGCTCTGCAGCACTCCACTTGGAAGTTCGCTGTCAGAACTTTGTGAGAGTTGTTGGAGCTGCTGTTTGCATTTAAAATACATTTCTTTAAAAACTGACTCAAATCCGGTGTGGTAACTAATTTGCATTGACCTTCCACCTAATTAGTGCCCATCAAGCTTAACCACAGCTATGACAGGGGTGATGGCAAAAACCAGCCAACAGCATTAGAACATAATCTCAAGGATCAACGAGGCACAACGAAATCTTTTCAAATCCAGATTATGAAAAACCCTTGCAATAACTCATTAAAATAAGAAATGACCACCCATTCGACCAGCTGAGCTGAAGAGTTTACCTAATACGGTTATTGGCTCTAACATTGCAGATAGAAAAGCAGAATGGAAAAGACCCCTGAATCACAAAGGCCCAATTGAAGCCAAAATTAAATATGCTGATCCTTGCTTTTGACCTGCGATAGGAGGTAGAAATGCCGGCGCTTACTATTGATTAAGCATCTGCTTGGAATTTCTTTATTTCTTTCTCTGCTTTCACAGAACACCTGCTGGAGAAGTGCACAAAACTGCCAGATCACTGGAAACTGGGCCATGAACTAATCTCTACATCCTGGTATACTAGCCCCAAGTGTCTATCATAAACGCTGAACTGACAGTTGGGCCACGGGAAACAAGACTATGATTTTCTTCCTAGCCAGCTATGCTAAGAAAAGCACCCTTACTGTGTGCATCCAAGGTACAAGGACAGTTCTGCTTTAATATATTTGTTTCTGCTATCCTATCCTTGTTGGGCTGTGAGCTCCCTGCAGCTCCACCGATTGGATGAGGAAGAAGGAAGACATCCTCCCTTGTCCTTGATAGAACCATCTTTGATCCCTCCATCCATCAAGGTTCTTGGGAGATGACAAAGGTACTATGGAGGAGGTGTACACACATTGACATGATTCACAAACCCTATGTCTCACTCTTTCGGTTTGAAAATAATCTTTATACTATGTGTCAGTCCAGATTAGGCTAGGTTATGCCATGATAACAGCCTGCAAAATCTCCATGGCTTCAAACCAAAGATTTCTCTCTCACTCGCATGACGTGTTCTTCATTGTTGTCTGGGGAGTGTCATCGAAGTCATCCACGCACTGAGACCCAGGCTGATGGAACAGCCAACCCTCTGGAATGGTGCCCAGCCCCTCTGCCAAATAACACACTAATTCTTGAAACTTCTGCTCACATTTCATTTCACCAAAATGTGTCACTGGAGCAGGACTGCATCCAATCCCACCATGTGCATGAAGGAATAAGAATCAGAATATGTGTGAACAGTCCTATGACCCTTTGGAAAGTCCTGTATGTGCCTGCTGGGAGGAGGCCGTCAGAAGGTTAGAGAAGTAAAAGGAAACAGAAGTAAAGAAGCAAGGAAAACAAAGAGCACATTAGAGCTGCAGACAGGAGAAAATGTGCTGAGGAAAGACGGAATTCGTGGAGATGATTTTGAGTCACTCATATGACCTATATTTAGATTTTTGACAGTTGCATATGCACCAGCAATCTCTCTTCTCACCTTCTCCTTACTTTGGCTCTTCAACTGATAAAGAATGACAGGCAGAGGGGGTGATAAGCTGACAAGATTGTGTGTGTGTGTGTGTGTGTGTGTGTATGTGTATCTGGTGTGGAAGAGCTGTCATACGAGGCAGGTGGTTTTATTAAGTCTACAAGACAATGACCACGGGGAGGTGTGTGAGAAGCAGGGGCAGCAGAAAATAGCTCCATTCTGGCCCTTGGAGGGGTCCATACCCTGTTCCCACCAGGAGCTCCTTGGCTAAGGAAGTGGGAAATGTCAGAGTCTGTGGAAGACGTTCACCACACGGAAATGTGTGAGTCAAACAATATCTCAGGCCTCGGAACGGATGCTCAGATTTGGGAAACGAATGGATGCCCCAGACACAGATCCTCCTCCTGAAAAAGAACCCCAGCCATATTAAATACATTAAAAAAAAAATTCCGGTGGGTAAAGGCTGAGCTATTCCATAAAAAAGGCTGAGATCAGGAAATTTGGGGGGAAATAAAGATTCATTTAAATACTTGCTTCAGCACTTCATTCATTGATATACATTCTAGCTGCACGGGGAGACAAGAATTTCAATTAAATCACTAAAAGAAAATCCTAGAAGAAAATAAAGCTAAATATTTATGTAGTGTCTGGATGGGAAGGACTTTTTAAACATAAACGCTATATGAATATAATTGCAAAAGAGAAGATCAATAGATTTTGACTACATAAAACTTTAACTTATTTGTCAAGAAATCAAAACTACAAGGTGTATCAAATGGGGGAGGTGCGAGAGGGGCAGAGGGGGAGAAGCTGACACCAAATGGGATAGGCAATGAGTCCATATCTTTAATAAAGCAACTAGATTGATCCTCCTGTATCAAGCAACCAGAAAACTGAACAAATTATAAAGAAATGTTAGTTTAACACAGTACACTGGATAGCAGGCAACAAGGGCTACCAGGGACCTCTGAGACATGGACCACAAGCAAGATAAACCTGATTTCCCAAGTTACTGCCTTAGGAGAGTTTCCAAGGAGAGGGGCTACAAGGAGAGTCCAGTAGTCTCCCTAGATTGAAAAGAAGAAGTTAGGAGTCCAAGGACACCAAGAAGTTGGAATTTACAGAATGGAGCAGCGGAGACGAGAGAGCCACACAGAGAGAGAACTCTGGAGACCCGCAGAGGGTCTCCCGGTGTATTCAGCAAAATACTAATCAGCACATGGGGAAAGACTCACCGTGAAAGATTAGAAGGGACAAGTACTCAACACTCACCCAGGGCTAGCAAAAATGTGTTTCTGCCAGCCAGATTGGAAAGCCTCATGGGGCATTGGATGGAAGATTTGGGAACATCTTGCTATCCCTGGTGGCGCAAAGTTAACTCTACACCAGTGGTTCTCGACATGGGTGACTTTTCTCCCCAGGGGGACATTTGGCAAAGCCTGTAGACAGTGTTGTCACAACTTAATGGGGGGAGGGGTGCTAGCAGGAATGGTACTAAACGTCTTACAGAAAGGAAGGGAGGGAGGGAGGGTGGTAGGGAGGAAGAGGGGTTCTCCAGTCCTGAATGGCAATAGTGCTAATAATAAGAAATGTCTTGTTGAAATGCTATTCAGGCCCTGCCTAAAAGCAAGACTGAAAGTTTCAGACTATTTCTAAGTAACTTAACTATGTCCCAGAACAAGAGCTCATGAATATTGATAGGAATAAAAAAGGTAAAATTCACTGGGGTGCCTGGGTGGCTCAGTGGGTTAAGCCTCTGCCTTCAGCTCAGGTCATGATCTCAGGGTCCTGGGATGGAGCCTTGCATCAGGCTCTTTGCTCAGCAGGGAGCCTGCTCCCCCACTCTCTCTCTCTGCCTTCCTCTCTGCCTACTTGTGATCTCTGTCTGTCAAATAAATAAATAAAATCTTTAAAAAAAAAAAAAAGGTAAAATTCACAATACATGGAATCCAGTAAAAAAAAAAAAAAATTACCAAGCATGGAAAGAAGTAGAAAAATACAGTCCCACAGTGAGGACAAAATCAGTTTCTCACAATTGACCCAGAACTAACATAGATATGCTTAGCAGACAAGAACATTGAACAAGTATTATAGCTGTACTCCATATATTCTAAAGTTAAGAAGAAGCAAAAAAGACTCAAATTGAATTGCTGGAGATGAAAAATGAAATTTCTAAGATGAAAAACACACCAGATGGGATTAACAGTGAGACTTTACAAACAAAAGATTAATTAAACTTGAAAAATAGCAAGAGAAAC
Source organism: Enhydra lutris kenyoni (assembly GCF_002288905.1). NCBI lineage: Eukaryota > Metazoa > Chordata > Mammalia > Carnivora > Mustelidae > Enhydra > Enhydra lutris. The sequence goes on from NW_019154099.1 coordinate 50,343,554, forward strand.
CTTGGAAAGAGAAACCAGGAAAACAGTATCAGGGGTAATAAAAGGGGTAGCTGGCTGGCTCAGTCTGTAGAGCACCAATTCTTGATCTCAGGGTTATGAGTTCGAGCCCCACATTGGGGGTGGACCTACTTAAAAAATATATATATGTGTTAGGAGAAACAGCAAAGATACCAATGGTAGAAAGTTTCTCATCAGAAACAATGCAAGCAAAAAGATACTAGAGCGACCTTCTTAATGCACCCACTCGACCCCCAAATCCTAACAACCTAGAATTCTATACCCCAGGAAAACATCTTTCAAACATGCAGGTTAAACACAGACTCTTTCAGACATGTAAAGTCTGAATGAATTTGTCCAGAAGACCCACACAATGTGAAATGCTAAAGGCATAAGGGAGATGGTAGTGGACAGAAATATAGACCTACATGAAGGAATGAAGAGTGCTGAGATAGTAAGTGAGTGGTGCTCTGTGACTCAGTCTGCAAGCTCTTAACTAAAGAGATTGTCTATGAACTGCAAAGTCTCTGTTAGGAACATTGGCCAGGGGTGCTGGAGAAACACATGTGCCAGTACCATTTAAAGTCAGGCTAATTGCCATTCCAGTGCATTCGAGAAAAAGGAAACATGTGTAGTCTAGGGTGATGGGATGGTAGCACCCACTAAAGAGTGCATTTTTTTCTACAGAAGGGGAGAGATGGGTTTCATGCAACGTATTATCTTTGTCTTTGCACAAGAGATATTTTTGGTAAAGATCAGAATTAAGGTTTGTCCTATTTTTTTTTCAATCTTGAGACTATATCAAGTCAAATTTTTCATGATTCCTCCACGGCCAGCCGATCAAGATATTCACCTAGGCTGGATAAATTTAAGAGGCACACTGTAATTTGATTCATCATGCCTTGATTTATTCTGCAAATATTTATTCATTGGACAAATATTTATTGAGCACCTGCTATATGCTAGGCATTAGGCCAGGGCTGCAGATACAACAGGAAATAAGAAGGACGTAGTCCCTGACCTTTTGGTGCTTATTTACCTGATGATTTCTGACCTTCACAGGTCAGAAATTACTACATCTTTCTACATCTTTAAAATGCAGAACAGATGGGTTAACTATATAACGTCCTTCCAATGGCTCTGATAGACGCATCCCTGTTTCCTCAAAATTTCTCACCATCTCAACTTCCTCATGCCTGATTGTCCACCACCCCTTTGTCTTCAGGCTTTGTCCCCTGTACCAGCATCCCCAGAGCAGAGTTGAGGTTAGGGGAGGGAACACAATGTGGGGTTGGGGGAGCGTCTCAACCCCCAATGTAAGAACACTGTAGGAACAGTGTAAGAACACTGATACGTAAGAACATACCAGTGCCTTCTTTGTTGTGATCAGATCCTTTTTTTTTTAAAGATTGTATTTATTTATTTGACAGAGAGAGACACAGCAAGAGAGGGAACACAGCAGGAGGAGTGGGAGAGGGAGAAGCAGGCTTCCTGCCGAACAGGAAGCCCAATGTGGGGCTCAATCCCAGGACCCCAGGATCATGACCTGAGCTGAAGGCAGACGCTTAACGACTGAGCCACCCAGGTGCCCCTGTGATCAGATTCTGATGAGTAGACATCTGAACTGAAAGACCGCCAAGGACACTGAGATGCTGGAGGTTGGTCAACGGAGGGGAGGGTAGGACTAAAGAGCACCTCGGTTCTGACCAGTGCTGGCTGGGTGCCAAAACAGACCACTAATGGAGCACTAAGCATGGCCACATCAACACCAGGTGTCCACTGGGTAATAGCTAATAGCTCCCACCAGTCTCTCTGTCCCTTGCTCTCCCACAGCAATAGCTGAGCCCACCATCCTCCCTAGAGTTAGTCCCAGATAGTCCATGCTTAGCTAACACTTACTTATCTCACGTCCCCTTCTCTTGTTTAGTTTTTGGCTATCCCAATAAATAACGACATTCTTGAGGGTGTAAGCTCTGTTTTCTCACATCTTTATGGAAGGCAGCTTGGCGAAGTGCAAAGAACAATGAACTGATTTCAAGTTGCTCCCTGCCATTTGATGTGTAACTCCGGTAAGCCTCCATCTCTGTCAAGCGGATATCCTCCTTCGTTAGGTTATTACGGGAATCCAATGACTTGAGAAATGTAGAGTGTTTTGTAAGTCCCCAAGAAGCTTACGTGACTACCTTTTCCATATAATAAAAACAGTAATAACGAGCCTTCTGTGTTTGATGCCAGGCGCTCTTACAAATGCTTTACATAATAACCCTATCAGGTTGGTAGCATTGTTACCTTCATTTTCAGATGAGAAAACTGAAAAAGAGGTTGAATATGTTTGCCCAGTGAGGGTCATACAGAAGAGAGACTTCTGTATTGACTGCTTTTCTTTGATTTTCCTTTGTGCCTAGCAGAGTGGATCACAAATAATGCACACAGTAAACACTGATTGTGTAATAAAGCCTATTTATACTGTGCATGTAGGGAAACAGAACTGTCTTTCCCTTTGTGGGCTCCCCTCACTATAATAGGGCTTTTACTACATTACTACCTTGGGGGAGAACATAACTCACCGTGGGGTTTACCAGAAGTCCTGCCGTTCTTTGCTCTGTGTAACGAGGTGTGACCATGCTTAAAGCGAAGCGGTATTAACTTTTTTCTTTCAAGCTTCTCACGCTTCGTCACTAGTCGTGAATAAGCCTCCTCCCTGGTAGCTAGTACTTAAAACCTCTCATCTGATTTTCTTTTTTCTTTTTTTTTTTTTTTTAATTACAGTGTCCACTAAGGAGAGGACTGCTATTTTTTTTTTAAGATTTTATTTATTTATTAGAGAGAGCGAGCGAGCGAGCATGAGCACAGGCAGACAGAGTGGTAGGCAGAGGCAGAGGGAGAAGCAAGCTCCCCGCTGAGCAAGGAGCCCGATGTGGGACTCGATCCCAGGACGCTGGGATCATGACCTGAGCCGAAGGCAGCCGCTTAACCAACTGAGCCACTCAGGCGTCCCTCTCATCTGATTTTCTATCTCCTGAGCATCTTGACCTGGAAATTGTTGGGGGAAGTAGACTCACAGAGGGATGCTGGTATCGACCTCCCGCATCTCAGCGTCCGCCGGTTTGTGATGGGCCTGAGGCACTGTATTCACTATGGTGACAACACTGCTCCTTCCGGCTTTGTCTCCCCTTCGTCCTTGAATACAGATTTGTGGTTTCCAAGTTACAGTATTTACCGCAATCCTAAAAGATATTTACTGTTTTTATCTGTAGGTGAAGGCTCTGGAGCAAAGAAGGGAAATATAACATGTGTTTCTTTGCAGGCTCGACTTCAAAACAAACAAAAATCCAGTTTGCTTCTCTTCGTCTTCCTGTAAGAGCTCACACAGACCCCCTGAAAAATGCCCCCCAAAATTAGAACTTCAGAGTTCCTATTTTCCGTATGAGGAAGCAGATGTCCAGGGAGGGGATGTGGCTTTTCTGGGGATCACAGGCTTGTTTGCAAAAGAGGTTAGTGAGATTCCAGATGTTCTGAATTCCTAGTGCTCCGTGCTTTGTTACCCCAAAGATCTCACTTGGTCCTATCTTGGTAACTAAGATCCCCTTGTACCTGGTGAACCCAGGTCATTGGGGAGCAATCCTAAAATGCTAGAGCATTTAGAATGGAGAATGGAGCATTCTATCCACCCCCCAATCAGCTCCCCTCTCCAAGGATTGCATGTGATCCTGAGGGGACAAAAGGGGGCTTCTCAAAATTCTGTTTCCCTTTCTCCTGACATTTTCAATCATATCTATGCTTTAAAAATTTGAAAATTACACAGAGTCAAGAGCTTAACATCTTAACCAGCAAATTGGACCATTGGAGCGGTAAGAATGCTGGAAGAGCACAGGTGGAACACTATTCCATTCATGTCCAGCTGGGGATGTGTTCTCACTCCCCATTGCCCAAGGAGGTTTGGTCCCCTCTTACCTTTCTGGTTCTCATTTTGAAAACATCATATGAGATCAAATTAAAGGGATCACTTGCCTCGTGTTTTGCTTGGTCCTTAAAGCTGCCTGGAAGGACCTCTGGACATCACACTGACGAGCTGGACTGTGAGCTCTGCTTGGTTTGATCCTCTGCCCTCTGGTTTCTTGTGAGAAATGATTGTTTCCATCAAGTCTTACAGCATCAGTCTTGGAGTGCTAGCAAGTGCCACCACACAGAGCCGGGCACACATCTGTCTCACCAGTTCTCAAATACATGCCAAAAAATTATCTGCTATGCCCGAAATTCCCAAGAAGTTTCATTGTTCTTGGAGCATCTGAAGAGGAGGGAGCAAGCAGAAAATGAAAAGCGCTGGCAACCAACAAACCAAGTGAAGAGCATGTGGTTGAGAGCCAATAAATCTCTCTCCGACACCCTCGGGTATCGCCCTTGTCTACACCTGCAGATGCCACATCCTGCTGGTGCCTTTGGTTGAATCTGTGGAGCAGGCAGCTGGCTCCATTGTGAAAGGGATGGGAAAGGGGGTGGGAGGAAGGGGGAGAGCTATCAAGAGAAGGAAGAGAGGGACCTTATCTGCTTTCCCATGTTTTTACCTCCTGGCTTTAGAGCCATCCCCTCTGTTCTGCTCCACAGGTTTCTGGTTTAAATTAGCACTAAATGAAACAGAATTAAAATATGATGAAGTAGCCTTTGGGTCACTCTGCTTTGCATTTAAATCCTTGAAAAACATTGCATTCCAAATTCTGAACGACTCTCTTGTTCAAGGAATAATTTGAGTTTGAGGATAAGAGTGGTTTTTATAGCTTCTTTTAAGGAAAGAAGAAAGGATTGCTAAATTTAACAAGAAAGAAAGTGAAGAGTTGAAGAAGAAAGTCTACTGCAGCTACATGGCCAGTGCTACCTTGCCTGATTGCATTTAGGAAAAGGGAGGAATCTGGAGGATGGAGTTGACCTTTCTTAGAAGTTGAAGAAGGTTAGCAATATAGCTGTAGACTTTAGCATTTAGCCTATCTGGCACCCACCACCTCTGTGGTAGGTGACCGTAAGACCAGCTTGGGTGGCATGGGGAGGCAAAAGAGTTTTTGGAGAGTAAGAAACCATCCTACCCCATTCCCTCATCTACTCCTCCAACCATCTTTACCAAAGCTCAGAAAGGTCAGGTAACCTGTCCAAGAATGTCCCACTGGGTGGCTGTAGACCGTCTGCCCCCATGAGCCAGCCCCTGGTGGTCTGTCCCTTCTTTCACCCTGTCTGCTACAATGTTCAAGGTTCCCACATGAAAAACCAAAGCAACTAACATAAAACCTCGAGAACCCTAAGAATGGCAGACTCCATGTCGGGCTGAGAAAAAGAAGTCTCTTGACTCAACCCAAGACAGAATTTTGACAGCTTCATTATAAAGTCTCAGGTTTAGAAGCATTCCTTCTCAGGTGATCAGTCTTCTGGAAGGTGCACCCTTCCAGGCACAGACTGGCAAGAAGAAACTTCCTCTGTGCACACAGACACATTATTGGTTCCATACCACATGAAACCTCACTCCTTCTGAAGAGTTAGGAAACCATATTCCAGGAGGATGATTCCATGAGGAAAAGCTTCAAATTGTAACAGCACTTTGAAGAGAAATAGAAAGGCCACTGCTGTCATTCCCTGATAATTAGTTATGAGGAATTAAGTCCTGTGTCTGTGAGCAGACGGAAAGAGTCTCTTGGGCTAGACCCGCAGAGAACAGTAGTGGGGGAGGGAATCCCTCCTGCACAGGCTGTCTCAGGAAGTCCTATAAAGTAGAAACGTTCAGTGTTACTAATGCCAGGGAGGAGGTCAGTGATTTACTACGAATGGAGCACCAGGTGTTAAGCTCAGCTGAACGTCTACACAACCGAGAGCACCTGAAAATCAAAGTTTACACCCAAAAGAAAAACAGGTAAGGGACATGGCAGAAAATAAAAGAATGAATAAATATAAATGGTGAAAATATTCTCAACCTTACATAATATAGTGAAAGCTATTTTTTATGACAAATTGAAAAACAACATTTTTAAAAAAGATTTATTTGTTTATTTGAGAGAGAGTATGAGTTGGGGAGGAACAGAGGAAGAGGGAGAAGCAGACTCCCCGCCAAGCAGGGAGCCCAACTCGGGGCTCCATCCCACGATCCTGAGATCATGACCTGAGCTGAAAGCAGAGGCTTAACTGAGCCTTCCAGGCACCCCCCTCCGAAAACTTTTAAATTATAATTCTCAGGGCGCACAGGTGGCTCAGTTGGTTGGATGTCCGAGTCTTGATTTCAGCTCAGGTCATGATCTCAGGGTCATGGGATTGAGCCCTGTGGTAGGTTCTGAGCTCAGCACGGGGTCTGCTTGAGTTTTTGTCTCCATCTCCCTCTGCCCACCCCCCCACTGTATGCACATACATATATTCTCTCTCTCTAATAAATAAATAAATCTTCTGAAAATAAATAAATTCTAATTCTCTGTCTTACCAGCTTTCTTATTTCATTCTGGCAGTAGTTTTAATTTTTCAGAGAGTTAACTGGAAATATTACAGAACATGCTCATGTTCTTTAATTTGGAGATTTAATCATCTCTGGAAATTTCCCATAATGAAACAGTGAATGTACACAAAGATTAATATATAAGCATGTTATTGATATATTTATAACATTCCAATAACAGGCAATTATCTAATAAAAGACAATTGGCTAAATATTTAGCAATATCCAGTTGTCTAAGTAAATCATGGTCTGTGGAACCATGACTATCAAGCAACCATTGAAAATGTGTTAACAATAACTAACTTTGATTGTGTTCTTACTCTGTGATACATTGGTTTGGAGAATGTGACTAAAGAATCTACCTGTATTGGGACGCCTGGGTGGCTCCATCAGTCAAGTGTCTGCCTTTGGCTCAGGTCATGATCCAAGGGTCCTGGGATCAAGCCCCACATTGGGCTCCCTGTTCAGCGGGGAGCCTGCTTCTCCCTCTCTCTCTGCCTGCTGCTCCCCCTGCTTGTGCATTTGCTCTTGCTCTCTCTCTGTCTCTCTCTCTGTCAAATAAATAAATAAAATTTTTAAGAAAAAGAAAAAGAATCTAGCTGTATTACAGATGTGTGGAATAACTTCACTGGAGGGAATATGGGAATAAGGTGCTGGCCTAAATAACACTGGAAATGAAGAATCTATAAGACAAAGGGTGAAAGAAAGTGTACCTAAGCATGGTGGTCTAGTTGATAAAGGTCTTTCCCAAAAGAGTATGGATTAGCAATTCTGAAACCATTACACATGTTCATAGTCATTTAATAATTAAATAAATGTCAAATGATAATGGGAGTACCGCATCTCATTATTAGAGTGAAAGGTTACAAATAAGCAAAGGGAGACTTTTAGATTGATCCATATGGTAATGGATTGAGCTGGAGACATCAGTATGAACTCCTGTCTAGCTTAATACAGATACAGATGGTTACGTATGGAAATATTTATCTGTTACATAAGAGGATCTAGAAGCTAAGATATGCCAGTAGCAACAAGTACACCTAGCATCCAGTTCTTTGTTTCTGGTACCATCTCCAGTAAAAGGAACAAGGGCTCATTGGAGAAATGGCTGATTCTAGAACATGCTGGAAACATACAAGAAGAGCCTGGAGCATCTTGTAGTTCCAGAAAGTAAGGCAAGGCTAAAACAAGTAAGCAAACAGCAACCTTCACAATGAAGGGGGACTGTCAAAGGGACACAGGAGCTGACCAAAAGAGCTCCCAGCTCAAAGCTGGCACAATTAGGGCAGCTATATAAATAATAGAGTATTGGATTATACACTAACATATAATACTGGTATAATATTATCAGTATTATCTGTATTATAATGTCAACTACTAAATATTGAATCCATACTGATATAAATAAATGATCTAATAAATAAATAAGTGTGGAACAAAAAATGAATCTCCCATGCAGAAATATTCCAATTAATTTATGTAGTTACTGAGTTCTCAAAGAGGTGAAGCTGTTAAATGTAGATTATACAAACTGACTTCTTTCCAGAGAGTACAGTGGGCATAAGGGAAGAAAAAGGAGTAATTCACAGCAGAGAAACCTGATAAACACTACTCAGCCAGTGATGAAGGCCAACAGCAAAAGTTAAGTCGTGTTGGGGCACCTGGGTCGTTCAGTCGGTTAAGCGTCCAGTCTTGATTTCAGCTCAGGTCATGATCTCAGGGTCCTGGGTTCGAGCCCCATGTCAGGCTCCTGCTCAGTGAGGAGTCTGCTTAAGATTGTCTCTCTCCCTCTTTCCCTCCCCATCTCTAAAATAACCAATAAATCTTAAAAAAAAAATAAATAAGTTAGGTCATGTTGATAGTATAGACCCTTGATACAATGTGGCGAGGATGACACTTTTCTGTGGTTTTCCTCTCCTGATCCCAGAACCACAGTCTAAACATGAGAAAAACATTAGATAAATCCCAATTGAGGGGCATACTAAAATATACTTGACAAGTATTTTTATTCCTCAGAACTGTTAATGTTGTCAAATAGAAAGAAAGTTGGATAAACTGTCAAAACCAAGCGCAGCCTAAGGAAACACGATCACTGTGTGAAACGTAGCATCCTGGGTGTGCTCCTGGGTCGGTACAATGACATTACAATATAATGGAGGAAATAGGAATAAAGTTTGGGTTTTAGTTAATAATATATTAATACTGGCTCATTTGTAACCAATGTACATACTAAGGTAAGATGTTAATAGTAGAAGAAAGTGGCTGTTGGGTATATGAAAGCTCTCTATACAAGCTATTCAGTAATTCTGTAAATCTAAAACTGCTCTAAAATAAGATGATTACTGGGGAGCCTGAATGGCTCAGTCAGTTAAGCATCTGACTCCCGATTTCAGCTCAGGTCATGATCTCAGGATCAGGAGATCGAGTTCTGCACCAGGCTCCATGCTTAGCATGGAGTCTGTTTGTCCCTCTCTCTCTGTCCCTCCCCCAGCTTGCACTCTCTTTCTCTCAAATAAATAAATATAATCTTTAAAAAAATTAAAACAGAAAGCTTATTAAGAGCAACAACAACAAAAGCTAATTATCAGTGCTAAGTAATGTCCAGGAAGGATAATTAATGGGCTCTCCCATTGCACATATTTGGTTGAAAGTCTTTGTAGGAGTCCTATTCAGGCTGAAACAGGTGCGTTTCATAAATGCAGCAGTAATCTTGTCTGCTCTGAATGTTATAGCCTCTCTAGGATTCCTGGAGGCTGAGAAAGTTCATTCTGACCCTTGCCCTACTTTATTATTACAATTTATATTACAGTCATATCATGATGCTTAAAAATAGAAAAGATACTTCAACTGGCTATTTCTCTGCTCCACTCCCCTGTACCTCCAGAGTTTGATTTAGTAATATACCTGAACCACCTCATTACTTCAGTGTAACCAAGAGGAAATTAGTAATGAAGCCACATTAATTATTAATGGGGGATCTTTTATTAAACAGAAAAATGGGAATTACCAGGTACTTATCTCTATCTTAATAAAGTAACTTTAACTGCTGTGAAAACAGCCTCTGTGAATCTCGGGACTGCCTCTCCCCACCCCACCCCTCATCCTGCCTTTTCCATGACTGATTCTACACCACAGGATCTGAGATGAAAGAATTAAGTGTGGTAAGACAATATTGAGGATGACAGGGATAATGCATAGCATTTATTGAGCACTTACTATGTGTCAGGTACTGCTCTATTTGGTTTTTTGTTTTAAGTAATCTCTCTGCCCAATGTAGGGCTCGAACTCATGACCCCAAGATCAAGAGTCACCTGCTCTCCCAACTGAGCCAGGCAGGTGCCCCTGTTTTGTTTTGGTTTTACCAGGAATAAGCTGGATTCGGAAGAGGGCAAGCAGGCAAAACTACCTTCCTTTGCTCCCGCCCGTGACTCTCAGTTATGCTTCCCCACCACACTCCTAGACAATTGGATAGTCACTCTCAAGTATGAACAGAATCCCACTTCAATATATTAAAATGTCCAGTTCAGCTTTATGTCAGAGCTTCAATCCCTCGGCCAGTTTTAAGCTTCTGGTCCTCCTGAAGTTCAGGCTTGACTCAGACTGAAGAAACCATCATGGCTTCTTCATGATTCTCTTGCCTTCCACCTTCTTCAATCACTGTCCACTTCTAACTGTGGGTGTCCAGCAATCCCAGGGCCTAGGAGCGGATAAGGCTTTACCTGACTAGTGCTGATATAACCTTGTTCGGGTGTCCTCTCAAGGGTGCCCTCTGCCTAAATGCTTTCTCTTACAGTGCTCTTTGGGGTCCTTCCACTGGGGATGTACTGTTAAATGGTACCTGACCTCTTGAAATCCCTCTTGCTTAAAGACGAATATAATAATTTAGCACCTACTCACAATAAGACTGTTCTCAGGATTCTCTCAATTACTATCACCTGGTGCTACCAGGCAAATCTCTAGAATGGGGTCTTTCAAGATGACTAAAAAAAAAACCCCTTCCTTTCTATGGGGTCCACTTTTTCCCATGGGAAACACCATCTCATTTCTCCCCTTTGGTGAAAACCACCCTCCTCCACTGCAACCTGAGTTCCCTTCTTAGCCATCAGGAGAAGATCTGAGTGTGTAAGACTCTGCCCTTCTCCACTAATCCTCCCTCCCCTGTGTTCAGTCCTGGAGGTGAAAAGAGCAGCTCAAAGTATGGGAGAAAGTAGAAAGAAGGAAGCAAAGGAACCAAATATGTCCTCATCTTCCCCATAGCAGATTTCTAAGTATGTGTCTGGACTGCATTGAGGTGGGGAATAGAGTAGCATTTGTGCTGAACGAGTTCTTGAAGTTTTGATATCAGATAGATTGGGCTCAATATTTTACCACGTGAAAGTAAAACTGAACCAGAAAGAGACACCACCTTACACTCACTTGGATGGTTACCAGTTAAAAAAACTAAAACCGAAACCAAACAAACAAAACCACAAAAAAACAGAAAATAACAAATGTTGGCAAAGATGTGGAGAAATTGGAACCCCTGTGCGCTGTTGCTGGGAATGCAAAATGGTGTTGCCTCTATAAAGAACAGAATTGGAGTTCCTCCAAAAAACAAAATAGAGTTATGATATGATTCAGCAATTAAACTTCTGGGGATGTACCCAAAAGACCTGGAAGCAGGGTCTTGAAGAGAAATTTGTACACCCATGTTCATAACAATATTATTCACAATCATGAAAAGCTAGAAACAACACAAATGTCCATCGACAGATGAATAGATTTAAAAAAAATGTGGTGTATATATACCATGAGATAGTATTCAGCTTTTAGAAAGAAGGAAATTCAGGTCCATGCTACAACATGGATGAAATAAGGACATGCAAGATGAAATAAGTCAATCACAATATTGTATGATTCCACTTATACAAGATATCCAGAACAGTCAAGTTAATAGAAACAGAAACAGAATGGTGGTTACCAGGGGTCAGAGGGAAGGGGAAAAGGGAGTTATTGTTTAATGGGTACAGAGCACCAGTTTTATAAGATTAGAAGAGCTTTGGATATGGATGGCAGTGATGGTCACACAGCAATGGGAATGTACTTAAAACCACTGACTTGTACACTTGTATACTTACAAATAGTCAAGATGGTAAATTATATAATATGTATATTTTACCACATTAAAACTTTTTCAGAACTGAAATGTAGCTCTACTAAAGTAATAAAATTGATTAACAAAAAAACCCTGAAATATTAATATATGAAAATAAACCTTTTAAGTGACTAGGGAAGAAATGAGATCAGCTCAAAATGTGACTAAAATATAAGGAGACTCAACATAGAGTTGTTGAAAGGCAATAGTAAGACAGAGAAAAAAGCTTCATGATTTACTCCCACGTGAAGTACAGCTTGTTCCATGAACTAATTACCTGTACTAATTTTTCCCTCACAACAGTTTTATGATGTAAAGCGGGAACAATAAATTTTCTGGAGAAATAAACTCTTATTAAATGATACATTCTGACCTCCCACCAAAGTAAACCAATTTTACTTGCTGTTAATCTGTATGGATCTTTTGGGGACCGGGCCTCCCTTCTAGAGACTGTTGAAGTAAAATTCAAAATGGCGTGTTTTGAGCAGAGGAGGAGCTTTTGGGAGGAGCTCCTAATAACGTACCTGAAAGTAATCAATCAGTCTCAAAGTGGAAATGAGATGGAAGAAATTGATCATTCAACAATTTTCACCTGAAACCTACCTCCTTTGGAAGGAAAATGGGTTTAGGTGTCAGTTGGCCTTTAAATCCAATGAAGCTCCAGGTGTAACAGCCCGCCTTACATCCTGACACTGGATAGAAAAACCACCAATCTGTTATGTCCTTATTCCATCATTTCTTTTTTGTTTTCTGTGTCCACTGACTGCCCTTGGTCTGCTGTATCAAGTTACAGCTATTAGCCTAGTCACGCCTCTTACAGTCTACATGAAGTACTTTGTAGGATTAAGTCAGCAGGATTCATTATCATTGTTGTTATTTCTATTGCTGGTTTCTATTTATTAGCATTTTTAGGAACTGGGGAACTAAAAAGTTTCCATTTCAATCACCCCATCTCTGGAAATTCTTGCCAAAAGCCACTTAGGCTTCTAATAATCTTTATTTGGACAAGAGGTTCACTTCAAATGGCAAAAACAGCCTTTTTCTTCCACCAATAATACTAATAGGAAAATACTGTTTTCCTATCTTTCTTTAGTACTGATACAACTGTTAAGGATTTGTAGGGAATATTCAGATTTTTGAAAACAGAACCAGGAAATTGAAATGGAAGCAAACAATTAATGGGTATTAAGCTGGTTACTTTGCACTCTATGGAATGTAGATGCAAAGCCATTGTCAGTCTGTCCTTAGAGAGACAGTGAAATTGGTCACATTGAGGATTTTAGTTATCTATTGCTGTGTAAGAAATTCTCCAAAAACTTACCAGCTTAAAACAACAGGCATTTATTATTGCATGGTTTCTGTGCATCAGAAATTCGAGTGTGGCTTAGCTACACGGTTCTGGCTCAAAGGCTCTCATGAAGTTGCAGTCAAGATATTGGCTAGGGCTGCAGTCATCTCTAGATGAAACAGGGGCTGAAGACTCTACTTCCAAGACAGTGCACTCATGGCTGTTGGACGGCAGGCATTAGTTCCTTGCTGTTGTCAGAAGAACATGCCAGAAGAACATTGTCTGAGACAATACAAGTGTCTTCACAATATGGCTGCTTGCTTCCCCTCAGAGTGAGTGATCCAAGGGAGATGAAGGAAAATGTCACAGTGATTTTTCTTACCTAGACTTGGAATCCAAATACCATTGCTTCCACCATATTATATTCATTAGAAGAAAACCTAAGCGCAGCCCACACTCAAAAGGAAGGAAATTAAGCTCCATCCCTCGAAGGGAGGAGTATCAAGGAATTTGTGTACATGTTTTAAAACCACCACATTAAGACTTGGTGATGCAGTTATTGTTTTGAATGTTTGTTTGTTTGATGCACTTACATTCACAGAAGCGGAAGCATCCTCAAGTGAAACAAACATGGATGCCAATTACAGAGAATAATTTTAATAAAATATGTGAAACTATTATCAGCCACAAAAAGCAAAAGATCTTTTCTTTTGATTGGTAAGAAACAGAGAAAGTCCTGAAAACCTATACTCCAAAACTCTAGGTAAGTATCAAAACATTTTAAATTAAAAATTCTTGGGGAGCCTGGATGGCTCAGTCATTTGAGCGTCCGACTAGATTTCTGCTCAGGTCATGATCTCAGTGCCATGTTGGGCTCCCTGCTCAATGGAGAGTCTGCTTGCTTCCCTCTCCTTCTGCCCATCCCACTGCTCATTCTCTCTGTCCCTCTCTCTCTCAAATAAATAAATAAATCTGTTTCAAAAAATAAAAATAATTACAACAATTATTTTTTCAATATTGTTCTCTTTGTCTAGTACAAAAAGTTATATTTTAATAAAACAGCATCAATTAAAGAAAGTGCTTACATTTATACAGAGTTACATTCCTAGATTCAAAATGACTCAGGTCCAATCTTATTTCCTCCTTAATAACAATACTTTAATCAAGGAAGTAATTCTTGATGATAATTTAATACCCAAATTTCTATAAAAAATTACCACAAACTTCTCACTTAATCAACTAGCATTCATAATGTAAATTAACATTCATGGTATAAAACTTTCAAGTTCTATTAAGGTTGATTAAACAAGGCAAACCAGGACCCATTCACATTAAATTGGTTTCAGTTTACTTCAAAAGCATGAAAGTTCTTTCACGTATTATTTGTATTATTTTCCTTTTATATAATGCATTTTAAAGACCACAGGAGGAATGAACATTTGAAGCATTGTTAAGGATGTCAGAAAAACTTCTTTGGGGATATTCCATATGCAATTTTGAAAGTATCTGGTAGTTTTCTGGAAAACACATCGAGAAATGGTTATTTTGATGCCCTCCTTTTTCTCAGTAAGATCAAAATATTGGTCTTTATGCTGCCCTTGAAATTATCTTAGTTAATCAACACTAGCATCAACAAATGTGTTGTCATAAATTTATGACATTTATGACAACAAAAGGTTGTCATAAAGCCCACCTGTCTTTACAATTCCGAAGTTGAACTGCCAGTTTAAAGAGGGTAGTTTGCATAAAAGACCCTTAATCTCACAAAACAAACTGAGGGTTGTTGGGAAAGGGAGGGGTTATGGACACTGGGGAGTGTATGTGCTATGGTGAGTGCTGTGAAGTGTGTAAACCTGGCAATTCACAGACCTGTACCCCTGGAGCTAATAATACATTATATGTTAATAAAAAATTAAAAATTAAAAATTAAAAAATAATAAAAAAATAAATAAAAATGGTTGTTTGAAATTAGAATGTCTTCTTCTCTTCTTGGAAATCACTGGAAAGCCACAGAAAGAATAAGAAAGAAAAAATTCAGACTCCATTTGTAGTGAATCCAGGCCAGAGAAAACTTTACACCACCAAATAGATGGAAAGGCGGCCAAAGGCAGAGTCAAGTGGGAATATGTGTTCAAGGCTACACAAAGGACCATGAAATTGAAAAGGTCAAAGAAGAGGAACAGGTCACCATTTTGATTTTTACTATGTTGAAACAAGAAAGGATTGGGGGGCAATAAGCACCTACTGAGAATAAGACAGGCCATCTGGATAGAGGATACAGCAGTTTTTAATATTTATGCATCAAAAACATAGAACAAATATTCATAGAACATTAACCATATCCAAGTTTCCCAAAAACTTTATGAGTTTTCTAAATATTTGATCCCTGTTGTGTTGATAACCAGACTCATACTTCTTTTTCAGATATGCTTCTCTCCCCAGAATTAATTACATGCACTCTGGGAAAAGCGAAGACCATATCTGTAGACTTTGGGAACCATTTTATGCAGATGAAAGGAACTATGGCGACTCCTTTAATGAAACCTCTGGGTTCCAACAAACAATACCTTGATTATCACTTTTCCTAGATATTCTTTTTTTTTAAGATTTTATTTATTTAATTGACAGACAGAGATCACATAGTAGGCAGAGAGGCAGGCAGAGAGAGGGGGGATGCAGGCTCCTGGCTTAGCAGAGAGCCCAATGTGGGACTCGATCCCAGAACCCTGAGATCACAACCTGAGCTGAAGGCAGCGGCTTAACCCACTGAGCCCCCCAGGTGCCCCTATTTTCCTAGATATTCTAAAATTTGGTTTTGATTTCAAATCTTGGAGCTAGAAATTTTTAAGAGGAAATTTTAAAATTTCTGACTGATAGAGGCTTTTTCATTTCCATCTTTATTTTAATTATGTACTAGCATTATTACATTGTGATAAGTGTATGCTTCTGTATTCTGTGTCCTTTTTAGAAGTTAATGAATTGCCAGATGTGCTGCCAGCTGAAATTAAGACTATAACTGTTTAAGATACAAGACTTTGTTTTCTCCAACGTTCTACTGGCAGGAAGCAGACTGAGATAACATATTCTTCAATGCCTGCCTCAGAAGTGGCTAAGGAATATGATGCTCAAGAAAGAATCTTCCAGAGAGTAGAGTCAAGAGAAATAGAGAGCAATAAAACAGGGACCTATTCCCAGGCAGTAAAGTGTAGGCTGAAAAAGACAAATGCTGTACTCCCAGGATAAAGGAGTCAGGCAATATTGTGCACAGGATTTGACTATTGCTATAAACAGTCATGTGCCTCCCCTTCATCCCCATTCTGAATGCATGTGTTTGTGGAAGTTCCTCTGTCTCCATCCCATCTCTGCATGCCTAGTGAGTAAGGGAAAATAATTGTCTTTAAATGCACAGTTCTCTCAGTCAAGAGGAACCAAATGCAAAACAAATATAAATAAAATCCCAGATGTCATGAATGGATGAGACTTTGGCATGCCTTATGTAAGAGTAAGTATATTTTGCAGGGGAGAGGGATGTAAAAAAAAAAAAAGATAAAAGAGTGCATTGTGGTAGAACAAATTGTTGTCCCCATTCTTATGCCCCTCAGTAGAATTATATAGCCATTTACTTTGCCATGTGACTTTATAGTAACATCAACTATAGGAGGCAGAACATGTTCTTCCACATCATTGATGCTGGGTTTGGCCATATGATTTGTGTTGGTCGATGAAATGTAGGTTTAAAGGACAGCATACAAGTACTTTGTTGAATGACTCAAGGCACATCTTGTGTTTCCATGGGCCTATTGATCGTGTGCAGCGTGATCCCAGGAAGCCCCTGGACCAGAGAGGATGAGAGCCACTTGGAGCTGAACAGAACCAAAACTGCAGCCTGGAGCCTGGAGACAAAGGGCCAGCCTAGCTCAGCTGAGCTGCAGCTAACCTGTGGATCCATAAGCAAAAAACAAACATCGTTGTTTTAAGCCACTGGGATTTGAAGTGGTTTGTTACCTAGCAAAAGACCACAAGGAAAGTGGAAGAAACCGCAAACACATAAAACTTTTTTAAAAGATTAAGAGCTAGAACTACAGAAAAATTGGAATAATTGCATACACTTTTTTGATCAACTATATCCAGATAAATTGGCACTGTGAAATTTGAAGTTAGATAAAATGCATAATTTTCTAGAAAAGTACATTTACCTAAACCTCCTCTAGGCAAGACAGTAAGTCTTAACAGATCAGTTTCTATGGAAGAAATAGGAAAAATTGTCAAATAGCACTCTCTCACCAACTTCCCATTGAAAAAGTAATGGACTCAGATGGCTTCCCAGGGGAATTCTAAGAACTCTCTAAGTAACACATACATCCAATAGTAGTTGAACTGTTTTAAGACATGAGAAAGGCAGGAAAACTTCTAGATACTTTTTTAAAAGATTTTATTTTTTCATTTATTTGAGGGAGAGCATGAGAGCAAGCAAAAACACAAGTAGGGGGAACTGCTGAGGGAGAGGGAGAAGCAGCCTCCCCACTGAGCAGGGAATAGGACATGGGGCTCAATCCCAGGACCCTGAGATCATGACCTAAACTAAAGGCAGAGACTTAACCAACTGAGCCATCCAGGTGCCCCAGGAAAACTTTTCAGTACTTTTTAATGTAGTAAAATGGATACCAAAATCCAGCAAAGATTTAATAGGAAAAGTCAACTACAGATCAAACTGATGTATGAATACTAATTAAAAATCATAAAACATTAGAAAATAATATCTGCTTAAAATTAGGTAACACATCTGACCTAGTGGCGTTTATTCCAGAAATTCAAAATGTATCAATACAGAAGAAATTTATTAACATGTTTCACCATATCATATTCTAAGAATAAAATTTATATTATTATTTTCGTGAGTGGTGCTGGTAAAGTATTTGATAAATTTAACATACATTCTTAGCCAAGGTTTTTAATCAGATAGATATAGATGGATATACCCTTAACACGAGGAAATATGTCTGTCTCAATCCAGAGCTAGCCTTATGCTTAGTGAAGAAACATTGTCCACGTCAAGAATGAGACATGGGATGAGGAGGTCCATTAATATTCCCTTAGTTATTGTTCTCACAAATAGGACATATAGGAACATGCTTGTATATATGTCAGAGTGGGCATGAACATGTTTGGTTGCTTTGGGGTCCATACATAGGACTAGAATTTCTGGATCAGAGTACATGAAGTTTCAATTTTATAAGACAATGAAAAATTAGTTTTGCAAAGGTATTATACCAAATTACCCTCCCACCAGCAGTGTATAAGAGACATTATTGACCCACATTCTCCATACATTTGGCATTATCAAACTTCTTAATATGACTGTGGGCGGCAGTTACTTTAGTTCAGAAGAAATAACCTTAATTAGACACTATGCGCTAGGCAGTTTCACAGGTACTATCTCATTTTCACCAGGTATTATTAGCATCTTTATTTTACAGAATTTGTCCAAAATCAGAAAGCTTCCCCAGTTGGCAGCCCTTCCTCCCAATCTAGTAGAAAAGTCATATCAGTTGGTACGGGGCAGCCCACCAAAACTCACAAAAGGAAGTAAATGGATCCTCCCAAGTATTCTACCGGGATACACACAAAATGTGTTCTTAGCAGCCTCCAGAATATTTTAAGCAGAGACGGCTTTTAGGTAGTAAGGGAAGAATTCAGATTGAGGAAGTCAAAAGGCCTGAGATGGAATCTATGTCCTACTTGTCCTACTATGTCCTGTGTCATTACTTCCTTCCTTAACAAACACTTATAAAGCACCTAGTAAGTACCAGGCACTGTGCAAGTCAGTGGAGATTCATTAATAAATAAAGAAGCCAAGAATCTTACCTTTGAGAAACTTACAGTCTACTGGGAGAAAAGATTTTAATCAAATATTGATACAACTATAAAATACAAATTGAAATTAGTACTGTAAAAAAAATTGTGTTTGTCATACATGTGTACAACAAGGTTTTTGAGCTAGTCGAGAGGAACGCCATGACTGTGCACCAACCACTCTGGTGGCCCTGTTCACATAAAATGGAGTTGTACAACATGGCAGCCCCGGTCGGGACAGTCAGACAAGGCTTGAGTAAGGGATCCTTGAGCTGTGAGCAAAAGGATACATTGGCGTTGACAGGGCTCAGGGCTAATGGTCTAAGAGGAAGCGCGTTCTAGGCCCAGACAATATTATGTGTGTGGCCTTGAGGCAGAAGGAGCTTGGCATGCTCATAGAACTAAAAGGAAGCCCTAAGATTGCAGTACAGATTGAACATAGTGTCTGATTTCCACCCATGCCAGTCATCTTCCTGTCTCCAGTACACCTTAGAAACAGCAGCCTCGATTTCTTTGCTCTCACATATTTTGTTATCCACCTCATTCCTCTTTAAAATTTAGTTCACAACTCAAAATGGATCATAACCCTTGATCCAAAACCAAAAACTATAAAAATTCTTTAAAAAACGGGGGTGGGGGGCGGTGTTGGGCACTTGGGTGGTTCAGTAGGTTAAGCATCTGCCTTCGCCTCAGGTCATGATCTCAGGGTCCTAGGATTGAGCCCTGCATCGGTCTCCCTGCTTGGCGGGGAGCCTGCTTTTCCCTCTCCTTCTGCCCCTCCTCCCTGCTTGTGCTCTTTCTCTCTTCTTAAATGAATAAATAAAATTGTAGAGAAAAAAAACAAAAAGGAAAAGTCTTTGTGACTTTGGGTTAGCCAAAGATTTTTTTTTTCAGTGTTCCAAGATTCATTGTTCATGCACCATACCCAGTCCTCCATGCAAAACATGCCCTCCTTTATATCCACCACCAGGCTCACCCATCCCCCCACCCCCTCCCAAACCCTCAGTTTGTTTCTCAGAGTCAAATTCTATAAAGATCTATAAAGAACTCCTTAAACTAAACAGCCAAAGATTTCTTTGGATCTGACCCCAAAAGCATGATCAATAAGATAAAAAATATTCATAAATCAGACTTCATCAAAATCTAAAAACTTTTACTCTTCAAAAGCTGCAATTAAAAGAATGAAAAGATAAGCCACAGGATGGGAGGAAATATAAGCAAGTTATGTATCTGATGAAGAATTTGAATCCAGAATATATAAAGAACTCTCAGAACTCAACAATAAAACAAACAACCTGATGAAAAGCGGACAAAATATTTGACCAGACATTTCACCAAAGAAGATAGTTAGATTGTAAATGAAGACAAAAAGTGCTCAATATCGTTAGTCATTAGCAAATTAAAATGATAATGACATACCACTATACATCTATTAGAATAGCTAAAATTAAAAAGACCTACTCATACCAAGTTTGGTGTGGATGCAGAGCAAGTAGAATTGTCATACAGTGCTGGTGGTGATGTAAAATGAAATAATACAATCATTCTAGAAACGGAAAATTGGGGAACATAGTTTGAAGGTTTCTTAAGAAGGCACTGATCTTATGACCCAACCATTGTACTGCTATGTGGTTACCTGAGAGAAATATATGTCCATCAAAGTCTCATACATGAATGTTCCTAGCATCTTTACCTGTAAAAACCAAAAACCGGAAACAATCCAAATGTCTATCAACAGACAAATGACTAAACACATTGTGCTATACCCATATGATGGGTCCCTAATCAACAATAAAAAAAAAAAAGAGTGAACTAGCGACACATGCAACGAGTCGGAGGACTTTCAAAAATAATTGTACTGTATTAAAGAAGCCAGGTAAACATTTCTAGCAGATGCAAACTTCAGGGGCAGAGGCAGACCAGTGACCGCCTAGAGGTGGAAAGGCATGAGAAGGAGGAAGCATGGAAAAGTGTGGTGAAACGAGGGGGTGAGGAATAGGCTCACTATCTTGATTTTATGATGGTTTTGTAGGTGTATGTTGAAATAGATCAACTCTTACAAGTTAAATATGTACGGTTTTTTATTCCAAGTCTAACTCAATAAGGCTTCTAAAAAATAAAAAGTATTTTCACAATGCACCTCATAACAAATTTCCTAAGAGCTCTCTCTGATGCCCAGGCATCATTTTGTTGGTCTCCTTCGATACCGGTCAGTACTCAACACTAGTATTCATTTGACTTTTTAAATTTATCATGTTGTTGCTTATCGTTTTATCAGGTGTGTTTCCAGGTTACCAGCTCATGAACAGAATCAGGACCTCTGTTTTACCTTCAGCTCCTAGGACAGTTCCATGCATACAGTAGGCCTTCAATAAACGTTCTGGTGAAAGATTTACATTAGGTCTCTGGAGAAAAACATTTCGTGTTGCTTTTCAGAAAACAAATTATGGGACTTCTTCCAACACTTGATCGAGTTGATAGAAACAAATTCCCAATTTATACTTAAGCAGCACATGGCCAAACACAGCAATTTCCGATGTGAAAGGTATTTACTAATCCAAAAGCTGCAATAAATCATGTGTGACAAAATCAGAGTATTTGGCCAAGAATCGGAGGAATTTACATCATAACCCACACAATTAACCACTGCTGCCAAAGTCAATGTCTCAAAGGAAGCTAATTTGTAATTGTTCTTATTTGTTCATTCATTTATTTACACCTCACTCATCCCAAAATGTGTATGAGCAGAATAAAGTGAAAAATGATAGAAAAAGTTCACGAGTCCCAGATTAATTTGGTACCTCAGCTTCAGAGAATCCAAGTTTTGTAACAAGACTATTATTCTATCCTATACAATATCACTAAGTAATTATTACTACACAAGACAGCAGCACAGAGAAG
This sequence comes from Enhydra lutris kenyoni, assembly GCF_002288905.1. Classification (NCBI taxonomy): domain Eukaryota; kingdom Metazoa; phylum Chordata; class Mammalia; order Carnivora; family Mustelidae; genus Enhydra; species Enhydra lutris. The sequence continues at coordinate 50,365,190 of NW_019154099.1, forward strand.
GTGGTACTTTCCAGCAAACTCTGTATACCTAGTTGAAAGCTGGACGTTGGCTGTGATCACCACCACTTTCCCTCCAATCTCCAGAGAATATTGCCATGAACCCTCATTCCTGGTTAAAGGTCAATGCTTTTGCCAAGGTTTTAGCAGATTTCAGAGGAGCTCCTATTCTCAGATGCACCTCTGGTCTGAGAGCCCTTCCTCTGTGAGTTAGTTTCACTCTGGAATTTCTTGACCTCTTGCTCATGTGCTCTCTCTCTCTCTCTCTCTCTCTCACTACAAAGAACCAGCCACAGAACACAGTTCTTAGCTCATTTTCAGCAAAATCACCACCCATACGAAGCATTTGAGTGCACGTGTTAAGTGGAATGAAGCTTTAGGAAGACTCAACTGTGTATCTCAGACATGTAGGCAGCTTCAAGTGGGACACTGGACAACCATGTCCTTAACGTCATTAGACCACTCCACCGCTAGGGACTCTTTTCCACTTCAGGCCACTTAACGACCCACTCTCCACGATCTAACTGGCTTCTCACTTCCTCTTGGCCCTCTCATCACTCTTTCCCATTAATCCTTCCTTCCCCCAATCTTCTCCCTCTACTATACAGAACAATAAAACCTCTCCACCTTGACACCCAGACTCCACTTCACCCATCTTAGCCTGTCCACACTCAGGAAGGTACTCAACGATATATTTCTTTCATGATAAGAATATCAACCCACTTGAAAGGCAGTCAAATTAGAGCAGTTTCTGTTTGCTATCTATTTTCCAGGCTTTGGTTTCAATCCAAAAATTCACTAATTGCATAAACAATGAATTCTGGAACACTGAAAAGAAATAAAAGAAAATAATTTTTTTAAAAATTCACTAATTGCATTGGAGGCTATTCTGACGCAACATACAATATATTACAACTTTTAGGATATCAAGCCTCAAATGTGTTTTTCCCCAGCTACCCAGGTAGTTAGTTCTCCCTTCTACATTTTTGTAGGACTAATGCTGTTTATGGTGTTTTTCTCCCTCCCATCAGTCTGAGGATGGGAATCACATCTCATTCATCTCTGTAGCTCTACCAGCATCCATCAATAGTAGGCATTCCATAAACATTTGTCAAATCAATCACTCAATACCAATGATGTCTGGTTAAGATTGGGTGGCAAATCAAACATTTAGTCCCAGACAGGCAAATGGGCAAAATGCCTACAAAAGACAGGCGGTAATGGCAAAAGTTAGTAATGGCCTTTTAAACCCATCCACACAACAAAACTGGAGAGCTTTTCAGTGTAGAAAGGTACACCACGTACCTTAGATCGTTCAGCTTATTCTAAAGCAGTTTTTCTTCCAAGCTTGGCTTTCTACTTTCATAAATTTCGTTCTCGCTGTGCTGCCTCTGGAATTCACAGTGCCCACTTCACTAGACGATGACTCATGCTCACCATGGAACACATTCATTCCATTTTGAGATCATTTGGAGGCACTAGACAGAAGACTATAAACCAATCCCTACAACAAAAGAGGATTTCTCAGCAAAGCATTTTCGCCCACCTTCTCTCTCAGCTAGTTTTCCCAAGAATAATTGTGGAGCAAATTGTAAGCTCGCTGGAAATAACAGCCGTGCCTAGCTTGTCTTTGTACAACATCTTACACAAACTTGAGCTTAGTAGGTATTCAATACATACGGAAGGGCATGGAAAGAACTATGAAGCAGATTCAGCACAGCGGTCTTCAACAAAATATTTATTCATGTATGCACGTGTGTATGTGTACATATACATATGTACAGACACACATTTGCACACAAACATGTATCTAGAAAGAGAGTAAGTACGCCCACAATATAGACAGAGGTTAAGCAGTGGGGCTTGACCACTTATTGCCCTGGAGACACCACACTAAGCCATTTGTTTATTCATTCAGTCAGTGGATTTATAAAGTTACAACCTGCCAGGGAGAACCCTGTAGATGGAAAGAAAAGATTTCTTGTCTCTTTATGGCTGTCTCTGGTTTTTCTCTCCATTGGAGCAGAGAAGAAGAAGAGGCGGAGGAAAGATAATACAGCCTCGCTCTCTAGCCATGTGGCCGTTGGAGAATATGCGTGGTTTTATTAAAGAGCGGAAGAGATAAACCCCAGGCAGCCCCCAGCATCAAAAAAGTGCCCAAAAGTATCAAAAGACTGAGTGAGCATCAATTCCATGTGCTTTAGAGTAGGCTATCAGACACCTGATCTCAGTGTGAGAAAAAGCAAGCAACCAAGTAGGGAAGCATGTCTAGAATCTGATGTATACGGAAGAAAGGCAAGCACCCCCTCATGCAGGGCATGCGCTAACAGCTGCATTCAGTGGACACTGATCGACACATATTTGAGATGGAAGCACTTATCAACAAAAACGTCTAAACCCATAATATTTCAGAGCTAACAAGCCCTTAAAAATCCACTGTTCCAACACTTCTCAGTGCTTTTTTTTTTTTTAAGATTTTATTTAATTATTTTGTCAGAGAGAGAGAGGGAGAGAGAGCAAGCACAGGCAGACAGAATGGCAGGCAGAGGCAGAGGGAGAAGCAGGCTCCCTGATGAGCAAGGAGCCCGATGTGGGACTCGATCCCAGGACGCCGGGATCATGACCTGAGCCGAAGGCAGCTGCTTAACCAACTGAGCCACCCAGGCGTCCCACTTCTTAGTGTTTTATGTATCATAGCACACGTAGAAAATGACAATATTTGTAAAGCATTCTGGGTAAATGAAGGAGGTTGCTTAGGGAAACGTGGCTCAAGGTCCCACGGTGCCTCCCCGAGGCTAGAGATAAGGGAATCCTTATCTAGGGACCTTACTTTGAGAGGGTCAATATTAAGCCCATCTCCTAATGTTGCAGGTGAGGAAATCAGATCCTTGCTCAAGGTCATCCGGCTGGAGAGTCACAACAGAGCCAGGAAAAGAAATTTTTTAAGTGTCTCTCTTTGTTCCTATTTCTACTCCTCCAGTGATTCTCAAAGCGGGATTCCCTAGACCAGTTGTACCAAGGCCACCCAGGAACTTATTCAGATGCAGAAGCTCTCACCCCACCCTGGACCCACCCAGTCAGACCCTGGAGGGGAGAGGCCAGGCATCCTGCACTTCAACAAGCCTTCCAGGGCATTCTGATGCTCACCGAAGAATTAGTATAGACTGTGAGAGTCTATACTCGTTCTCAGTATTTTCCTAAGTTACTAGGCTAACTAGGTTGTAACTCAGGGGTTGGCATAGTTTTCCCTGGAAAGGACCTGATACTAGATATTTTAGGCTTTGCAGGCCATCCGGGCTCTGTCACAGCTACTTAACTCCTCCACTCCAACACAAAAGCAGTGATGGCAGTACTTAAATGAATGAGCATGACTGTTTCCTAATAAAACTGTATTTAAAACTATAGGCAGTAGGGTGCATGTGGCCCACAGCCCGTAGTTTTCCTACCCCTGACAATTGATTATTAGAATAGATTCTTTAACCTCATAATTTAAATGCTTAGCAACTGTGATTAATAAAATCTCTCAGCAACTTATGGCATCTGTCAATGTTGGTGTCAATATCTGTGTTTTTCCATTCAATTAACATGTGTGAAATGCCTCCTAAGCACCAGACTCTGGGCATACAGAGATGAAAAGATCCAATCCAGGCCCTCAAGCATTAGAATTTCATGCAGGAGGGAAGCAAGAAATCAGATAAAATTATATTGTCTTTGAATGTGGACTTGTCGAACAAAATGCCCACTTAAATATATGGATTTTTGATGCTAAATATGTTAAGATTTTCCATTTATAAGTGGACAAAGAGTGAGATAATGCATATTCCAAATTTTAAGCCGACAGAGATGGTAACTGTCCTGGCAACCACTGTTTGATTATCCTCCCCGCCCCCAGATTCTCTGGGTCTGGAATTCAGAGAGGGAAAATCTGGAATATTTGCCTCTGTCCCACAGAGATCAAAGTGCTGTTACAGAGAAGACTTGAGTGGGTAGGGGATAGGACCTTTTGGAGGCTTCTTCATTCACATGTCCAGTGCCTGAGCTGACATGATTCCAAAACCTTGACTAAACTGGGGTCATTGGTTAGAAACCCTGCGCATGGCTTCTTGACATAGTCTGGGCACCTCATAGCACGGTGGCCTCTGGGCAGTCTGTTTTTTCATGTAGCAGCTCAGGGCTCCAAGACCATCTGTTCCAATGACCAAAACAAACATAGCATGGCCTTTTAGGATCAAACTTTAGAGCCATACTATATCATTTTTGCCAAACTCTACTGATCATGGCAACACAATCTTGAATCCCAGATTCAAGAGATGGATGCATACATCTTACCTCTTGATGGCAAGTGAGTCAAGTAACTTTCATCCATGTTTTATTTTTTTAAAGATACTTTTTATTTATTTGACAGAGATAGGCACAAGCAGGGGGAGCAGGAGAGGGAGAAGCAGGCTCCCCACTGAGCAGGGAGCCTAATGCTGTGCTCAATCCCAGGACCCCAGCATCATGACCTCAGCCAAAGGCAGACACTTAACCAACTGAGTCACCCAAGTGCTCCTTATCCATGTTTTAAAACCACCAACCAGGGGCTCCTGGATGGCTAAATGTATGGAGCCTCTGCCTTCGGCTCAGGTCATGATCTCAGGGTTCTGGGATCGAGTCCCGCATCGGGCTCTCTGCTAGGCAGGGAGCCTGCTTTCTCCTCTCTCTCTCTGCCTGCCTATCTACCTACTTGTGATCTCTCTCTGTCAAATAAATAAATAAAATCTTTAAATAAATAAACAAATAAATAAATAAAACCACCAACCAGAGTAACCAACTGTGAGAAATGCCTTATCCCAGAGTAGGGAGAATTTGTGGAATTTTAAAAACTACACATTAACATACTAAATTAAAACCTACTCTGCTAAAAATCTAAAATGGAAGGATTGGTCTAGAATTCCTTTGATTTCGATGTATGCATTAAATAATGATCCTCCAAAAGAGGAATTTAGGAAATGTTTCCTTCTGTTCACAAAGCAAAAAGGATTATAGATGTTGCATAGAACTAGATGACATGGGGGAGAATATGGGCTCATCCGTGAGCAACGCTGGGCGCTGGGTATCATCAAAGGGTAGTCATGTACAGCCCTTTACCAAACTGCCAAAGAATAAGGATGGAATTAAAAGTATTTATTTATAAACTTTCATGGACATATCTTTTTTAAAAAAGAAATAAACTTGAATTTCCCCTCCTTTGTGTCTGTTCTTCATTTAAAATTACTTACTTCTCTGAGAATTCTGCACTAATTTAGAAATAATGTTATACTCCTTTGACACAGAAAAGTCAAATAGATGTTTTTCTCAGTGAAAAATTAGTTGTTTGTACACACTGCACATTTTTTCATCATCTTCTAAAAAAGTAATTAGGACAATAAATGATGAGAATTGTCTTAAATCCTTCCAACTGAAAAATCTGTTTTGACAGAAGTTTAACCCATAGAAATACCTTTTTTCTAATTTGATTTTTTCTAAAAATAAGACATAATTTTTATGGTATAAAGAAAAGGGAGACTATTCAGTCTGGTACAATACAGCAAGTGGGTGAAGACAATGTTAATCTCTTCCTTTTAAAAACAGAGCTCTGGGGGAGCCTGGGTGGCTCAGTCCATTGGGCATCTACCTTTCACTTGGGTTGTGATCCTGGAGTCTCAGGATTGAGCCCTACATCAGACTCCCTGCTAAGCCCCTCACCTTGCTCATGTTCTCTCCCACCCTCTTTTTTATTTATTTTACTTATAAATAAATAAAATCTTAAAAAACAAACAGAGCTCTGTTTAGAGGAGAAGCTTGAATACTTAATCTGGAATCATGGTGATATGCTTCATCATAGCCTCCTAGGTCTTTACAGCTATAAAAGGGCCCTTGTCATTTTGCATATGACTAGACTAAGGCTCAAACATGCCAAGAGTGGTTCAAACCCCCCCCCGAATAATCCAAATATTCTCCTACATTTCCTAGTCTTTTGTGAAGTTCAGTTGTGGCCAGGTCACTATTTCTGGCCCACGCACCATGGGAAGAAGTGACATGCTCTTCCCGGCTAAGATTGTGAAGAGATGATGTGCCCCTAGTCTCTCTTTCCCCTTGGTGGCCCTCAGGCTGAGGTGGCAGAAGCTGTAAAAGCTGCCTGGATCTCTGAATCATCCCATGGAAGAAAGCTGCCCAGGAGGTTTGCCCAACGCTCATCAGACTTTGCATCAGCAAGAAGCTAATCTTTGTGGTGTGAAGCCACAGATATGTCAAAATTCATTTATTCCTGCAGCACAGTTTACTTAATCTAACTGATGTGCCAAGCAACTAGCTCAAGTTCAGCCAGCAAGTCAATGGCAAAGCTAGAACGGAAACCAAAGTCTCCTGAATCACCAACCCAGGACGACACTTTAAAAGCGCAGAAGCGTCAGTAAGGTACCACTACACCAAGTCATTAAGCAAAGGGACACATGGATTGAGGTCCAGAGCCAGACAGAGTATGGTCAGGAAGTGTTGTTCAGCCTTCAATATAGGACCAGAGAAGCTGATCCCCAAGCTGAGAGAACAGGCACTTGGGATTGTCTCGATGGTCCCTTTCTGCCCAAATGATACATACACTTCAGGAGGACAACAGTTGCTCCTAGACCTTATAGCCCAGTTAGAAAATTAAATAATCAAAAGGAAGTGTGTGTACAGCAGCCATTAAACACAAACAGGAAGCGTATGCCTCAGACTTAGATTAATTTAACATGATGTAGAATTTTTTAAAACAACAAATTGGAAAAAAAATAGGTTTTGGTTGCTAGGCAACATCAGTACAAAACTCTTGCCTTCTCTTCAGGAACATTCTCTCCATCTTCATGGACAAAAGTGAAAAAGTACCTAGTGATAGGCATATATTTGGGTGTGACATCAGACCCTGAATTGAACTTTTCTTGAAAACAACGTCCTGTATGGCACCAAGCACTTCAGGATTCTGAATTCCTACTCTCTGTGCACAGGATCACATTTCCTGTTCTGAAATACTCATTTTTCTCTGTACAAGCAGATGAGAGGCTATCTTTTGTCAGTAATTGGAAGAGAAGTGGAGATTTTGCAAAGTCATACAAGTCTGTTCTCCCTCAAGGATAGGAGACGGTTAGCTGTGACCCATCCTACACGACACTATTCTCTGTCTCCATGTCAGAGAGCTTAAGCCAAGGTAGTCCCTCTCTCTCTTTTTGTCTGCTCCTGAGAAATGGATGCTTTACTCCTGCACTGGCCTTTTAGATGCAGAAGCTCACTCAAAAGTGAGCCAGAAGTAAATCTAGCAATAAGCATCAGGACAGCATCTCTGGAACCTTCCAGAATACTTTCCACAGACCCATTGGGTTACACAACCTCTTGCATTCCTTTGTGCAGGTCCTCCCCTCTCCCTTTCCACTTTTAGTTTGGCTTCATCCTCTGACCTGGTATTTACCTCAGCATCCTTTGGCCAACCTCTAGTTCAGACCCAGTTCCCAGGATGAAGCTTACCAATATCCTTCAAATTCATTTTTTATATCAGCCCCTAGCTCCAAACAAAAGGGCAACTTCCCTGGCAGAGGAGGAAATGAAAACACACCTTAGGGGGTATCTTCCAAAGTGTAGCTGCCCTACAAATGCTTATTGACATTCAAAGAAAGTAGGATGGTCTTCCTAGGGTTTTCGCTAGAAGTTCATAGAGGTTCTCGAGCTAGTTTCTGAAGCACCTACTCTGTGTAAAACACCAACAGAACTGTAAAGAACATAAAAGGAGAAGCATAATGGTTTTGGAGAAAATAAGACAAACACAAAAGAAGACAGTCCAGGCTATTCATTTCACCCATTTTGCCTTCCTGAAAGCATTACAAGAGATAAGGCAGCCAGAGAGGGAGGCAGAAGATAATTTTAGAGATGGCCCTGGGCCACTTGGCATTATCAAATACCAGATTCGCTGTGGCCCTCTTGTTGACCATGAGGAGGGACTAAGGCACTGCCACAAGGGCCCCCAGCACATTGTCCAAGGTACTTGGCAGAAATTGGGACAGTCTATCCCACCGCCCCTTCCCCAGCATAGCTTCTTTGTTGGTTCCTCCCCGTCCTGATGCAGAATGTTTTGAGGTATTAGGTTTTTATTCTTACTACTCTCACCCCTGTGTGGTTTTCCTGCCTTCCTGCCCACATCTGATTCTCACCTTCCCAATTTCCTCCCCTCCCACCACGTTTACCTTCTACAACTGGCTGGTCCATGTTGGGTTTTTGAACTCAGCACATTCCCTCCCTCCCTGCCTTCTGTCTTCCCTCCACAGAATACTTGTTAGGTACCATGCTGGTAAGCGTCAGGAACATGAACACAGAAAAAAACATTTCTCCTATCCTTAGAGGCTTATCGTCATAAATAGGCAACAAACACATAAAGTTTTAAGTCCCACCACAGCTAACAGATTAGACACCTGTGCAGCTGAGTTCCCTAGGATGGCACCATATGGTGGCAACAGGTGTGTTGCTTCAGCTCAACCCAGTTGAATCTGGTGCAAGCATAACCACCCATGAGGCAAAAGGCCTCCCACCAAGCAAGTTCAGTTACTACAACATCCTTGAGGCCGAGACGAACGTTTGCACTTCCTTGCTGAATCCAGTAGTCTAAGCACAGGGCATTTCTAGGCACCGAAAACTCATCCATTAGATACGTAAGGATTGAAAGGTAATTCATTCAAAGGACGCTTTTGTCTTTTGCTTCTTCTGTTCACCCCTCCTTCCTTGCCAGGACACACATGCATGCACGCATGCACGCACACACACACTCCTACAGCCATTTTTTCATGCAATATGTTTTGCAGACTTCAAGGACGATGTGTAAACATGATATTGCTGTGTGTCCCACTTCCCTACTACTTCTTGTGCGAAGAAAGTACCCCGGAAACACGGGCTGCCTAACTCCTTCCCTTCACTTCCCCACCCTATCATGGAGGTGAGGCCAGGGTCCCAGGCAGAAATAAAGCCAGGGCCCAGGGAAGGAGCCCCATCTTCATCTTAGACCTGCCCAAACTTGTGTGCCCCTGAACTACCTTATTTTCCATTTCTAGGTGAGTATTCTTGTCAGCACAGAACAAAGATCTTTGTAAAGTCAAGGCACATTACATCTTTGGCTTCCTCTTGCTCAATTTGGCTTACCACGCGTCCCTGAAAATGATTAAATTCGTCTGCCAGGATTTATCCTTTATAAGGTCTCACATTATTGCCCCAGAATCTGTTCTGCTCAAAGGGCTTTCACATATATACAATTTTCTTCAACATTTCTTCAAGTATGGAAGCGCATCTTTTAGGCTCTTCTCATGCTTGCTGAAATCTTGCAGAAATGAGGGTTCTGGGTGACCAGTTTAGAAAAAGAAGTTCACGGCGTGAAAAGAATACGTACACTGCCCAGAATGGTGATTAATGGAAGTCGTGACAAATGGCTGGATATGTTGTGAAATGGTTTTGTTGTTGAATCCAAGCTTGTGATTGTAAAGTAGCTAACAAATAAACAGAAAATTTGTTCTGTTAAAACAAGCCCAATTCTGAGGGCAGGAATCTCCTGAGGAAGTCAAGTGGATGGCTTGGATGTTTCCAGTAGTCCAGTGGACCATGCAATGAAGACCACTGACATAAACGCTGCTCAAGGAACAGCAACAATACATCCTTCTGTTTGTGGAATCCTAGAACAAAGTCATGGTTTCCAATGTGACCTAGCTCTACTGGGGTGTTTTTTTAGAACTTCTACATATTTTTGTGAGCACTTTCAGCAGGAATAAAGTACTTTTTAACTGGTCTTGGGTTTGTTGGTTGGTTGGTTTGGGTTTTTTTTTTTTTTTTTGCAATGGCTGTCTATATTAAAAACTCATTTTTGAAGACTCTGGAGTTTGTTTTGTGATTAGTTTTTAGACTCATTGAAAAGATAAACATATATTTATAGCTCACTTGAAAATATTTATAAAATGGTTGGAATTCTAGAATCCTAATAGTTTCCTTATACACTGCTTTCCTGTAGCCCTCCAATTTTTCCTACCTTAAAATATATTGTCCAAGCAACAAAAAGTTCCTGTATCCATCCGGTATTTACAGAAAATCTGCAGTGGACCAACACTCTGAGATTAGTTTGGGGGGTTGGGGATACAAAAAGATTATGACAGGATATCTGTCCCTAACAAGATTACTGTCTACCTGAGAAACAAAATCAACCAACGAGCTCATTTAAGGACATTTAACACTTAAATGATGCCTCTGTCCTGGCTACAGTAAGCGGTAAGGATAGACAGTACATCGAAAGCCAGACAGTACTTGGAATGGGCAATGCATTTCCCTGTTTCAAAGGCTTTGCTTTTGCACTTCCTTCTACTAAAGGGAGCTGTGGCCCAGCCTCAAAACCAAATTCAAATGCCCCCTTCCCAGTGAATCCTTTGTTAGTTCCCTTGGTGGGCATTAAATATTCCTTTTGCCCAACTCCTGTGTGGCACTTTGCTTGTCCTTCTGTTGAAGTCATTACTTAATTCTACCTTGATTTCTAATTTGTTAGTAAATATCTATCTCCCCTAATAAGCTTCTTGCAGGCGTAGATCAAGAAATTCCCTTTGTATTCTCTCCAGAATCAACACCTTGTTTTTTAGAAATATATTATCCATGTTCAATAAACATTTCTTGAATTATTTACTTTTGCCATGATAGAGACGTTATACTTTCATGAAATAATTCATGTGCTGGTTTCATATGAGTGTAGTATTGTCTATGGGGTTTTCAAGTTGAACTAAGATATATGAAGTTCCAACATGCCACCCACCAGTAAATTACACATATTCATATTTTTTGATAATGTATTTCTTTTCCCTATATATTACACATCAGATTTTTCTCCATAAAATAAAAACAAATTCAACCCCCCAAAGTATACTATTATGGCAGGATCATGATAAAATTTTCTTTTTCCCTTTCTTTAACATTCACATATGGAAGTAAGTGCCTGGTTTGGTACAAGGAAGCTCTTATATCATATACAACACATTTAGAATATTTTTAAAAGGAGTTCTTTCATTTTTTAAAAACAGGTATTATTTTAGATTAATAATATCTAATATTTATGGTGTGCTTATTGGGTGCCCGACACTGTGTAAAGCCTTTTACATGAATTTTCTCATTATTTTCTCACAAAAATCCATCTTCTGATATTTTGTTGTTGGAGTCACCTATGCTTTTCTCCCTGACCTTGTGAGTTTGTCTTTCTTTAAGTCTTTTTATTTAGATTTAGTGGAATTACTAAAGGGAAAAATTTGATGTTTGTGTTCAGTCTGCCTACTTAGCAGGGCCAGAATCCAACATTTATTAAAATGAAGGCATTTCAGGACAGTGTCAAGAGGACAGGTTCTGAGGTCTGACTGCCTGAGTTTGAATCTCTATTCTAAAAATTATTAACTGTGTGACCTCTAGATATAAGTCACAAGAAAAAAAAAAAGAATTCTAAAATAGCTTTTATCCCCTCGAGGATAAGAGAAATTTTGCATGTAGGAAACAGAGTGTTATTCAAGAAACCAATAAAAATGGCTCTTGAAAATCTAAACCACGATAACACCAATTTAAAAATGGGAGCTAAAGTGAAAAAAGTCTCCTGGAAAGATAAGCTGTAGACAATGTAGAAGAAAAGCAGGGAAAATTACAAGACATGTCCAGAAGTTGAACTTCAAATAAGAAAAAATCCAGAAAGAGGGAGTACATGGATGACAAGTAAATGATCCCCAAAATAATGCAAGAAAATAACCAGAACTGAAGGGTGTGAATGTTCAGAGGGCAGGGGCCTCCATGTTAAAAGGAGGGCCTCCCTTTGAAAACTGCTACCTTCCTAACTGGACACTCAGTCACCGCTCCAAAGAGTCAGGCTCTGGTGTCCTCCCACCTGGTGAAAATAGCCCATGATGGGCTTCAAAGCAGAAAACACACAGCAACAAGCTGTTCTGAATATTTTTCTGCCAGAGATCCAATACCAGCTCCCCACAACACCCCCAGATGGGTGCCCTGGCTGTCCTGAACCCCAGGTCCCTCGGAGCTCAATCCAGGCCTTACCATGACTTCCCCCAAAGGGGCTCTTCAAACTCTGTGGGCATCAGAAGCCCTACTCAGAGCTGATTAGCTTATTATCTCTTGGGAGGCTTCATCTGGCCATGATGATACTGCCCCTTCCTTACACAGCCAGGCATGTGCTCACTCTCAGTTCTTCAAAATCAGTGGGTCATTGGGGATGCTTGTTTGCATGATAAAACTGTAAGAGAAGCAAGATCATTATTAACACAAAAGTCAGGGTTTGAACTTTGGAAAACAGTGTGGAGATTCCTTAAGAAATTAAAAATAGAGCTTCCCTATGACCCTGTAATTACACTACTGGGTATTTACCCCAAAGATACAGATGTAGTGAAAAGAAGGGCCATCTGTACCCCAATGTTCATAGCAGCAAAGTCCACAGATACCATACTGTGGAAAGAACCAAGATGCCCTTCAATGGATGAATGGATAAGGAAGATGTGATCCATATACACTATGGAGTATTATGCCTCCATCAGAAAGGATGAATACCCAATTTTTGTATCAACATGGATGGGACTGGAAGAGATTATGCTGAGTGAAATAAGTCAAGCAGAGAGAGTCAATTATCATATGGTTTCGCTTATTTGTGGAGCATAAGGAATAATATGGAGGACATGGGGAGATGGAGAGGAGAAGGGGTTTGGGGGAAATTGAAGGAGGAGATGAACCATGAGAGACTGTGGACTCTGAAAAACAATCTGAGGGTTTTGGGGGGTGGGGGATGGGAGGTTAGGTGAGCCTGGTGGTGGGTATTATGGAGGGCACGTATTGCATGGAGCACTGGGTGTGGTACATAAACAATGAATTCTGGAACACTGAAAAGAAATTTAAAAAATAAATAAAAATTCAAAAAAAAAAAAGTCAGGGTTTGAGTTACTTCTTGGGGGGAAAGAAGGAGCAAATGGGGGTTTTCACCAGACTGGAACCTGGAACATTTCATCTCTTACTCCAAGTGGTGGATATATGGCCTTCATGTCATCACTATTCCTTAACTTGCACATGTATATTTCCCGCATTCTTCAATCCAAATGATAACTTTCGGTGTTATTAAAAAAAATGAAAAAATAAGACAACAATCTGCTTTGTACACTGCAAAGTGATATATAAACAGAAGTATAGATTATGATTATGGCAAGAGCCTCCTTGCTGAGGGTATCCCTAAGTAAAGTAACCCTCATACTAGAGCCGATGTGTCCCATGCCTTTTGTGCTTCTCAGCGATTGTTATCAGGCTCTTTGTTCTTCTTGGGGTCCCTTTGGTTGGATCATAAATATTTATTCTCTCTTGGGAATAATTGAACAAAATGAAATTCCTGCCATTGATGGCTGTTTCTAGAAGAAAGGCCCAAAATGTATATACTTAGGTATATTACATCTTAATAATAACCTTAGTTGCTGGACAGGATCATTAAGGAATCTTTCTAAATTGTTTTGGCCAATGGGTCTGAGAGTAGGGTCTGTCTCGTCCTTAAACTAGGTACTGAAGCATCGGCTCTGGGAAGAACTCGGAGCAAGTTGGGTTACCTAGCCATTACCAGGCTGTTCTTCTGATGAGCACTAAAGATAAAGCCAGAAGTTGGAAACTCCAAAACCCCAGGACCTCAAAATGTGACCTTACTTGGAAATAGGGTCATTACAGATATAATTAGTTAAGATGAGATCATTAGGGTGTGCCCTCATCCAATAACACCATTGTCCTTATAAAGGGGGAAATTTGGACACAGGCACAGAGGGAATATGGTGTGAAGGGAAGGGACACAGGGGTTGGGGGAAGGGAGGATGGCCAACCACAAGCCAGGGAGAAAGGCCTTGCCTAGATTCTCCCTCGCAGCCCAGAAGGAACCAGCCCTGCCAACAATTTGATCTCAGCCTGCCAGCCTCCAGAACTGTGTGAGAACACATTTCTGTCATTTAAACCCCCCAGTGCATAGTATTTTGTTACAACCACCCTCAAAAGCTAATAGAGACATAGGGCGCCTGGGTGGCTTAGTTGGTCAAGCGTCTGACTTGATTTCAGCTCAAGTCATGATCTCAGGGCCATGGGATCAAGCCCCACGTCAGGCTCTACAGTCAGCAAGTAGTCTGCTTAAGATTCTTTCCCTCTCCCTCTGCCCCTCCCTCTGCTCACATGCTCTCTCGCTCTCTCTCTCTCCCCCTAAAATAAATAATCTTAAAAAAAAAAAAAAGCAATAGGGATGGTCAGTTAAGAGAACTTTATATTGTCCTTGTGAAACTGAATGTCCTCCTTGTGAAGTTTTCCCCCTTTTCCCTCTTGTGTGGCTTACAGTGCCTTGTGAATCTCCTGGAGACTGAAGTTCAAATGGGACCCCTATGGGCAGGCAGAAGAGGATGCACCGATGTCCTAAGCACCTGCCACTCCTATGATTATGGGATAACTGGTCTCTCCTGCACCGCAGAATTCAGGATATGGAATAAAGATCCAACCTTCCAGCACCTGTTTCTTTATCTGGCCCTGTCTGCCCTGCCCAGGCCTGCACAAACCCAGGAGGCAGGCCCACGCCTTCTCCTCAGCAGCAGGGCTCTAGGCTCAGCAGCCAACCCAGAAAATCACCCCATTCATCCAGACCCAGCCTAGGGCTTCTCCCTCAAGTCTGCCCTCGCCTGCACCCACCTTCCCTCAACAAGCCTCCTCAAGCAATCCTTGTCTCTTTCCCTCCCCTCTTTTCAGCCACCGAAATAAATCTAAAGAATGGCTTCTGCTGGTTCTCAATTCTGGCTGTATGTTGGTCTCCTTTGGGTGTTGTTGTTGTCTTTTTTTTTAAATGCAACTGTCTGAGCCCTACCCCAGGTCACTTGAAACCGAATCTCTGGTTGGTAGCTGTAGTATAATACAAATATATACATTTGGTCTTTGTCCCCAGTTGGCACATATACCCTAAAACCCCTGAAATTTGCTGAGTTATAGGGGTGTTTTTGTTATTCATAATGAGTCTTTTTGGGCCATACTTGAGTTTATGGTAACGAGTTCCCCTTGACAGATATAGGATACATTCAGGATGAGGGTGGTCACCAGAACACCACACTTCTGACTAGAGGGTAGAAACTCTCAGCCTCATCCCCAACGTCTGGGGAGGGGAGGGAAGCTGGAGACAGAGTCCAATAAAAAGAGATTTGGAGGTAGCACTGATGCCACAGGCTAAAAACTCAGTGCCCCTTGAGACGCTGAGCTCAAGTCCCTTGTCATCTGTCACCTGTGCTTCCGACTGACCCGCTATAAATCCAGGGTTCCCACAACCCCTCCTCAGATTCAGTAGTTTGCTAGAACGGCTCACAGAACTCAGGAAGACCCTTCGGTTGTCATCACTGGTTTAGTTTAAGGAACGGAACTTAGGAACACACATGGAAGAGAAGAGTAGAGTTTGACATGGTGGTCAGTGCTCAGAGCTTCCATGCCCTTCACAGGTGCGTCCCCCTCCTGACCCTGTGGCGTGGTCACTGATCTGGCAGCTTTCCAAATCCTGTCATTTAGAGGCTGGTATGACATGGTACAGGCCTGATTGATCAACTCATCAGCCTCTGTCAATTACCTCAATCTCTCTCTTCCTTCCCCAGAGGCTGGGGGTGGGACCAAAAGTTCTGACCCTCTAATCACTTGGTTGGTTCCTCTAGCAACCAGAATCCATCCTTTTTCCTTTTTTTAAGATATTATTTATTTATTTGTCAGAGAGCGAGAGCACATGCAGAGGGAGGGGCAGGCAGAGGGAGAGGGAAAAGCAAGCTCCCTGCTCAGCAGAGAGCCCAATACAGAGTTCGTTTCCGGGACCCTGAGATCATGACCTGAGCCTAAAGCAGATGTTTAACCCACTGAGCCACCCAGGCACCCAACCAGACTCCATCCTGAAGCTATCCAAGGGCCTATAAGAGTCACGTCATTAGCATAAACTCGAGTATAGTCGAAAGGAGCTTATTATGAGTAATAAAAGATGCTCCTCTCATCCCTGTCACCCAGAAAACTCCAAGAGTCTTAGAAGTTCTCATGTAAGAAATTGGAACAAAGACCAAATATTATAACAAAAGATGCCCCTCAGGAAACTATAGGAGTTTTAGGAGCTGTGTTCCAGGAACCGGAGACAAAAACCAAACATATATTTCATCTCATATCACAATTTCACATGAATTCACAGATCTGATTTCCAGTGAATTCTACTGAAATCAGTAGAAAGGAAACTAACCTCCTCAAATATGCTGATAGGAGAAACTGGTGTGTGTGTGTGTGTGTGTGTGTGTGTGTGTGTGTGTGTGTAACATTGCATCAATAGGGCTAAAACTGTCATGTTATCATCACACATACTTTAGCAATGTAGAGATTTTTACATCAACTGTCTCCAATAATTTCTGGTTTTCCTTTTAAAAAATGCATCACTAATTATAGGATAGTTATCCCAGCTGGAAGCCTTTTATCCTTGCTGGATACAGCCATTTCCCAGCAAAGCTGAAAACCAGCTAAGTGCTATGTGTGGCATTTAAAAAGTCAAATATTACACAAGGTCACATATGAATCACTCTTCTCCTAAATTAATGCATTATTTTGATGTTCTGGAAAGAATTTTCTAATACATATTTTCTTTCGCTCCAACTATTAAACAATTTAAAACAGAGGTCTACATCACATCTCATAGGACTGCCAATCTCCTAGATAGATAGATCCACACAAGCATATCTAAGTAGTTCCCTATAAATTTGAGAGAGAGGAAAAAAGAAAACACAAATATTTTCTTTTGCATTTTTCATTCTAACCATAATCTGCAGGGGAAAGAAAAGGGATTATAATTGTTTTTGAGGACAGGTTTTGTTTTGTCTTGTTTTTTAAATCATGGTCACCTTATATAAAATCAACTTTACCATTCATAACATCTGATTCTCTGGACAAAAGACGGGTCTCTGATGTCATATTGCGTATTCACATTCTGTCCCCTAATGCACCCACAGAGTCACAAACACAGGCATACCCCTGACCTCACTTTGGGGATCCTGACACCTTGTTAAAACACGATGGTCTTCAGGAGGTCAAGAGAAATGAGGAAATGAGTGAAAAGTCTTTGGGGGAAGGGGATCCGGGATTTGTTCCTGTTGAGTGGAAAACAGACATCACTAATCTAAAATAATGAAAGGGGGTGATTTGCTTAAAAGGAGAGAACAATTTTGTTTCTATAGCTGTCCATGGTTCCTTAGCATAAAAATAAGCATTAATGTGGAGTTTCAGCAGCATAGAGGGAAAGTAACTGTGTCTCACATTTGCCTCCTCCTCAAGCTACCTCCACACCTTCCCTGTGCATTTCATAAGCAAATATCTTAAAATCATAATCTATCCTCATTTCTCTTAACTCCCAAGCATTTCTCAACCCACCGCATCTTGGCACTGCAATGACACGGCTCCTGATAATTGTCTCTCATTCCTAGCCCAATGCTTTAGTTTTTGGTTTTCAGCCTAGCTGAGCTCTCTAGAGCATATGACTCTATTGATAAATGGCCTTAAGATGGACACACACACACACACACACACACACACTTAGCTCCTAGCACATCTCTCACTTGCAACTCTTTCCTCTTTCTCTGGCTACTTCTTCTGTTTGCCCTTAAGTGTCTCAATTCCCATCTTCTTTCCTGAGCTTCTCTTTTGTTCTACATTCTTCCCTTAGACAATCTCTACTCTTGGCTTCAGCTTCTATGCTGAAAATTCTCAAACTAACCCCTGTCTGCTCCCCATTGTTCCTATTCTATATATCCAGCTGCCTCTCAAACATCATTTCTTTACCTTATTAACATTTTGTACATGATGAGTCTAAAACCAAACTAAAGATGGATGGATGGATGGATGGATGGATGGACGGACAAAACAAAAGTCTCTGTCCTTTGTATTCTTCTTTCTATGAGTTAATGGCACTGTCTTAGTCAGCTCAGGCTGCCATAACAGAATACCGCAGTCTGGGTGCTTAAACAATAGACATTTATTTCTCACAGTTCTGGAGGCCTGGAAGTCTAAGATCAAGGTGCCAGCAGACACAGTTTCTGATGAGAGCTTTCTTCTGGGCTGGTAGACAGCCACCTTCTCACTGTGTGCTCATGCACGAGAGAGAGAGAGAGAGAGAGAGAGAGGGACAAAGAGAGCTTTGTGTCTCTTCTTATAAGAACCTGAATCCTCTTGGATCGGGGCCCCACCTTATGACCTCATTTTACCTTCATTACCTTCTAAAGTCCCTATTTCCAAATGTCTTCAATGTATAAATGCACAGCAAACACAATTCCATTCACAGCAGGTACCATGTTCCAAGGTAGGTCTTGTCTTGACTCTTCCTCTCCCCTCCATGTGGCCAGACACCCCAATCCATGGGTCGCCAGCCCTTTCTCCTTAGCCCATTTCTTCCTTCCACCCCTGCCTTAATACTTCCAGGGCAGCCCCCCATTCCTCATCTGGACCGCATCTTCCTGAGCCTCTTCCTCCCCACCACCTTCCCACCATGGTACTGCCAGGTCGGCACCCAAAATAACAGATCTGACCAGAAAGTCCAAAAACTGTCCCATGAACGGTCCATAAACTTCACGGCACAGTCTTGCCCCTATCTAGACCTCACCTAACCACTCTGGTCTCATTCCTAGCCACTGTCCCCAGGCATCATGTCCTGGGCACACTGGGTGTCTAGCTGTCCCACCTTCTTGCTTCTTTCCTGCCTTCCCTTATGCAGAATTCTCCTCTATTTGGAATATGCCTCCCTTCCTTCTTTACTTGGTAAGTTCATACCCATCTCTCAGGCCTCAGGTTAAACATGATGTCCAAGAAGCATTTCTCAACCCCCCTCCCCCGCCAAGCTTCCCACCTCCCTATTCACATCCTGTTGTAGTGCTCGCTGTATGTCTACATCCTCCCCCCTCCAGGAGGCCTGAACTTCCTCATGTGTGGTGACAGACTGTCCTTTGCTGCGGAGCACCTGAGCCCCACCCAGAAGTTATTTGATAAGTGGAAGTGGGAGCAGAGTATGTTGTGGGGATGTTGGGAGAAGGCATGCGGTACAAGCTCTGTCCTTAACTTTTCTCAGTGAAAAAGTAAATCTTTAATATTTGCGATTATGGCTGTGTTTGGGCCATTTAGGTCTGAAGACAGAGTCCTAGACTTTCAGCGTTCCTCTTATATGTGTACAACGGCGCTAATTTTTAAAAAATTAAAGAGGCCACGCCGATTACGAGGCGACTCTTCGATTCCCAAAAGAAACGTGTGTTACTCCAAACTAGGATACTCTGTGTATGAATCAAATACAATTTTCAGTCTATTATATAAAGGCAAGGGCCATTATATTTTAGTGTCACTCTGCTATCCTATTTATTTTAGGTTAAATTCTAAAGAAACCGAAAAGAAAAAGGTTACAAATGTCCTCAATTTAAAGCTCCCCTGGGGTGGAATGGCCTCATCTCTTCTGCAGAGTGGCCAGAGTTTTTAAAGATGATATAAAAGGTGGGTTGACATTCAAACAAACAAACAAAAAAAATAATCTTAATTAGCCAGAATAAACCTTTGTGCCTTTCAGGCTGTAGGCTCCCAGAACAGAATCCTTTGAAATGTGCACCAGAGGTGGGAAATTTAGACAAAACCACACAGAGTCACATGAGAAGACGGAGCACAGATCACCGGGCAGCCCTTCCAGGAACCGCTGCTCACCTACTAAGCCAGATTTTCTTGAACACGGCCGCTGAGAGAAAGCCCTTTTTGTTAGCAGTCTTCCTATTGTGAGGAAGCTGAAAGACACAAAAATGTTCAGGAATCAGAACATTTTTTTGACCTTTGATGAGGCTTACATATTCCCCATACTTAACATCATCTGGGAGCTTTGGCTTCACGGTGAAAAGGAGGAGGAAGTCAGGGTGTCTGGAGTGAGAGAAATCTCAGGCAGGGCAGAGCCCGTCCTTCCAGAACCCAGGAGTGGGGCTGAGCAAGCCAGAAGCCTCTGCAGCTCTTCTGGCTGGAGGAGGCCTTGCTCCCAGCGATGCACCAGCTCTGGGAAACTGAGTGAGGGGTCCCAGGGCTCCGCTGAGAGGGGGACCAGGAGAGTGACACGGGCTCAGGGGCTCCCGGGGTTTTTCCAGAGGCAGGAAATGTGTCGTCTGTCTGCATGTTGGTGGCACCTCAAGCCTGGTGCCCGCTGTGGCCCAGCGCGCTTGTCCCTTCCTACTCATGCTTCACACCGCCCTCAGCACACACCAAGGCCTTACTCCAAGGCCCCAGCTGTCTGCGCTCTGGTATGGCCTGGCCCGCCATCCTGATAGCCCACCCTGCCCCCTTCATCTGACAACTTGCTGCTGGAATCTTAAAATTCATCTCCGTCCTCTCCTCCCAGAAGCCCTGTCCCGCACTCCTCCCTACAGCCCAGTGAAGGGCCTCTGTAGGGCTGTGAGGAAAAATCTGTTCTGTGCCTGTCCCTGTGCCTGTCCCAGCTTCTGGTGGTTTACTGGCAATGTCTGGTGTCCGTTCGTTGGCCTGTAGAGGCATTGCCCCAGTCTCTGCCTCCCCCTCCATGTGATCCACAGAGACAGCTGCCATCTTGAATGAGGGCAGTTCCTCAGGGTCTCATTTTAACTTGATTACCTCCCTGAAGACCTTGTCTCCCCACCAGGTCACATTCTGAGGTATTGGGTGTTAGGGAGTCAACATCTGAATTTGGGGGGTTACATTGTAACCCGTAACAGACTCCATTATCTGTGCTCCCAAAAAGCCCTTGAGATGTTCCTATCACTGCTCTATAATTGTACAAGCAAAGGACTGTTTTCGTCACTGGCCTGGTGAGCTTCTGGTCAGAGGTGCTGTTATCTGATCTTCGCACACCCAGTGCCCAGCAGAGTGCCTGGAACAGCAGAGGAACCAAATGGATGGATGAACGAATGAACGAGTGAATGAATAAAGGAGTGACTAGAGCCCCTGAGAAGAACCGAAACATGAAGAAACTCTGCTGATTCACTTCAGAGCCACCTAAACGTGCTATTTTGTGTTTGTTCATATATACAAGATTTTACGTTACGACTCATTGCGATATGCAGGTGTAGTAAGTGTGATCGAACCACCCCTCCCTCCTCAGTTGTGTGTTTGTCGAGTTTTTCTCAGCTCTGAACCAGGCCTTGCCTTTCCCTGTGCCTTTCTGGTCTTACCACCAAGAAGGGCTTCTTCTGAACCCTTCTTCTTTCCCACCCCAGTAAGTGGGTCCTCAGAGTCAGAGTCCTTGGGTAAATGCAGGGCGCTTCCCCGTGACCCCAGTGCTGAGCACATTTCCATCACTTTCTCTCTTCCCCTTGTCTCTGCACAACTACATGCAATGAACTTTTCCCTCCTTGGGCTGCCCTCTGGCACTTCTTGCTTGGCTCCTTCCTCCACTGGGGGAAGTCTGGTCAGGAAGAGAAGTGCTTTGAGGCAGAATACTGCCCAGAAGACCATCCTGCTCCCACAATACTTAGAAATTGTCAGTTTCATAATTATTTCCCAAATCTCACGGCAAATATTTGCATAGCAAATACAGAGACCTCAGACCCGGCCACTCTGGGGAACCGGGCAGCTTAACTAGATCTCAGATGTGGATAAACTCTCCAGCTCCTTCGTCCCTGAGGCATTTGGGTTAAAATGCTTAGGATGCTTTTCAAAAGCTCTGGGCCATCTCCAAATCTGAGTTTGCTCTGGCCCACTCTGAGTCATTCTATGTGATTTACACCTCTAGAAACTTCTCTTATCTATCGGAAGGGCCTGATGCCCCAACACAACACAGTCTCATGGAGGTAAGAAGATGTAACATACATGCAGGCGTGTCTGTGGTTTTAATTATGCATGACCTGATTCCCACAAATATTTTTAATAAATATACACACTTGCGTAAAAGTTCAAGAATAAAGCTCGTGTCGTGAGTGCCAATGTTGGCCCTGAGTTTTCTTAGGAAGGAAGGCACTAACAGAAACATCGGTCCATCTGGAAACCTGCTCTTGGCTTATGTAAAGGCAGTAAAAGATAGAATTGGGAGTTAGCAAGGGAGCAGTTAGGAAATGAGGAGAAAGAACAAAAATAAAGGCAAAGGGGGGGAAAGAAAAGGGTGGGAAAGGGAGTTTTCCTTAGGAAATTGACCCTGCTCACAATGGGAGAAGAAGTACTTTAAAAGTCAAGACACAGGTGTTTCCTATTCCTCTCTCATGTACACACATATATGCATAGGCCCAAAAAACACAAACTCCAATTTTGTAGTAACCCATAAGAAAACTCTATATATTCTGCCCAAACCCCAAAACCGTGAGCCCGTGATTCAGGTTAGACTATGCATCTGTATGTATTAATATTTTTTTTTCTGTTTTGTTCATTAACACCAGCCCTAAGACACAACACCTTGGGCCGGCCTTCAGAAACACACCGGCATATTCTGAATTCCTAATATTCTTGTACACTGCCAGAAACCAACGGGCTCAAATCTGTTCCTACTGGATTGTAAGCCCCAATAGAAGAGGCTCCAGTTGTTTCTTCATGAGGGTTTGCTTTGATGTTGTCCTTTCAGGGGGAAGGGAAAACAAATGGAGGGAGGGAGGAAGATATGGGGGAAGAGGGAGGAAGGGACAAAGGGGGTTGTAGGGAAGGAAGGGGGACAGGGGAAAGGAGGGAGGTCGGTCTTTGACAAGAAGGCTGAAGGCACACATTGGAAATGAGGATGGTGTGTGTGGCTGGCTATGATTTTGACATCAATCAATAGATTGTCATTGGCCCGTTGGTGACAGCTGCTCTATTCACACTGCCCCTCCCCCGAATCCCACACAGGGCCCAGTGTAATGTCGTGAATGGTGGTTCATTCACTGAGCACCCTGCAGGCACTGGGCTCAATGACACACTGTTCCAACTCCCACAGAGTTCACCCTCTGGAGGGGAAGAGAAATGGACATTGGCGGGAACCTGAAAACACCACAGTTCTTTCTGTTTGAACACACAAATATAAATTCATGCATGCTCCAACACTCACTTTCCAGCCCCAATTTCCACTTCTCATTTACTGGAGAATTAGAAAAGGGGGTTGATCCCTCTAGGTAAACAAGCTCTATGGATCCAGGTGATCTCCACAATAGTTCATGATGGCCCTATTTGTTAGACACGCTCTAGATGTCTAGAGTCTGAGGGGAGAGGATTTGAGGTTTATTCTGGATTCTGAAAGGTCTGTGTATGGTAGCGTCTCTGGGTATGTTGTCTGTTCATTTACAGAGAAAAAAATGGAAGTTTAGAAACTGAATATTCTTTTGCATCTTTGCTTTAAAATATCAACTGAAGAATTTTTGCTAATGTTCTAAATGTCTAGGCACCTGTGTAGGCTAATGGCTATTTCTTCTTAATCCAAATGATGGAGCTCTACATAACTCATAAAGAAAAGTTGTTCTATTGTGGCGCTCCATTTTACTAATTCAGAAACCTGACATTCTTGGAGGAGAGGCGACAAGCAATTTCATGATGATAAATTTTATAAGACGGAGTACTCTGCTCTGTGGAACTCAGGAGTAATTTAAAAGAAAGATAAACAGTCGCAACATTTAATGCGTAAACAAATGTGGCAGGATAATTTATTGAGATATTAAGTTATGATTTTTTTTCCTTGCTCCTGTAGGAGCCTGGCAAGATGGGAAGGAATAGTCCTTCTTCCAGGAGAGAAGGTGGGCATGATCTGAATGTAGACTCCTTTCCCTGTGTTATTAGCAACATCTCATTTTGAGACCTACAGTCAAGACTGCCACGCACCCACCAATGAAAAGAGCTGTAGCAACGGAAGACAGCAGAACCAGAGTGGCCTGAGTTGGGGGGATGGAAGAGGTCCCTCAAGATGTCAGAAGTACAGTAGATGTGGTGATCCTGTGAGGGACAGATATCCCCATGCCAGTTGCTCACAGAATCCCAAGAACACAGGTCGACCAGAAGGATCCTGGCCAGGTGGTCCCCGGCTTTCCCTAAGCAGCTTTGTTCGAACTACCTTGGTCATGAGTAACCACCGTTGCAATTCCAGCCTCAGCCCCAATGTTATCCTTGGTCGTGAGAACTCTAATCCTGCCCTGGTCCAGGCTTCACTCCTCAGCAATCTGTTCTGCTAAACCACCTCAGTTTATATTTCAAAGATTGGGCACAAATTCTTTGCATCTCTTCCCACGGAGAACTGGAGTCTGTATGTTTCTGGGTCTTGAATCTAGCTTTGGCCATGTGACTTGCTTTGGCCAAGAGAACTCATGCAGAAACCTGCAAAGTGCCTGCTCGTATGGGCTTCTCTTCTCTTACTGCTTTTAGAACATATCCCCCAAGAGCGGAAGCCTGAGATTGCCTGCTAGATGCTGGACACACGGGACCCAGAAACCTGCGTTACCAGAGCCAACCACCAGACATGCGATGGAGGCCACGGGACCAACAGCCCCCAGGTGACTTGTCCTTCAGCTCTCTGGTTCGCTAAGCAATGTAAAATAAAAGGCTCTGTCCCGCACTTTCCCAAGCCAATGGCTATGAACTAACCCATAGTAACCCAAAGTAAGTTACTTCCCTTGTAAAAAAGTAGTTCTAATAAACCTGGAAGACACTATGCTAAGTGAAATAAGCCAGTCTCGGGCCAAATACTGTAGGATTCCACTTATATAAGGAATCTAAAATAGCCAAACTCATAGAAGCAGAGAACAGGATGGTGGTTGCCAGGGGCTGGGGAGAAAGGGAAATGGGACTTACCTGATAGGAATAGTTTCACTTATGCAAGATGAGTAAATGATAGAGACTTGCCAGATATAGTGCTATAGTGCCTACCGTTAATAATACAGTGTTGTACACTTAGAAATTTGTCGAGAGGGTAGATCTCATGTTAAGTGTTCTTACCACAAGAGGTGGGGAGGGACACAGGGAGAATTTTGGAGTTGATGGATGTGTTTATTACCTTGATTCTGGTGAGAGTATCACAGGTGGCTGCATACATCCAAACTCATCAAATTGTATACATTACATATGCAAGTTTTCTGTATATTCATTGTAACCAATGAGGTGTTTTATTTAAAAAAGTAATAATAATTCTGCTCCAAGGTAACTAAAGGTTTCCAAGAAATAATGGCATAAATTTCCTTAATTTTGAAGCAAAAAAAAAAATCACTTTATATGTATATTATCTTGTGAAGGTTATCTTTTCTCCTCTGAATCAGCTTTGATCTTTTGTTGCAAACCAATTGTTCATATATGTATGGATCTATTTCTGGATTTTCCATTATATTTCTTTGATATGTCTCTCTTTATAGTAATACTATTCTATCCTTATTACTGTAAACTTTATAATAATTTTTGAAAAAGCTAATACTTTTGTTCTTTGTCAAATTTCTCTTGCCCATTTTAGGTTCCTTGCACTTCCATAAAAATTACAAAACTAGGTTGTATATTTTTTTTCTTTTCTTTTCTCTCTCTCTCTCTCTTTTTTTTTTAATAGAGAGAGAGTGCATGTTAGCTGGAGGGACTGGTCAGAGGGAGAGAGAGAATCTTAAGCAGGCTCCAGGCCCAGTGTGGAGCCCAATGCGGGGCTCGATCTCACAACTCTGAGATTGTGACCTGAGCCAAAATTAAGAGTTGGATACTTAACTGATTGAGCCACCCAGCTACCCCAGGTTGTGTATTTCTACAAAAATTCCTGCTGGGATTTGTTTGAGATTGTGTTAAATCATAGGTCAATTTGGAGAGAATTGACATCTTAGCAATATTTAATCTTCTGACCCATACACACATTTATTTAGGTCTTCTTTCATTTCTCTCAACTGTGTTTTATAGTCTTCAATGTATAGGCATTGCATACCTTTTGGCAGATTTATCCCTAAGTATTTGATTTTTAATGCTTATTTGTATTATATATCAATTTTGGATTATTCATTCCCAGTTTACAGAAATGCCATGAATTTTCATACATTGATCTTGTACTATGCAACTTTCCTAAACTCACTAATCTACTAGCTCTTTCGTAGATTTCACCAGATTTCCTTCACAAGTGATTATATCATCTGCAAATAAATACATTTTTAGTTCTTCCCTCACAGCCTGGTTGCCATTTATTTCTTTTTCTTGCCTGTTGCACAGCCTAGACCTCCAGCATAATGTTGAATAGAAGGGATGAAAGCAGACATCTTTGCCTTATTCCTGATCTTAGGGAGAAAACATTGAGTTTTTCACTGTTAAGAATGTTAGCTTATAGATTTTTCATAGATGCCTTTTATGTTGAGAAAGTTCCTTTCAATTTTTAGTTTTCCAGGAGCTTATATCAGGAACGACTATTGAATTTTGTGACGTGTTTTCTCTGCACCTACCAAGCTGATTAAATGGTTTATCTTGTTATTGTTATCTTGTTATTTTGTTAATATGGCAAATGACACTGATTGACTTTCAAATGTTATACCAACCCTGCATTCATTAGATTAACTCCACCTAGATAAATCTCCTTTTGTATATTGATGGATATGAGTAATATTATTCCATAGTTTCTTTTTGATGCCTCTCCATTATGAAATGACTGCTCTCTCTCTTTCTGTTATGTTCTTTGCTCTGAAATCTGCTTTGTTGGATATTATAACCACTTCTGCTCTCTTTTGATTAATATTAACATGCTGTATACTTTTTGACACTTAGTTTAATTGTATTTGTGTCTTTATACGTAAGGTGTGTTTACAATATGTTTCTTGTAAGGAGTATAAAGTTGGGTCTTGTTTTGAATCTAATCTAAAAATACCTGCTTTTTAATTGGGTGTTTAAACCATTTATATTTAATGTGATTATTTATACAGTTAGGTTTAACTCTTCTATCTTGCTATTTGTTCTTTATGTGTCCTATGGACTCTGTTGCTTTTTTTCTCTTTAGCTACATTTTTTATGGATTACTTTTTACCACTTTGGGGTTTTTTTTTTTTTTTTTTTTCAGGAAAGGAAATCCAACTCAATATATGGAAAAGACTTCTAAGAAAGCACTCCAAAACTGAGAGCTCCTTCCTAAGGTAGTGAGTTCCTTGACACAAGTGTTCAACAAATGTTATATGACCTCTTGTCAAGGAGGACCATCCTATTTACAATGACAACACCACTCACATTCACCCCACTATCCCTAGCTCCCTCCCTATTTCATTTTTTCCATAATACATATCGCTTTCTATTATAATGCATAATTTAATTGTGCATATGCTTATTATTGGTCTTTACTAGATGTAAGCTATATGCAAGCAAGGTTGGTTGTTTTTTTTAAATCTGACTTGTTCACAGCTGTACCCACAAAACATGATTAACACTTAGTAAATATTAGTTGAATGAATGTATCAATCGGATAGAACTCCATGAGCTCTAAAGCTTCCAGACATTGTTAAAATGAAAACTTGGTGAGCCTATATTTTGGGATTTCCTTCTTCTCCCTCCTCCCTTTCCTCACCTCTACCCGAGAAAATCACTTAACCATCCTTCATCACATGTCCAAAGCCAGCTCCACACATCCGGCGCTAACATTGGCAGGCCCAGCGTCTGCTGTCAAGGAGTGCCTTAGCCATGATTTACTATTAAATCTTAATCGCAGACTTCTCCTGCAATCAAGAGCCTTGATTAAGCCCATTCACAGTCCTGTAAGATCAGAAATGAGGAGACAGAGAGAGTAGGGAAATCAGAGGGTAACAATCATTTATATCTCCATAACGTGGCCTGAGCAACTATTTCATTTGTCCTTGGTCCCTAAGTGATCTCATGCTGGGATTCTCACTCCACTGTCATGTGCCTTCCCTCTCAGTGATTTTTCTGCTATGACCTCCACTGCTGACCACTGTTCCTGGGGAAAGCTTATCACTGAGGAGGGAGCCCATAAAAAAAGAAAGCCAAGCCAAGAATGTACAGGAGAGATTCCTTCTCAGTTAAACACCTCAGTGATGAAGAGAGGAAAATGGGCATCTCAGGGGACCTACCACCAATGATTCTGTGTATTCTTACCAAGGCACACTTTCCTCCCCAAATCAAAGCATGCGTTCAGCTTCCTTAGCAGGATTTTGACAGTTCTTAGAAGCAGCTATCTGACTGCATCTTAATGTTGAGGCTGAGACTGAAGCTCTCAGTTCTCTCTTTTTCTTTTTTATGAGCCCACGACCATGTGAAATATGTTGGTCTTGAACCTCACTAAGAAAACTAAAGTAGCCACAGCGAAGCCATTACACTCTAAATGTTCAGTTCTTATCCAGAATGTTCTGGGATCTAACCAGCTCTCATCAAGATCATACCATCTACAAAGCACTCTGAGGATAACCTGTCTTGAAGGAAATGTACAATCTTGGGCAAAGCAGTGGTTTAAACAGGGTCTCCTCCCCTCCTCCACAAAGTGGCCATGGGCACGAGGGGTGGCTGAACCCCATTTTATGGGAGTCCAGAAAATCTTCAGGGAAAAGTAGCTTTGGAGAGAAGCCTGAAAGAGGAGAAATATTTCAACAGGTAGAGATGGGGGTGTGAATCTGAAATGTTCATCTAAACTTCTCAAACATTCACACCTTTAAATTTTCCACTGAAATGTGTTGGGCTTAATTAATTCAGCCTAAACCCCTCATTTGCCTCTTTTCTCTCTCCTTAAGCTACAGCGATATGGGAACAATGTGTTCCTGCTTCCTCCCACTGGTTCTTAGAAGTGGTGCCTGTGAACAGAAGGGGCAACATTGAGAGGGTTAGTCACAGACTCCGCTCTTGACATGGGCCCTGGTTGTGGAATGCTGCTCCTCTGTCTCAGAAAATAGAGCAGCCCTGATGTTATTAAGCCAAAAACATGCTTAAGCCAAGTAAGTTTTGCCAGACTGTTCAGGCGGGACACTGATGTTAGATGAGTCCAAAAGGTATCATTGGTTAGAAGCAGCTCCTGGGGCCTGGAGCGCAGGTCACACACAACATCTGGTCTGAGGCACATCTTACTGGGTATTCGCTTACCCCACAAGGTCAAAGCAAGTGCCCAGTAACAGAAGAGAGCCCATCACTGAGCTGTCCGGAAACCCAGCCTTCTGCTACAACGTGGGTACCTATCCTCAGTGCCTCCCTTTCATCTGGATGTCTCCAGGGAAGGCAAAGGATGCCTGTGCTCTTCTCTGTGCATTCAACTAGCTCTGCAGTAAGACATTGTCATTGACAATTGAACAAATTGTTCATGGCCCTTATTTCCTTTGACATCTAATTAAGTCTTGATAACAATAGCATGTATAGAACATACAATCAGGACTAAAAACAAACACATGACACAATGTTTTCTCCAATTTCAGCATGAGGACACTCAAGGGTTTGTGTTCATATTTTGGAGGAGTTTGCAAGTTCTCTGATTTTTTTTTTTTTTTTTGGAGTCTGTTTTCATTTCAGTGCTTATATTAATATAAATATAATCTCTGGGTAATCACCTTATAACCAATTATCTCCCCAGATTTCCTTGCTCGTGTTTGCACTCATGATTAGTTATGTAGGAGAAAAGTAGAGCCATCCCAGCTAAGGAGAAAAGAAGTGAGATTAATCCATAAATGAATCATTTTCACTAAATGAGAACAGATTAATGCTGAAACTTCTCACTCTCCGAATGAAGGTTTGTCACACTTTGAATAGGAAAAAAGTGGTGGGAAAACTGATTAACCACACCGCCTGTGAGGGTAAAGGCCGAGCAACCCATTACCACATTCAGGTAGTAAACAGCAGTTTGGTTTTTGCTGAACTTAAGGAATGCCAATATATCCCACACCCAGTTAACATTGCCAACTTAGTTTTTAAATTTTTATTTTTATTTGTATTAACTATGTAAATTTTATTTTAATGATTCATTTTATAAGAGTTATAAATATAAGGCCTTTTAATCCTAATTTTATGTTGGTCTGATTTTCAGTAAAACAACATAAAAAGGATTTAAGTCAAAAATCAAAATCACAAAAATTTTATTGTCCTTTTGCTCAAATTTGAAAAATAATGAAGTATGCCTAATCCTTTCCATTTGCCTAAAATATGAAGGACCATTTTTCAAGCAATCCTAACTAAAAGGGAAGAACTTCAGTATAATGAAAAGAAAAATGATCCAGGAGCTAGGAGTTCAAATCCCAACTACGTCCCTTGAAGGCTGGCAGTCCTTGAACAAGCTGCTTTCTCCTCTGGGGGCGTCCGTTTTAGCATCTTTGAAATAAAGGGATCTTAACAGATTTTTTTCAGGCGGCTTCCAACTCAGAAATGTGATTCTACCAGTCCTTTATCCTGAAGGTGTTGGCTGGCAGTCTCCAGCTCGCAGAAGCCTGCCCTCTGTTGGTCATAGCCCAGTTCTGCAACCCTGATGCCCACCGAATGGAGAAGTCCAAGTGTCCAGTAGGCTGGGTTTCTGAGAAACTGGGCGAGAGAGCTCAGTTACCTTCTCTTTCCCATCCCTTATCTCTTATTTTATCCCTTATCAGAGTTTTTTGTTGAAGTCAAGTGAATCCTGAAGATGTCCTTTAGGGATGTCCTCATCTCTAGCCTCTCTTTAGAAAAGAGCCCTGTGGTATACAACCCATCAGCTACAAGAACCCCCCACCCCTGCTTCACTAGTACTGACTGGCAAATCGGGAGCATCTAATCTTCCAACTACCCAGCAACCAACCCATAGGATGACTGGAGAGAAAAGAAGAGCTGTATGGTATAGAGTTTTGTAGCTGAATTGACCACATCTTGAGCTAAAGTGGTGTGGTAGCCCACGCCCGAGATATCCCCAGGGATCCCCGCTTCCTGACATGCATACCTTCATGTCATCCCCTCACACACCAGCTAGGGCTGACCTGTCCAAGCAATAGGATATTGCAAAAATGACAGTGTATGGCTTCTGAGGCTGGGTCATAAAAGAGAGCTCCTTCCATCTTGCTTGCTCTTGGATCATTCCCTGTTGGGGGGAAAAGCCAGCTGCTTTTGCAATGTCTGGGGGCTACTCAGGAAGCCTGTGGAGAGAGGTCCATGTGTCAAGGAACTGAGTCCTCCTGCCAGTAGCCATATGAGGGAGTCAAATGGAGGAGGATCCCCTTGCCATAGTCAACTCTTAAGATGATTACAGCTCTGGTGGCTTCTTGACTATGCCCTCACGAGTGACCCTAAACCAGAAACACCCAACTAACCTGGCCTGAATGCCTGGCCAATAGAAACTGTACAGGATAACAAATGTTCATTGTTTGAAGCCACTAAATTATGAGGTAATGTTGAATAACACAGCCGTATATATCCAATATGAAAGACGATGCTCTAAGGCATCTTTTATGGCATTTGGGGACTATTTAGGGTCTCGAGAAGTTCTGATATATTACACCCCTCCCGAGGTCAGTCTCACCAGTATGCACTAAAAAAGAGGACCTAGAAGTTCTCACAGGATAGTTATAAATAGCTATGCAGAGAGGCAAGTATGACTAGAAAGTAAATCTTGGTTACCTCTAAACAATGAGGTAAATAAGCATAATGTAGAATCATGACATAAGAAATTAGTCAAGGAAAACACAAAACTTAAATCCATCTGTAGGGGTACCTGGGTGGCTCAGTAGGTTGAGCATCTACCTTCAGCTCAGGTTATGATCTCAGGGTCCTAGGATTGAGCCCCATGTCAGGCTCAACAGGGAATCTGTTTCTCTTCCCCCACCTTCTCTCTCTCAAATAAATAAACTCTTTAAAAAAAAATAAATCCGTATGTAAAATACTTGACCATAAGGCGTACTAAGACAAAAGAAACACAGGCAGAATGAATACGTCTGTGTTTAAGCATGCATTCAGAGCAGGGGAGGGTGGGGTATGCATGTATGCTGGGATATAAGGGAAGGATGAATACAAAAACAAAGCCTGAGAAAGATGGGGCTAGGGAAATTGCCAATGCTGTAGGGCCAGCCCCTGCATAGGATAAGCAAAAAAAACCCAGCCCACTGTGTTCAAAGGCCCATGGAAAACCTGCTTGCTTGGAGGCAGACGGTATCTGGGGAAGTTTTGTCTGAATGGTGAGACACCATAACAGCTGGTCAGGTCTTAAGCAATCAAGCCGTCAACAGACGATCTAGTTAGTGCTTGGAACAACAGACAGCGCTGCACGCTGGGGAAATTGTTAAAGCTCCCTTCCTCAATAGAAGTGTGGTTTAGGTCAAGATTCTTGGCTCAGGAGAGAAACTGAGGCAGTGTATAGATTGGATCATCTCAGCAGGACTAAGGAGAAGGCCGGAACTCAGTAGATACATGTGTGTCCGTGGCTCAGTCAAACACAAGGGGCACCGAGACACATCTGATTCCTGATCCCTGGAAGTTCAGGGCTGGTTCCAGACCTGGGTGGGGCTGGGAAGACAGCTGCATGTTGCTAACAACTATTGTTCCACCACGCTTGTTTTAAATAAACCAATTTAGCAAAATATTTATGGATGTTTAAAAGCTATAAACAATGGGAAGGGTGCTTCCCCTGATGTTTTCTGGAAAGGCATTCCTGTGTCCACTCTTTAGAATCAGATGGACCCTTACTCAAGGTTTGGTTTAGATGTCAAGACTGGTGATGCCACACACACACACACACACACACACCAAGAGAGCATGAAAAGTTTTATTACTCACATTACGAGGCTTTCTGGGGAGAGCAAAATAGGACTCCCGAGCTGGTCTAAAAACGGCCCGAGAGAGCAGGGAAGGGGGACTGGGTTTTTACTGTAGTTGTGGGGAGGGGAAGGAGGAAAGTTACCCTGGGCTGGTTTGAGCCTCCTGTCAGTGCCAAAGGAGGCAGCACCCAGGCTTTCTTATCAGCTTGCCTAAATGTAAGGCACAAGAGGAAGAGAGAGGGTGGGGCTTACAAGCTGTCAGCAGTCAGACATCACAAAAGAGAGTCAGATTCTTTATTAAAATCTTTGACAACGCTATATTTGTGTATTGCATTTTTGTTTTTCAAAGAATTTTCATGTTTTTTGCTGTAGGTTTGATTTAAATGAAAGTGAGTTAAATAACCAATCAGGGAGACTCAGTCAACGTTTGATATAAAAATGCATTTTTATTTGATATTACCTCGCTAGACATGTTTCAAAAACCATCTTAGATATGATAGAATTCTTAGAACTACAAAGGTGCACACTATAGCAGGAACCTGGTATTTTATGATCAGTTTTCTAGTCATCTCAGGAAACTACATGGTAATATGACTATTTTTGCCGTAGTCAAGTAAAGCAGATGCTAGTTTGGTCCCAGTGTGATGAAGCATTGCTAACCCGAGAGATGAGTCAAGAATATGTGGGGGATATATTGCTTTTATGTCGTACCAGGAAGACAGCAGCCACCACCAAAGCTAGAATCAAACACAGAAGGTAACATTCGAATGGTGCTTTGTGGTTTAAAAGTGGATTTGGATTTTATTTACTATTTGTCTCCCCATATTAGAATGTAAGTCCCATGAGAAAGGAGATTTAATCCTGTGTTCCTCTCGACTGTATCTTCAGGACAACAAACAGTGTCTGGTACCTGGCTGGCACTTGTGAATGGAAGAATATGTGGTCCAAAGAGATTAAAGAGAACCAGACTTGAGCCCCCATTTTTTATATATATATATATGAAAACTTAAACTCTTATTAACCACTATACTCACTAAAACAAGAGCTGCGCCTTCGGCCCGGAAAGAACCTACCCTAACCATTCCACATGATTAAAAAAAAAAAAAGAAAGAAAGAAAGAAAGATGCTGGAAATGACTCTTGGAGGGCCATTCTGCCTTGCTGTCTGCATTATCAAGACATGACTCATGACTTCTCCCAGGGCAGCAGCAATTCCTCTGCAAGATTTCAGACTGTATAAATCCAAACGCTAACATGAATAATCACATCTGCGGTTATAATTTAGAGTTGGATATAATACAGACAACCACCAGTTACCAAAAAATTATTCTAAATGAATAAAATACTTATATTTTAAAAATTTTTAATGAATAAGTCAGACAAGGAGATATACTGTATGATCTCACTTAGATGTGGAATCTCAAAAAGCCAATCTCGTAGGAAAAAGAGTTGCCAAGGTTTGGAGAGGGTAGCAGGGTAGGGGGGAATCGGGAGATGCTAGTCCATGGGTACAAACTTCCAGTTGTGAGATAAATAAGTTCTGGGAATGTAATGAGATGTGTGGTAACTACCATTAACAACACAGTATCATACTTGATATTTGTAAGAAATTTGATCTTAAATGTTCTCACCACAGACATAAACACACACACACACACACACAGAATAGTCACTATGGGAGGTAGCAATGTGTTAACTCACCTTATGTGGTAAGCTTTTCACAATACATACATATACCAAATCATCACATTATCTACCTTAAAGTGTTATATGTCAAGTATATATCAATAAATCTGGGGAGAAATATTTTTTTAAAAATAAATGAAATTCCAGGGGCACCTGGGTGGCTCAGTCAGTTGAGCATCTGCCTTCAGCTCAGGTCATGATCCCAGGGTCCTAGGATCAAGCCAGCCTTGCGTCAAGCTCCCTGCTTGACTCCCTGCGGGGAGTCTCTTTCTCTGTCTCCCTCTGCCCCTCCCCCTGCTCATGCACACACTCTCTCTATCTCTCTCTCTAAAATAAATAAATAAAATCCTTAAGTTAGAAAATAAAAATTTTTAAAAATAAAAAATAAATGAAATTCTTTTTTTTATTAACATACAATGTATTATTTCCCCAGGGGTACAGGTCTGTGAATCATCAGGCTTACACACTTCACAGCACTCACCATAGCACATACCCTCTCCAATGTCCATAACCCAGCCTCCCTCTCCCTTCTCCACTACCCCCCAACAACCCTCAGTTTGTTTCATGAGATTAAGAGTCTCTTATGGTTTGTCTTCCTCCCGATCCCATCTTGTTTTATTTTTAATAAATGAAATTCTTAATGAAAAATACACATAGCAATATCCATCCCCAAAAAGAAACATGGATATAGATATATGTATAGAAGGTTTCTAAAAGGGCAGAGCAAAGTTTTGTTCAATGGCTACTACTAGGAAGTGGAGTTTTGAAAGGGCAGCAGGAGCTAGGAAGAGGTGTAAAGCATACGAAAGACTTTAGCACATTACTTGATATGATTTTGAACTGGTTTAATTTCTTGTACATAAACATGGGATTTCTTATCATTTTTAAACTTATTATGATTACAACACCTCATGATTCTTTACACTGTATATAATAAACACTCAATATACATGAGTTGATGATGTTGAAAACATGCCTACTATGGCCACTTGGCCCAATCCGCCTTAATGCCCACCCTATTATTGATCAACACATTTATATTTATATAAAGACATGCTTTACATTATATTTTTATAAAATAAATTCATATAAATATTTGCACTCATTTTCAAATTCTGTGTCTCACATGAATAACTCAGCGTGATTTCTGAAAGTGGCAAAAACAAAAGCTATAATCAAAAAAATTAAAAGTAAGGGCTCTTGCAGATGTGAAGAAATTGAACCCTTGTGCACTGTTGGCGGGAAAATACAGCAATGCAAGCGCTGGGGAAACTAGCATGGCTGTTCCTGAAAAAAAAAAAAAAAAACAACTAAAAATAAGATGACCATATGACCCAGCAATGCCTCTGCTGGGGATGCACCCAAAGGAATTGAAAGCAGGGTCTCCACGAGACATTTGCACACTATGTTCATAGCAGTGCTATTCACAATCACCCAGATGCAGAGGTGACCCAAATGTCCATCGACAGAGGAACAGCTAAATAAAATCGGGTATATACATCCAACGGAGCGTCAGTCAGCCTTAAAAAGGAAGGCGATCCTATTACCTGCTACAACACAGATGAACCTTGAGGACATCACGCTTAGTGAAATAAACCAGTCTCCAAAAGACAAATACTGTATGATTCCACTAATATTGGATATCTAAAGCCATCAAACCCATAGAGCCTCCCCGGGGCTGGGGGAGGGAGAAATGGGGAGTTGTGGTTTCATGGGGACAGAGTTCCACGTTTGCAAGATGAGAAAGTTCTGGAGATGTTTCACAACAATGTGAATATACTCACTACTGCTGAACTGTATGCTTAAAAATTGGCTAAAATGGCAAATTTTGTGTTATGTGCTTTTTACCACAACTCTTAAAGGAAAAACTGGCACAGACAGAACTTTGTTCTCTTAACAATCTTTTGAGCTAATTATTAAACCCATTTTACGGGGGGAAAAATGCGGCTCAAGGAAGACATGGCAAGATCACAAGTAAGATGGATCAGCCAGGCTGAGGCCCAGAACCCAATCAGTAAGGCCTGTCAAAACAACTGGGGCCCCTGGGTGGCTCAGTCGGTTAAGCATCTGCCTTCGGCTCAAGTCACGATCCCAGGGTCCCGGGATCAAGTCCCGCATCATCGCATCCGGCTCCTTGCTCAGCAGAGAGCCTGCCTGTCCCTCTCCCTCTGCCTTTCCCACTCCCCCTGCTTGTGCTCCCTCTTTCTCTGTCAAATAAATCAATAAAATGTTTTTTAAAAGGGGGGGAGGGCAGAGAGAGAGAAAAAAAAAAACTACAGAAAAAAGTCGACATGGTGCCAATCAACTCTGGTTTCCAGTCATGTACTAATGGGTGAAGTGTACATTGTTTCACTCCCATCAAATTAAACAGCATTCCTAAGTGAGAATTAAAATAAACACTTCTTACACGTCCCAGCCTGTCTCTGTTTGGTACTTTTGGCATATGTGTGCAATTGCAGCCAGCTGAACGTCTAAAACAAAATATTGCATGGCATTGTGCTATTTACTGGGAACAAGTCCCTTATTTTATTAAATAAAGTGCAAATGCTTTTATATACCTAGAAAAAGGTCGTCCTGTTTCACTGAAATTCAGTTGAGCAAATATTTAAAGGACATCAGTGTGAAAGAAAACCAACTTACTGGCCTCCTTATAGCACCGACTTTGGCCTGCCTGGTCCACCCTCCTGCCTTACTCAGCCCGTGATCAGAGGCCACACCAATCCCAGTACAAGTTCTGTCACCACACTTAACTTCATTAATTTCTAACATAATGATCTGTCATTGTTTCTTCCACTAGGCTAAGCGTTCCATGAGGGCTGGGA
This sequence comes from Enhydra lutris kenyoni, assembly GCF_002288905.1. Lineage (NCBI taxonomy): Eukaryota > Metazoa > Chordata > Mammalia > Carnivora > Mustelidae > Enhydra > Enhydra lutris. Next base: position 50,402,363 of record NW_019154099.1, read on the forward strand.
CAGTGTTTTATTCATCTTTGTATCCCTAAGACCCAATCCCCTTCCCATGTGCCTGGACCATAGCAGTATCACTGCGTATTAGTTGACCAACTGGATAAATGAAAAGATGTTTGAAACCTGGGGCTAGCCCTGACTCTCACACCGGGGTGAGAAGTTCTAGTTCAATACTACACAACTCAGCAGAAATTCAAGCTGGCCTCTGATCAATGTGACCTTGAACTACAGTTTAAGTAACAGAGTTTTATATTGTCCTAACACCTTTAGGCTCAAAACTCAGTACTCGAAAGTCCTCCTAGTCTTAGGGCTCATCTTTCTCTAAACTTCCTTCATCCCTCACCCCATTTGCTCACTCATTCAACACTGCATTCATCAGATGTCTGTGAACTGGTAACTAGGTCTCGTGCACCCTTCTGGGCACTAATGATACATCAGTGGTGGGGGAGAAACCAGATGAGGATCGCTGCCCCCTTGGAGCATTTGGAAGGAAGAAAAAGTATATTGAGAATTCCACGGGCGGTCAGGCTGGGAAGGCGAGACCTCATGAGAAGGTAAAATCTCAGTGAGCATATAAGGGGGTGAGGGAGTGAGTCAAGCGGGAGCCAGGACAATGGAATTCCAATTTGCATTCAAGTTGCTGCCAACACCGGAAGGCTGGAGGGAGCTTGGTAGGTTCAGAACCAACGGTGGAGGAAGAGCTGTGGCAGGTGAGTCCAGAGAGGGGGAGCTACTGCACAGGCATGAGCCCACCCCTTCAACCTCGTCTCCTCTTTGCCTCATCTCAACCACATATTGCAATCCGGGGAGCCCAAAGTCAGAGAGATCTGGGCCAGTCTTCCCTTTCCACCATGTACCCACTCCATAATTTTGGGACGTGGTTCCTTCTTACCTATAAAATTAGCACCTTATGCACATGGTCCATTAATCTTTTGAAATGCTCTGTGACCCGGGACAAGGATGGATTTCCACTGTAAAGGTTAAACACTGAGGCTTATAGATTGCAAGAGGATTCTGGAACCTGTTCAGAAACGTCAGCCTGGGAAATGGCTGAATCGCGATGCGAGCTCTGGTCCTCTGATCCCAAAGCCTGTGTGTCCTTCCTCACGACCCATGAGCTGTTCTCTACCTGTGTCAGAGTCTGCTCATGGTAAGTGCTCAATACATGTGATTCCTTTCTCTCTCATCACCTTGATGAGTTCCCTGAGGTTGTCTGCCTTCCTGGAAGATCTCTGCGTGCTGTCCGCTCCTCAGCGGCTCATTTCTCGGGAGCATCCTCTCATTCCCCGAGCAAAGGCCCCCAGACCCAAATGCCTGTCTACTGTCGGGGCAGCCTGGCCTGGGACAGGTCATATCGTCACTTGTCCGCTGGGTGTGATGATGATGCCTGCTTGCTCCGCTGAGGGACACATCAGAGAGAATCCCTGGAAGGTAGTTCTCACACAGCCTCCAGCCTCGAAGAGGCGCTCGACACTGGTTATCATCATGCCTTCCAGAACTTGCTTTTTGCCTTCCCGGCTGGCCTCTGACCAGCAGTAGATTAAGCCAGCCCCAGAGGCAGGAGTCGGGGGGCGGGGACTATGCATTCTCACTCCCTGGAGCCTCTTCAGAAATCCTTCCCATCACTGGCCACGGCACCAGACATGATAAACACATCTAAGCTTTACGCAAGCGTGTATATTTGATACTTTTAATGTTCCAGCTACAAATGTGGGGGGAGGGGAAGCGACTAACTTCACTGGGGCCCATTTAGACTGTTTATGTACTTACAGTTTTCCTGGAATTCAAACTAGAAATACAAGTTCACTAATCTTTACAATCTACATCACTCTCCCTTTTAGAAAAGTAACACAAACAGGGCTGTGAATGTGCTGTTGTCAGCTCCAAGAGGTACCACAGCCCCCTGAGTCCTCGCGGAGCTGTGCAGCCGGTGACCCTAGTGACCAAAAAGGACAGGTGGGCACCCATCCCCCAGCCGCTGGGCTCCTGGCTCCTGGGCACTCAGCTGCCACCTTCTCTGGAGAACAGTCCTTCCCAAAGGGAGCCCTAGCCAGCCCCAGAAGGTCAATGGAAGGGGGACAAAAGAGGTAACATGTAGACACACTGGGCGAGTGTTAGCAATCATCTTCATTGCCATTACTGGTGGTCCTTCGTGACGGGCGGACCTGAGACCACATGAAAGCTTGGCTCCTGGTCCTAATGCAGGACTTTTCCCCTGAGTGACATGAGGGATCCAACCCAGCTCCCTCTCAAGATTGTGATTTTGACCCACCCACTCTCTCAATCAAAATTCAGACGGAGCTCCCAAGTTGGCATTCTTTCCAGACTGAACAAAAGTTGTGAGTCATGGAGAATAGAGCCCAAGAAGAGATTCAGATTTCCAAATCCAAACCTCAGAAAAATAGAAGCAAAATGTTTTCTTTGGAGAACACACATCCCTGCCCTGGAAAAAAAAAAAAAAAATTCTCAATTTCCAATACTTAAAGCATAACCTATCAAAATAGCTGGATTGGATTGAGTATATTGCTGCTATGATAAAATTCACATTGACTTAATATTATTTTAAACAATTCACATGTTAAATTATGTCAGTGACCGCAAAGAGGAAACAGTCCTGTAGCAATATACATCTATTTGTGTGTGAAATATGTCCTTGTTTCCCTAAAAGAAGGCTTGCAAAAGGATTTAACTCAGAACTACTTGAATTGATTTAATTCGACTCTTTGGATGCCTCAATTTTCAGCAAATTGGCCAGTTTCTATATAAATCACCTTATAGCATTAAAAGATACTAAATAATGATAATGCTTATTAAGGCTTAACCCTATCTCAAGCAAATTCTTTTAATAGGGGAAATATATTTTCTTTCTCTAAAGATAATAGTAAATGCTTGGAATTTTCCATTGTTGAACTAAAAGAATATTAGAGCCCCATCTGGTGGATTTGAAGCTTATTCGGGAGATAAAATGAAATTTTTTACCCAGCCATTTACTGAGCACTGGGCTGGGTTATTGCTTGCAGAATGTGGATGTTAACCTCTGTCTCCTTGTTTTTCATTTGGTGTGTATGTCCTTCTGTCTGAGTGGTGGACTTCTCCCTCTAGCGTCAGCCCACCCCTTCTCTCTTGTCCTAGAGAAAGAACCTTCAGCTAGAGAGTGATTAACACAGTTCTCTATATAATAAATATTATGAAAAGAAAAACATTTCAAAAGGATATATGATTACAAAATAGAGAGATATAATTTAATCACATAATTACATCACAGCATAAATATTAGATGTGATACTTAAGTATATTATTAATATATATTATACATTATATAAATGATCAAATTTATAATATTAAAACATATACATATATTAAACATCATATATACCTTATAACTACACATAAGATACACTATAAAGCATAGACAAGTTTCAGGAAGAAAATACTAAGGGCCTTCGTTGTCTCAACTAAGAATATAATACTATCTACTAAGATAGAAGGAAAGCAGCTGGTCGAAGGACTGGACCAGTTGAGAATAGGGGAGAAGGAGAACTCCTTTCAGAAAAGTAAAAATAATAATAATAAAGGTTTAAGTCAGACGGTATTAGGTGTCCAGGTATAACTGAAGAGAGACGAGGGGCAGGGGGAGAAAAAGAGAGAAACCATGTTTATCTGGTTACTATTAAGTATCAGCTATTTAGCAAGATTTTACACCAGAGTTGTGCCAAGTGCATTTTCTTACAGTATTTATAACAGATAGAACACAACCATACCATTGGGTTTTTGAGAGTACTCTGAATATTGGGACCTCTTTTCCTTCTGGCCAACTGGCTGGTTCTTTCAATTTACTCTCTATGTCCTTTCTCTACCACTAAACTTCTCTTGACTCACTCTATCCACGACTCCCTCTTGACTTGACCTAGAACCCAGCCCAAGAAGTTTCTCCTACTTCTTTCATAATAACCTTTGGGTCTCGGCAAGTTTTCTCTACGTTTTAAATCTAAATTTTCAAAAGAAACTGAGTAGCCAACCAGAGCAGGGGTGAGGGGATGAGGGGAAGTTTGGCAAGCCCACTGAATGGAGGTCGTTGGGTCAAATTCCTATTCTTAGTCCATAACAGGAGCAGGGCGGGAGGTGGGGAGGTGATCATGCCATGCCCACTGCCTCCTCTTTCGTCAGTGACCGTGGGCAGAGGATTCCTCCAAAGGGGGCTATGCACATGGTAGACATTCTGCGGTCTACCCGTCCAACACGTTCCCTCCTCCAATTTACAGATTGGTACCCTGCATTCTCCATAAGTTGCTTGTAGAGCTCGTGAGTTTGAATCAAACCTACTCCCTTTCGTTGTGTGGAGTAAAATAGAAGTTTCGAATCTGAAAATCAACAGATCCGATCCAGGGTTTCTTGTGAGTTCCATCAAGTTATGAAAGTTATGAGGCTCAAGCCAAAACACCATCTAACTTTTCTAGACCAAATAGTCTTTAAAAAAAAAAAAAATTAACTACCAGAAATGGAAACATGCATAATCCACTTACTTCAACCAGCGTCTTCTGAGTACACAGATGGCCACAGCACTGAGATGGGTGACTCTGCAAATAAGAAGAAGAAAATGATCTAGGCTCTGCCTTTAAAATTTACACTCCATGATGGAGACTGATGGGGACCTCCATCTTCAATTCTGTATTATACGATCTGTTCCCCTTTCCCTGTATACTACAGGCAAAATAAGCCAAACAGAGCTGAACCCAACACGCTCAGAAAGTTTGCCATGTTTTGCAAAACGTTCTGAAAAACATCTTCCCTGGGAGTTTCAGGCACGCCTCACTCTGGCTCCAGATGCAGGAGCTTAGTTTCAGACATCATGCTATGAGGTGGAGAAAGAACTATAACCAGGTGATGTTTTTTACTAGAAGCTTCTGCAGAGACAAGAGACTCTTAGAATCTATCTCCATCTCAAACCTTTCATTTTGAAGATATGGAAAGTATGTTTCAAAGATGTGAACAGTTTGGACCAAGGCCACACGATGAACAGCATCGGGGCCCATGTCTTCTGGGGGTGCCATCTGTATCTGACCCAGAGAAGAGGAGACTCGGAGAGACAGATGGCCAATGACCGGAAAGGTGGTCAAGGGAGAGAGAAGCTGCCTTTTCCACCAGCAGCCCCGGCACATGAAGCAGAAACCAGCCTGCCCGCCTTTCACTCCTTTTAATACATATTAAATCAACTCACTTGGCTCCTCCTCCCATCATACAAACAACATAAGTGATGTGGAAAATAATAAAGCTATTTTACCCGGTGAGCTGCGCGCAGCTCTCCCCGTGACTCACACAGTGCTCTGCTTCTAGGCATCTCGCCTTCTTCTGGTTCCAATTCTCTTTAGTAAAGCTGGCCTACTTTCATTTTCTGCCCTTTGTTCCCAGAGGTATATGAAAGTCAGAATTTTACTGTGGTGCAGTATTGTCACTACTTTCTAGTGAAAAGCAGGACATAGGAACAAAGAAATATCGTGTGTATTCTCTATTATTTACTATTTCTTAGCAAGGTTTTATCTAATGGAAGTTGAGCTGGTTCCTCATTGATTGCCTTAGCTCCAAATCCGCCCTTCTTTGCCCTGCCCTTTTTTTTTAATTGCAAAAAAATCATCAAAATAGTATTAGTTAACGGTCATTGTCATACATAGTTATGATATTTTTCTCAAGATGAGAATTTATAAGATTGACTCCCTTAACAACTTTCAAATATGCAATACTGTATGTTTTTTTTTTTTTAATACTGGAATTGGATGCTGTAGGTGTTTCTCCTCCTCTAATTAGCTCGATGTTTGGGTTGGCCAAGAGGGGGCGCCAGAGGGACACAGCCTGGCGAAGCTGGAGAGGAGGGCTGTCCCCTCCTCTGCAAGCACTCACCTCTGCAGCCTCAGACCAGGGGCTGCCCAGGACCCCGGGGCGTGTCCCCTGTCACCAGCACTGTTTTGTGGCTATTATGCCCTCACCAAAGAGCACTGGATCCAAACTGGTGGAGGTCAGGGAATTCTCTTAAGTTCTTTTCTTGCTCCCATTCCCTCCTTCATAGTAGTAGTAGCTGCTTTCTGGGCGTGCTCCCTGTGTACTCAACCAGGGCTTTATTTCATCTAGTGAACTGCCTTTTTACTAGGTAACAATTATTTTATTTTATTTTATTTTAGAGAGGGAGAGATGGGTGGGGAGGAGCAGAGAGAGAGGGAGAGAGAGAGAGAGAATCTCAAGCAGGTTCCCAGCCCAGCACAAGCCACAGGCAGGGTTCAATGTCACCACCCTGAGATCTGTAAGGTTTTGCAGGCGAGGTAAACAAACACAACACCAGGCAAGGTAGGCGCAAGGCAAGATTTATTAAAGGCACTCTCCGGCAAAGTTTCCGGGCTCAGGAGAAGGGGAGCCAGGAAAGTCGAGCCAGGAGGAGGTGGGCACCCTCGGGTGAGGTTTCTCGACTCCGGAAAGGGTAGTGGGGGAAGTCACACTGGGAGGGAGTTGGCGGGGGTCTTTTATTGGGCCAAGGTAGGGCATGGGCTCACATCCATATTTGGTGATTGGAAGGTATGGGGTAAGGGCTCCTGATACTCCTGTTTCCTACTTAGGTATCGGGTTACCTATGGAGACGTGACCTGGGCGTACAACCTTTTGGTGGGAGAGTCTAGGGTTAAGGAAGGGAGGGGAGGGGACTGGAAGATGGCAGCCCGGTGGTCATTTCTATTGTTCCTCCTGCATTCCCGAACCGCCAACCCAACAAGATCATGACCTGAGTTGAAATCAAGAGTTGGTGGCTTAATGGACTGAGTCACCCAGGCGCCCCTAGGTAACTGTTCTTTATATTAAATGTTACCTATTTAAATTACTGACACGCTTGTTGTACCTTAGCTGAATCTCTTTCTGTGTGACTCTTGCTCGAAATCCTTTTTCTGACCTACCCTCTACCTCCATATAAAATTAATTGCACATTTACTCATTCATATTTCCAAAGTCTTTGAAAAACATGATTCCATTTTCCATTCCCAGGACCACCCATCCTGAGCCAGAACCACATTACCTCATAACTAGATGTGTTTCTACCTTTTTCTGGTGTCTTTCTTTCCATATAACCAGCACATGATTGTAAAAGTAATCACTTCCCATTCAAATCTCTTCGATGGTATCTCCTTGAATATAGGGGAAAAATCAGACTTAGTAGGGGGATGTGACACAAAACATATGTAGCCACATCTTTGGGGGACCATTATTCTGCCTCTGACAGGAGGAAATATGTGTGTGTGTCTGTGTGATATCATTATATATTTTTAAATTATATTTTACTATAATTTTAATATAATATTTTGATTATATATTTTTTTATTTTATGTGTGTGTATACACCATATACACACACACACATATATATATGGCAGAGAAAGAGAGAGAGAGAGAAATTCATTTCAAAGAATTTGATCACACAGTTGTCAGTCAGGGGTAGCAAGTCCAAAATCTCAGGCAGAAATTGATCCCGCAGTCTCGTGGAAGAATTCCCTCTTCTTCCTAGAAACCTCAATGTTTGCTTCCGATCTTTCAACTGCTTAGGTGAGGCCCACCCAAATTATTGAGGGCAGTCTCCTTAAGATCAGCTGATTCTGGATGTGAAGCACACCTACAAAATATCTTCACAGCAACACCTAGAAATGGGTTTTGACTGAATAGCAGGGTACTATAGTCAGGCCAAGTCAACACACATAAAGCTAACCATCAATATGCCAAAGAAGAATTAAGGTTTCAGATGGAATTATGGCTGTTAATCAGCTGACCTAAAAACAAGGAAATTATCCTGAATGATCCAGGTGGAATCATTAAAGGTTGAAGAGGGAGGCAGAAAAGTCAGTGTCGGAGTGAGTGTCCTTAGTGCTTTGACAAAAGGTCATTGCCTTACAACACATCTTTCTTACCATGGTTTTGCTTTGTGATTTAACACATGCAGTTAGTTCTTTACTTTATGACAATACATCTTTTCTGCTCAGTAGCATAAAGTCAACCAAAGCTGGTATTTTGTGTTAAACTCCTTTACATCCTCAACACCCAGCAATATAAGTCATGTGTATCTCACACACACACACACACACACACACACACACACACACACACACGGACATGGTCAGAGTGAATGTCAATGACTAAAGTGTACTAAGATAGTAACTGCTCTATACCTTCATACATAAGGAAGGTAGATTTGTGTTGGAAGATGTGTAGATGAAGCTATAGTAATTAAAACAGAATGATGTCCATTTGCATCGTATATTCGCAGTTCAATCCTTCCTTTTGCCACACAGGGTTCCATGGTATTAAGATGCCACATCTGACTTATCCATTCTACCATTGGCGGACATTACCTTTGCCGTTTATTTTGGGTTATTATATACAGTCATCTGATAACTCTCATAGGCCTTTTGGTGAACATATGTATTCGTTTCTGTTGTGATTATACCTAGTAAAAGTCATTTTAATTTAGAAATTCTACCTATAAAAACAACCCTGAATATTCTCAAAGAGGCTGATATTTTTAAATTCTGAGTTCCAGACTCAAACTTTCAGGAAGAGCCCTTTACTACCTTCCCTTATCTGGAAAAATAAATAAATTTCTGTGAAACAGAAGGTCCCAAACATTGAAATGTACCCAAATATTAATAGCACAGAAAGTGTACTAGAAAAGAATATTAGCACTTAACTGATCTGTACCCTCGGCTCAGCATTGTGAGTTTTATTTTGGGGAGTGTTCCAATTCTGATTTCCTTAATATACTTTAATCTCTACAGAAAATGAATTCTGGCGGCCAGAGCCGAAAGCCCAGCAGTTTTTGCCTCAGTTCAGTCCAAATTCACTCTCCAGAGGGCTAGTTGATTGCAGGTTATATTGAAGGAGCATAAGAATAAGATTCTGCCAGTTGTCCATGATCCATCTGAGCTTTTCCTTCCCAGAACACACCAGCCAAGAGTGGGACAGTCAAGGGATATGGGTAACAATGTTAATGAATGGAAATACAAAATGGCACAACCATGTTGGGAGATAGTTGGGGGGTTCTTATGTTCATTCTTATGAAGCTAAACATAGTCTTACCATATGCTCCAGCCATCGTGCTCCTTGGTATTTATCCAAATGAATTTTAAATGTATGTCCACACTAACACCTGCACACAAATGTTTAGAGCAGACTTATTCATAAATGCCAAAACTTGGAAGCAACCAAGATGTCCTTCAGTAGGTGAAAGGATAAACAAACTATGGTACATCTACACACAATGAAATATTATCAAGAGATAAAAAGAAGTGAGGTATCAATGATAATGAGGTACATTCATGATATCACACCCATTAGGATGGCAACTATATAAAAAAATTTTTTTTAACAGAAAAGAAAAAGTGTTTGTAAAGATGTGGAAAAAGTGGAACACTTGTGGACTGTTGGTGGATGTGTAAAGAGGTTCATGTATGAAAAACAGTGTGATGGTTGCTCAAAAAAATAAAAATACGGGCGCCTGGATGGCTTAGTCAGTTAAGCGTTTGACTCTTGATTTAAGCCCAGATCATGATCTCAGAGTCATGAGATCAAGCCCTGCATCAGGCTCTGCACTCAGCCTGGAGCCTGCTTAAGGTTTTCTCTCTCTCCCTCTCATTCTGCCCCTCCCCTCCATCTCAAATGTACATGTGTGCGCTCTCTCTCTCTCTCTGAAAAAATTAAAATCAATTTAATTAAAATTTAAATTTAAAATTTAAAATTTTTTTTAATTTTTAAAAAAATATTTTAAAAATTAAAATCAAAATAAAAAATTAATCAATTAAAAATAAAATTACAATATGACCCAACATCAGGGTCTGAAGGAGATATTTGCACACTCATATTCAAAGGAGCATTTTTCACATTAGCCAAAGGATAGAAGTCACCCAAGTATAGTATAGTATACACAAGTAAGTAGATAAACATCCAAATAAAATGTGGCATCCATGCAATGGAATATTATTCAGCCTTAGAAAGGAAGGACTTTCTGACATGAGTGACAACATGGATGAACCTTGGATGAACATCAGGCTAAAAGAACTAAGCCAGACACAAAAAGACAAATACTCTGTGGTTCCAAACATACGTGGCACATAGAGTTGTCCAATTAATAGAGAGAAAAAGTAGAATGGTGTTTGTTGGGGGACTGGGGATGGGTGGGGAATGGGGAGTTATACTGCAATGGATTTCAGTTTTACGAAATAAGAAAGTGGAGGTGGGTGGTGGCAATGGTTGCACAGCGGTGGGAATGTACTTAATACCACTAAACCATACACTTAAAAATGGCTAAAATGGTAAAATGGTAAAATGGTAACCTTTAGGTTATTCGTATTTTACCACAATTAAAAATAATTTAAAGAAGGAAGGAAGGAGATACCAAACCCAGAAAAACATGAAGGGAACTTAAATGCATATGGCTAAATGAAAGAAATCATTCTGAACGTCTATAAACTCTGATTCCAACTGCATGACATTCTGGAAAAGGCAAAACTATAAAGATAGTAAAAAAAAAAAAAAATCAGTTCAGGGGAGAGGAAGTGAGAGGTGTGTAGGTAGGTCATGGGGGATTTTTCAGAGCAGGGAGACTATTCGTCTATTTGATGTTATAATGGTGGATACGTCTCGTTGCCCAGTGGTTGAAACCCTGAGAGCCCTACAACACAAAACGGATCTCGAGTGTAAATGATAGACTTTAGTTAATGATAACGTGTAAATACTGGTTCATCAGATGTACTAAATGGACCACACTGCCTCAGTCAATTCCAGCTTAACAAAATACCCCAGACTGGCTGGTTTCTAAACAACAGAAATTCATTGCTCACAGCTCTGGAGGCTGAAAGTCTAAGACAAACATGCCACCATGGTCAGGGGAGGGCCCTCTCCTGGTTGTGGACTTCTGGTTGTCTCTTCTCATGGCTGAAGGGGAAAGGTGGGGAAGGGATCTCTCTGGAGTCTCTTTCATAAGGGCACTCGTTTCATCCGGCCCCTCATGACCAATCACCTCCTAAAGGCTCCATGTCCTGCTACTACCACCTTGAACATGAGGTTTTAACATATGAATTTCAGCGGCCACCAACTTTCAGACCATAGCCTATGTCAATGCAAGATGTTAGTAACAGGGCAAATTGTAGATTGAGGGAATGGGCTTATAAAGAATACTCTTTTGTTAGGTTTTAGCCGTTCACGAGCTGCCCCTGGGGTTAACCAAGGTGTCATCTGAGTGACCCCAAGCAGAATCACAGACAAAACACCCTTTTATGTCAGCACTAAGGCAATGATTGGGGAGGGAAGTTACCCCCCTGCCTCCCTCTTATCTCTGATATCCCAATACCAAGAACCCCACCAAACACATGGAAGTCCTAATGTCTTAATAACTTCAGTTAGCCACTTCAAAGCCCTTGAAAAATTTCATTGATTCTACATGAAATAGACTTCTAAAGATTCTGCCTTAGCATTCCAGGGTTCTTTGGCACTAGCATTCCCAAGTGCTGGTCTGTGACAAGGCTCTCATTATTATACAGCAATGCAAGAAAAACAAAGGTCGTGTCTTGAGTATTTTCACAAAGCCGAACTTTAAATGTAAAAGATTGCCTTTTGCTGTAGATTAAATCCTCCCTCCACTCAGGGAGAAGCAAGGGTAGTTAAATGTCAGTTTTTTAATAAAATGATGGATAGAAGACAAAAGTCATTTTTTAAAAGGCTTCATTTGGCTAAATAGGAGGCCAGTAAGCCTCTGTTGATCCCAAAAGGGTTTTTTTGAAATTATCCTTATCCATAACAATCTGAAAGTCTGGGATTCATAGTCCTGGATGAGTAACTGATTACCTTTCTTCCTCCAAGAGTTTGAAATGTGTAGAAAAAAATCCAGATACATGAAATCACTGCCTAAGTCAAAAATTGCCTACAACCAAAAGGTTCCTCCCTCTTGCACCAAATCTTCTGCTAGAGCTGGCAACCCAGACAGACTTTTCTCTGCTCCTTCCCTTCCTCTCCTTGATGATTAAAAGCAGTCAACAGAAGGAAGGAGGTTGAGACCATAGGATTGACGCTTCCATTTCCCAGACAACCAGATGCTTGAAAACAAGGTTTCTCTATAGCCTACCTCACACTTAGGTTTGGTGCCCAGTCAAAACCTAACAAAGCAGGCCTGAAAGACTGAATCAGATCTTCCAGTTAATGGAGCAGGTGTCAGGGGCCAAATCAACAAAGGTCTGTCATAGGAATGACCTACTTCTCATAGCATAGCAATCTGCAGGCTTCATAGCTTCTGCAAGATCTGCTCGTCCCTGTGGAGCTTTAAGGAAGCTTGAGCTGAGACCATTTTCCAGGAAGACCATCCCACTGGGCTTGAGGGGGGAATATTACCCTTACTTGGAAAACAAGGGTTCATTGGCTTCAGAAGAATCCCCTGTGGGCTGCTCCACTGCAATTGCCTTTTTTTGCAATCCAAAAAGTAGAAAAACTCAATTTTATTAGTCACTAGCCAAGACTTTTGGCTATTAGTCATTAGCCAACTTTTATATTGAAATTAGCATCATGGAAAATGTTGGCTTGTCAAAGATAAAAAGAAAGTTCTTTACCCATATCCATTTTCAAATTGGTTCATTATTTCTCTCTGGCTTTGCATAATGATTCATTCAGTGAACTTGGATTCCTTTCTTAGTATCCTTGAAAACAGAAGGGAGGATGCTATTAATTGGTATAACCATTTTGGAGACAGGGAAATGGAACCAGAGAAGTGATCTCATCAGTGGACAGACAGATCAAGCTGGAGAAAATATCCCTTTGCCCAACAGCATAGCCCCTTCCCTGCAATCAGACCACCCTCTCATGCCCCTAAAGAAGTAAATACGTGATCTTCGTGTAAACGCAACCTTTTGGCTTCTAAGATTCTCCAACAGATCAATGTCCATTTAATTCTTGTATCTGATCAAATAGCAGAATGAATAGCAGAGGTTTTCAACTCTGCTGCATAGAGAAGTCCCCATATAGAGGGAAAGAAGATGTAGGAATGGGTAGGGGCATTGCAAAGGTTGAAACTTCACCCCTTATTCAACCAGAGCAAACCCACCTTTATATTTTCTTACATCTTCTGTATCTGTGTAGTGGTTCATTTCAAGAAAAAAAACCTATTCCTTAAAAAAAAAAGTTTGCAAACCACTAATAAATATAAAAACATTTTCCAAAATATAAGGTACTATGCAAATATAGATATAGATTTTTCTACTAGATACACACAAAGAGAATGAAGTCTACTCATTAGCAGGGATAGCAAACTAACATTCACTGAATATCCATTTTACAGAAGAGAAAAATGAAGTAAATCTCCACACCTAGGAGTTTTTGAGAATGACTAATTCCAGAGCCTGCATTTTTTTCTTCATCAATTTCTCTGACCTTTCAGCCAATGCACATGTCCTGCCTCTCAGAAAATTCAGCACTGCATTCCTGCTTCTGAAACATCCTCAAGGGCTCAGCCTGAGTTGAGGTTGATCATTTAGGCTTTTACTGCTGTTAATAGTATTATCACACTGTAGGGAAGAAAATTCTCCCTCTACCTTTCCAAGTTCTTATTTGAGACCCTGTAATAAAAGATTAATAAGAGAAAAAGAAACAGAAGTTTATTAGCACTTAACATCATATAAATATAGGAGAGAGATGGAGGAAAATGAGTTAACTCCTCAAAGTGGCTTAGAATTCAGGCTTAAATACAATCTCAATAGGCAAAGGAAATGATTTTTAGGAAAGACGAATGGGACCTTAGAAGAACAGATGGGAGGTACGGTAGTTTGTGACTAAGTCTGTCTGGGTGTGGGGTGGACCTCTAGTCTGCTTTACTATGACAAAGTCAATCTTCCTTGGTTGGGGAAACTTCCAGAGAGTCCATTTTTAACAACTGAGCTCTGTTTGGAGGAGCTGAAGCCTCTCTCTGCTGCGTATTAAGAGCCTACAGCTCAGAATAATCACTATATCACAGTGGCATGTTCTGGGGAGGCGTGTCCTGAGCTCCTCCAGGCATATTTGGGGGGTCATATTCCGTAACTCTCTAGCACCAACTTTCAAGTACATATTTTCAAATTAGTTTTAAAAAACACTTACTGTTTCTTTTCCAAAATAATACATGACCATTTTGTATAATGTATTCCTGAATCTGTCGATAACAGCAGCTCATTAGGCTGGTCCCCCATGGTGTGTATTAGCCCCAAAGCAGAAGAAACAACTGAAAATTACAATCTCTAAAAGTGCTTTATTCAGTCTGCATTGCATTTTCCTTTTCTTCACCGGCTAGAGCCCACATAGATGCAACTGTCCATTGCTTGAAAAAATTATTGTCATCTTTCACAATAATTCTGATGAGGGGCCCTATTTTTAACTCCAACCTAAAATACATTAGGGGAGCCATCTAGTGTTTCAAAGTTGGCATTTAGGAGTTACATAGAACATCCCTCCTCCCTAAATTTGATTTACCATCTGTGTTCATTCTCAATGTTCTGAAGCATCAACACAGGGTATATATTTCATTTGGGGGAGAAATAAGATTAAAAATAAGAGCTCTTTAAGCTACCTCACACCTGATTCCCTGGTATTTGGAACAAGGAACTTAGCTCCATGGTTACAGCCGTTCCTTCTTGAGGACTGGGGACAGCAAGGTAACACAGAAACAGTTGGTCCATTTGAAATAAATACATTACATGTTCAGAAGCATCCTAAACAGGAAACCTGGATATAATTAGCTCTTTTGCTATGCCAAAATAAGGTCAAACTTGGATATAGTCATGCAGGTAACAGTCTACTTGATGAAATTCCAGGAGCATCAAGGAAGGCCTCCAAATAGCTTCCTCTACCTTCTGCTTCATGCTTGCTAATTTCATAACAGCTCTATTGGGATGTAATCGACACAGCATAACCTGCATATATTTAATAAACTGTGCAAGTCTATGAGTTTCAGCATATGCACCAAAACCATCACCCCAATCAAAATAATGAATATTTCATAACCTCCAAAATTGTTCATTACCCACGAAACTTCCCTTGTGCCCCACTTGAAATCCACCTCTCCTCTTCTCCACCCCTGCTCATCTCCAGGTAACCACTGCCCTGCTTTCCATCATTATAGATTGGTTGGCATATTCTAGAATCTTATAAAAATGAAATCATATAGTATGTATACTTGTCTAGCTTTTTCCCTCAACCTAGTGATCTCGAAATTTTTCCATGCTGTTACATGAATCAATATTTTCTTTTTTTTTGCTCTTTATTGACGAGTACTGTTCCATTATAGGGAGATGCCACAATCTGTTGACCCATTCACCTTTTGATGGATATTTGGATTATTTCTGGAATTAGGCTTTAACAAATAAAGCTGCGCAAATGTATGTATAAGTATTTGTGCAGACAATTACTTTCATTTTTCTTAGCTAAATTCCCAGGAATGAAATTATGGTTTATGTGGTTGTATTTGTATAATGGCCTGTTTTCCAAATGGTGGAATCATTTTGCATCCCACCAGCAATGTATGAGTTCCAGTTGCTCCAAATCCTTGCCAACTCTGTTATTTTCAGTGTTCAAATAAAATACAATTTTATCTCTTCCTTTTCCATCTGTTGACCTTGGATTTCTTTTCCTTGCCTTGTTTTACTCACTAGAGAACCTCCAATATAGTGTTGAATAAAAGTGGTGAGAGAGAACCTCATTGCCATGTTACTCATCTGAGGGGGGAAGCATTCACCCTTTCACCATTAAGTATTATGTTAACTACAGATTTTTCATAATGTCCCCTACCAGGATGAAAAATTTGCTTCAATTCCTAGTTTCTTAGAGTTTTTATCATGAATAAATACTGCATCTTATCACATGCCTTTTCTTGACCTATTGGGATGATGATATGATTCCTTTTTTTTAATAGATTTTATTTTTTAAGAGCAATTCTGGGTTCACAGCAAAATTGAGTAGAAGATACACAAATTCCCCATATTCTTTTTATCTTGTTAACATGGTACATTGATCTTCAAATGTGAAACCAATAATACACTCCTGGGATAAACCCCATTTGGTCACGACACATTATCCCTTTAATATATTGGTGGATTTGACTTGCTACATTTTTTTTTCAGGATGAAGCACCTGAACAAATTTTGATGAAAAATGGGGAAGAAAACTTGACAGTTCTAGGTGAATAAACAAAGCATCAAGGGATAAACAGGATGAAAGAGACATCATCTGTTTTAAACTTTTGAGAAGGTAATCCTAGCCAAAGACTAATAGTTTGAGAATTTCCATCAGTTTTCCCACCAGACTGTCCGATTGAAAATGCTAGACTACATTCCAAGCGTTAATCTATCCACTCAAAAGACAAAAGAATCAGTTAAGGTGAAGAGAATATCAGATCACAGCTTTATTATGGACATAATTACTTAGTTCAAAAATCAGCTATTTTCTAAAAGCAGTCAAACCATTTATTACCACACCGGCTAAACAAATAGTTAATTGAATATGTATTTTCTTTCCATTTTTTTCAGCTTTTATTTTTAATGTCATGTAGGCCTCTTACTTTTTCAGGGGCCAGATCAAATTTATAATAGAAATACAACAAAGTTAAAAACAAAGGAAATTTTATCAAACATCATCCTATAAACAGGATTGTTTATTCATCAGGAAGTTTTCAAATAAACTCTTTTGGCTATAAATCATAAGAATTTGCAAAGAAACCCAATAAATATAAAGCCTCCTCCTCTCTTACCATGTCTTTTACCCACTCCCACTCTTCCATCTGCCTGGACTCCAACACACAGAACAGGAAGAGATTGGAAACCCACCAATTCCACGCTCTTGGCAAGACTTCCAGGAGTCGCAGTTTCCAGGCTTAAGGATTAATGTTCCTAAATCTTGATGACATCATAACATATTACGGAGAGTTTGGGGCATAAAGGAACCATTGTAAGTAGAAAGTCTTGAGGTTATTTTTCTGCAAAAATATGTTTGCCAAGAAGTTTGGCCAAAGAGCAGTTTTATCTAGACCAGCTAATTTCTGCAGGAAGACATGTGATTTCCAGTGTACACATCTCTAGTAAGCTTCAATCTCTCTTTTCCTTTTCAATTCCTTCTCCCTCTCACACTCCTCTTCCCCTGCCCTCTCCCCTTTCTCTCTCTCTCTCTCTCTCTCTCTCTCTCTCTCTCTCTCTGTGTGTGTGTGTGTGTGTCTTAAATAGAAGAGTAGTTAGGATCATGGACTCTTGCTCTGACTCTGGCTCAAAATCTCACTTTGTCACTTTTTAGTAAAGTGACTTTAGCGACTTCTCCACTTCTCTGTGCCTCAGTGTCCTCATCAGCAAAAGTGAGGATAATACTTGTTCTTACCTCTTAAGAATGTTAAGAGAATTAAGTTAATCTACAAAAACATTTAAAATAAGCACTGGCACTTAGGAAATTCTTTGTGAGGATAGGCCGCCACCACCACCACCACCATCATCATCATCATCATCTAAGTAAAAAACATTGACTCCCTGGAAGGGTAGAAAGGGAGAAGCTCTTCACCTTTTCTGCATTGCTCTTGTACTCAGCTTCCATTCTGATCACTCCAAGGTGTTAAGTACAAATCTGAGATCCCCTAGAAAGAGATACTTTCCAAGGAGGCTTAAGAAGCCAGCCAGTTTGTCTCCTAGAACACAGCAGACTAAGGACCTGCTTGTCAAGACCGTATGGAGAGAATCAACCCAAATTTGTTGCAATCAATCAACATCACCTTGTACAGTCTTTTACTTTTCCAGTTCTCAAATGTCCTCATCTGTGACTTAAAGGGCTTGAATTAAAATTATCCCTTAATTCCTCCATGCTATTTCAATTCGCCATCCCCTATTCCATGTGATCTTTGCATTTACAAGACACAGGATATATAGGAATTCAGTTCAGAATTCAGGAGTTCAGAAATGATTGATTCTGATGATATTGGGGAGTTTGTACAGAAGGGAAGACTGTCACATTTGTGTGGGGTATGGCCACATGGTCATGACCGTCTAGCTCTTGACACCTCTACTCCACCTACCATGAGGGAAACACAACTAACAATATTCTCGACATCTTCCAGGACAGCCTTGTCCTCTCCATGCAACTGCCCTTCTAGCTATGTTATGGAGCTTGTCACCAGATTCACAAGGCAATGGCATCCCCCTGTCCCTATCACAATCCTATGGACCCGTTTTCCCTACTTTTCTTCTTCCTTTCCCACCCTCATTTCCTTTTCCCTTTATTCTCCCCCCACCCACCCCCATCTTCAGCAATACTTCCCACTGCCCCTGACATCTAGGACCTAAAATGTTGCAGCCACTAAAACAGAAGACACCTTTCCACCTAGACCTTCTTTCTCATTTACATGAAGCTACTTGCACAATTTCATACAGAGAATTATATAATTCTGAATTTTAAAAAAAAAGAAAGAGAGAAGAATAAAGGAGAAAGGGAAAAACTTATCTATAGTCCTACCATCAATATTTTGATGTATTTTCTAACATTTTCCCGTGCACAGATTTTTTATATTCCCAGGGAATATCATGTATTTCCATTGTGTGATAATATCGCAATTAAATCTGCCTTTTTCACTTAGCACCATTTCTTAAGCATTTTCCAAAATAGTATATATACATCACAAATAAACTTGTTGTGTACATTTTGCATCACTTAAAATACATATGCCAAAGCTGTCTTATCTATTCTGTTACTGAGTATTTCAGTTATTTCCAGTTTTTCACTATTATCATTAGCAATGCAATGAACATCTTTGTGCTTTTAGCTTTTTACTTAGATGTATTTATTTAGGATTCCATAAATGAGATCAAAGAGTATCAACATTTCTAAGCTATGTGTTTCCAAAATGTTCTCCAAAAAAACCCGTATTGATTTCAACCACTTATGTGTTATTTGGTCATTAATTCCTTTAACAAAATTTATTGAACATCTACTCTGTGCAGGCACTATCTGGATGCTGTGAATATAGTAAAAAAAGGCAGACTTGAATCTTCCTTTCCTTCCAGCCGTCTACAGGAACGTTCTCCTTCTGTGCCCAGGACCGAGCCCTCCCTTACAGAGCTGTGATGGCACTTAGGTGTTTAAAAATACACTGATGGCTCCTACAGGAAAGTGGTTTATAAAGTTGGCTATAAGCATTCAAAAATGTTCGCTTTGTAACAACTCTATAAATAAGTATTATAATAACCCTTTTGGGCAGATAAGGAAAATGAGGTCAAATTTATGATAAAAAGCAGGACTCAAACCAGTCTGTTGGCTTTCAGATTTCATTCTTTAACCAATATACTACACTATTTTCCATTTTTGCAGCTTTTGTCTTCAGGACCTGCTCTTCATTTCCCATTTTGCAACAAATCCTTTGTTACTCGTTAATTCTCTAATTCCTCACTTCAGGGATCCTCTCTTCCTCTCCAGTTAACCCTAACCCTAACTTCCATGTCATGATTCTTCCTCAGACAATCAATCTGTCACCGACCTCCTAAATCCTTTGCTTTTGTTCCATGTCAACCTCTCAGCAGATCTCAACCCTGAAAACATCCAGACTAGTGTCAAACCCCATTCCCCAAACATTTAGGGTTTTTTTTGTTTCCTTCAGTTCTCTGAATTCACTGTCTTCCTTCTCATCTCCAGAACTCTGAGCACCATTTAACCTCTGCCTGAATCACTCTTTTCTCCACATCTTTGTCCAACTAACTCTTAACTTATTCTTCATAAGTGGGCTTATGAGTCGCTTCCTCCAGGAAGCCCCAGAATCTCTTTGACGTGTTCCCACAGTTATCAGAACACTTATTAAAACAACTGGTCATCTCAGGTCTAATGGGCTCCTTTGCTATAGTCTAAACTCAATGGGGACAGGGATCCTGGATATCTGATTTACTGCCATATTCCACTCTTGCCTGGTACCTGGCAACTGTTAGGTCTCTACTGTTCATTATAAAATGAATGAATATTCTAGGGATGCCTGGGTGGCTCCGTAGGTTAAGCCACTGCCTTTAGCTCAGGTCATGATCCCAAGGTCCTGGGATCCAGTCCCCCATCAGGATCCTTGCTTGGCGGGAAGCCTGCTTCTCTTTCCGCCTCTGCCTGCCACTCTGCCTGCTTGTGCGCTCACTCGCTCTCTCTCTCTGACAAATAAATAAATAAAAATCTTTTAAAATAAATAAAGTGAATGAATATTCTAAAAATTGTCCCTCATGGAGATGCTCTGTCAATGATAATGGATAATTTCTCAAACTCTATAGTTTAAATGTCTTGGTGGTTTCCTTTTTGTGGGTTTAATACTATGTACAAGAGTGTGTACCTATTCTTATGTTCTTTAATTTACAGATATAAATTAAATATATTTATTATCTAGCCTGATAGAAACACCTTTTGTTCAGACTGATGGCATTTATTAATGCCTGTTTATTAATGACTGTGGATATTAAATAAGAAGCTTTATGGAATTTGAACTGTTTCAGTGAGTCTATCTGGTGTCTGTATTTTCTCATTTTTTTTTCTTAGATTTTTTTTATGGTGGTAGAATACACATAAAATAATACTCACCATTTTCACCAACTTTGAGTTCAGTAATGTTAAGTACATTCACACTGCTGTGCGACTAATCTCCAGAACTCTTGTGTCTTCTTATTTTTGTAGTAACCTGGGAGCACTAAAGATACTTCTGCAAATGCCTCTTTCCCAAAATAGGAGTGCCTAGATTTTTCAAATTCAAAAACATTTTATTAATATCATAAAGTTCATAGAACCCTGCCAGATATAAGCCAAGCTATTAACACATGCAAAAATAAACTATTAACTCAATACAACATTTAGAGTGATTTGCATTTTACTAATCACAACAAAATCTTTATATAAAGTGCAGTAGACAGGGTTTGGATTTGCTTTCAGTCCCCCAAGTCATAGGTGGTGGACTTTTGGCAGAAAAAGCCACAGATCACGGAACCAAGAGTGGCCACCTGACTCATTGAGCTAATCCAATTCCTTCACCAAGAATTTAAAATTAGCAGAAAGATAGTGATAGATATGGGTTGATCAATGATCGATTCACTGTTTTCATGGAATCAAACCATAAGATAAATTCGGAAACAGTGGATGATCACAATTTGCAGGTTCATCCGTGCCACTGTTCTATGTGGGGGTAATTATTCCCATGTTACAGATGGCAAAACTGAGGCTTGGAGAGGTTTTGAGCCTTGAAGCCAGACACTGTTTCTCAATATGGCTTTTCTGCACCATGGAATACTCTGGAAACTGGGCTGTCACTGGGATATCATCTGTCTGTCTTTCCATTGAACTGTGAGCTTGCTGAGATTTCAGACAATGTTCTGCTCCACAGGTGCCCACTAAATGTTTCTGAAGCAAGTGAGTGAAATTATACCTGTGTGAGGTTACAGGGAGTAATAGAAAAGTGGTCCACAGGAAACCTACCCAACTTATCCAAGAGTTGGAGAAATGGACTTAATGTTTCTGAAAGACACCAAGACCGTGTAGAGCTTAGCATCCATCCTACAAGAATTTGGAGAAGGAAGATGATTGATGTGTTTTGTGTCAACCTAACCCAAGTATGATTAATGAGGTAAATAAAGCTGTGACAAAAGTTTTCTTTCGAGGCACTCCAAAGCAAAGGCAGACCAAATGATGTCTTCATTGTCTGGGTGTTTTTATTCAAACACTGATTAAGATGACTTGAAATGTGACTTCTGGGGTCATAAACTTTATGTATACCTGTCATCAAAGTTTTTGAGGGTCTATTAGTTGAACTATGTTCCACTCCACAGTAATTGCATGATATCAAAGAAAGTAATGAGTTACTTCTTCAGTGGTTGGAAAATTTAAAAAAGGCTGTTGAAGCAAGATCTGAGTGATTTATACACCAGGATCCAAAAATGCTTTGGTCTTTGAGAATATTCTACATGTAAATTTAATCTCCCTTCAACACATGTTTAAATTATGCTTCAACCTATTTTTAACACTGTCATAATCCTAATGGCTCTCAAAAACTTGAAAACATAATCATAAAACATAATTTCAGGACTTCAAGTCAAACTCTATATGAAATATTGATATTTAAAAATCTGTCAGAATCAACAGCCACCACATCCTGGAGATATAAATTAGAAAACTTTATTTGAGGAAGGTGGGTGGGGGATGGGCTAGATGGAGGATGGGTATTCAAGAGGGCACTTGTAATGGGCACTGGGTGTTGGATGTACGTGACGAATTACTGAATTCTACTCTGGAAACCAATTCTTCACTCTATGTTAACTAACAAGATTAAAAAAAAAAGAATCAAATAAAAGACTTTAATAAAGAAAAAAAAGAAAACTTTATCGGATTACAAAGCCAGGGGGAAATTTTTGCCTAGTGTTATTGATAGATGTCCCAATCTGTCTTCAGATCCAGCAGACAAGTATTCAATTTATTCATAGAACACATTTCACACCTCCTCTGTGTCATAAGTTGAATATTCCTCCTACAACATATTGTATCAAAATGCATAACTGAGATTGGTTCTGTTATAAATTGTTTAAGTATAACAAAATTCTGGGGTGCCTGGATGGCTTAGTGGTTAAGCGTCTGCCTTTGGCTCAGTTCATGACCCCAGGGTCCTGGGATCGAGCCCTGCATCGGGCTCCCTGCTCAGCATCAGGAAGGCTGCTTCCCCCTCTCCCATTCTTCCTGCTTGTGTTCCCTCTCTCACTGTGCCTCTCTTGTCAAATAAATAAATAAAATCTAAAATAAAAATAATAAAAATAAAAATATAAAAATTCTGAAATCAGATTAGTACTTACTGTGAGACAATTAATTTCCATCATTTCAGCCATCATGTCTCTAGTGCTTTGTTACTACAGCCCTGGGAGCCAGCTAGCTGTCTTGTAGAATATTCCATATTCTAGATTTGAAAGTGTTTTTGCTGTCCTGTTGTATAACTTGCTCCTCTTTCTCCTATATTTCCTGTAACTTGAAAGTTATATCTAAAAGCTTGATTGGATTTAAATCAAAGATTTTTGTTGAGACTATGTCCTGGGTGCTTCTATGCATTTCATACAGTATCCCGTCAAAGACACATGATGCCAGGTGGTCCCTCTGTGGTGACATTAACTAGGATCTCATGCCTAAGGCATGTTTTTCATGACTTAAAAATTGCTTGGCTGCTTCACAAACACCACGGGGGTGTATTTCCATCCGCGGGGCTCTCCTTCCCATCCTTCTGCTCGTTCCTCTGGAGACCTCCATCCCCTTTACCATCTGGACCCAATGGAAACTTCAATCACAGCACTTCACTCCCCTTGCCTGAATGGGCACTTACATACCTGAACCGAGGAACTCATTCCAAGATGGGCATGTAACCGTCTTAGCTCAAGTTCCCGAGAAAACAGAGCCCGAGGCAAAAAACTCAGATGAAAACCCATCATAGAAGAATGTAGTCCCCAGAGACCAAGAGGAGGAAACAAAAGGGAGTAAGAATGGAGAAGACAAAAAGCAACAATCGCGTGGTATAGTCCTGCACTGGCCACAGCGCCGACAAAACTCTGGTTGTCCTGGAAGACATCTCCAGAGACAATGTGGACACTGCGTGTCCCAGCAACAGTCCACCGGGGAGGAAACGGGGAGAACCACTCCTGCACCAGCTCCTTCCAATCTCCAGTTTCTCACTGGTCAGTCTGCATCCTGTGGGACACTAGACCCTCACGTGGTGCGTCATGTCACCTCCAGGGAGCCACTGAGAAGCCAGTGGCCACAGCAGCGTGAGCTGGGGACACTTCCTAACAATGACCTGGGCCAGGGAAGCCAACGACATGCCGAAGTGTCCATCATGTCCTGATGCTTTCTACACCTCGGCCATGACACAGAAATCCCAGAAGTAATCAACAAAAGCCACAAGTGAGGAATAATGTGATATGCGGCCCTGAGGTTTCCACACGGGGCATTGTTTCATCCAGAGGGCGTCCTGAGCAGCGAGCGAGCAGCACGGCGCTGGGTTGTAGGTGATGTACGTGTGTTTATCACTAGGTGGTGGTACAGCATCACGCTCAGCCCTTCCCTCCCTGAGCACGGGGAGAACAAACGGATTCACACTTGGCGAAATCAGTACCAACTTTTCCTTCCACTTCAGAGGCCGCTGAGCCTTCTGTCACGTGGCAGGGCAACCCGGGCAACGGGCCTCCAAGGGCTGCTCACGTTAATGATTTATTGATCTTGTTGGCTGAGGTTTTCCACCGAATCCTTGGGTTCGATTGAACTGAACTTCTGGTAGTTTAAAACAAGACAAAACAAAACAAAACTGGTTAGTCCTGCTGGAACTCTTAAACAAAGAAAAATAAGGCTCCGTGTTTATAATCATCTACCTCACCTACCCCGGGGACAGTGGCTCCGTGGATCCTAGGAGGGGCACTAGCTCGGAGGAGAAGCCGTAATGGAGGGAAGGACCAGCAGGTGGGCAGCTGGTACAGGTGAGGCAGTTCCAGTCTGTGACCTCACGCGGGGCCCAACAGCTTGGCTTCTGCTCGTCTAAATCATAGGTCTCGGGGGACGCCTGGGTGGCTCAGTTGGTTAAGCAGCTGCCTTCGGCTCAGGTCATGATCCCAGCGTCACGGGATCGAGTCCCACATCGGGCTCCTTGCTCGGCGGGGAGCCTGCTTCTCCCTCTGCCTCTGCCTGCCTTTCTGGCTGCCTGTGCTCGCTCGCTCTCCCTCTCTCTCTGACAAATAAATAATAAAATCTTAAAAAAAAAAAATCATAGGTCTCGGGGAGGCTAGCGGAGAGTTGCAGCAACCAGCTCCTGCTACCAGAGACTGGGACGAGGAGTCAGCACCTCAAGTTCATATGCAAATGACCCTTGCGGCTAATGCACCTAGAGGAAAAGCCTTGTTGAGTTTCCTGAAAGGTCCAGACCTCTGGAGGCTTTTGCTAAAGAGTATGTGGCTGTCAGTTTATGCTACTTAATCCTTAATCCACCAAACCACCAGATTATTTCACAATCAATTTGATTTTATAGCATAACTGCATATTAAAGAAAAAGCTCAAAATGCAATGGGACGCTCACGGGTATCAAGCGTCTTGAGAAAAATCTAACTTGCATTGTTTGGGAGGGTTTTTTTTTTTTTTGTAATTCCAGTATAATTAATATACAATATTATGTTAGTTTCAGGCGTACAATATAGTCATTCAACAATTCTGCACACTGCTCAGTGCTCATCATGGTAAGTGTGCTCTTAACCCTCTTCACCTATTTCACCCATCCCCCACCCCAACCCACCCCTCCAGCCTCACCCCACCCCACCCCACACCCCCAACTCTCCCCCACATCCTCACACCACGCCCTCTCTGGTAACCATCTGTTTGTTCTCCACAGTTAAAGAGTCTGTTTTTGGTTTGTCTTTTTGTTTCTTTGTTCATTTGTTTTGTTTCTTAAATTCCACATCTGAGTGAAATCATAGGGTATTTGTCTTTCTCTGACCGACCTATTTCATTTAGCATCATACCCTCTAGGTCCACCCATTTGTTGCGTAGACAAGATTTCATTCTTTTATGGTTAATATTCCATCGCATGTCTACACCACATCTTTATCCATTCATCTGTCGATGGACATGTCGGCTACTTCCATATCTTGGCTCTTGTAAATAATGCTGCAATAAACAGAGGGGTGCATATACCTTTCCAAATTAGTGTTTTCATGTTCTTTGAGTAAATACCCAGTAGTGGAATTAATGGATCATATGGTAATTCTCTTTTTAATTCTTTGAGGACCCTTCATACTGTTTTCCACAGTGGCTGCACCAGTTTGCATTCCCAACAACGCTGTACAAGAGCTCCTTTTTCTCCACATCCTCGCCAACCCTGGCCGTTTCTTGTGTTTTTGATTTTAGCTATTCTGACAGGTATGAGGAGATACCTCTTTGTGGTTTTAATTTGCGCTTCTCCGATAATGCATGATTGAGCGTCTTTTCATGTGTCTATTGGCCATCTGGATGTCTTCTTTGGGAAAATGTTCATGTCTTCTGCCCATTTTTAAACTGGGTTATTTGGCTTTCTGGTGTTGAGTTGTATAAGTTCTTTATATATTTTGCATGTTAGTCCCTTATTGGAGATATCAGTTGCAAATCTCTTCTCTCATTCAGTGGGTTATCTTTTTGTTTTGTCTATGGTTTCCAAAGCTGTGCAAAAGCTTTTTATTTTGATGTCGTCCCAACAGTTTAATTTTGCTCTTGTTTCCCTTGCCAGAGGTGACATACCTAGAAAAATGTTTCTATGGCTAATATCAAAGAGATTACTGTCTGTACTTCTTCTATGAATTTTATGGTTTCAGGTCTCACATTTAGGTCTTTAATCCATTCTAAGTTTACTTTTGCGTATGGTGTAAGAAAGTGGTCCCGTTTCATTGCCCTGTGTGTAGCTGTCCAGTTCTCCAGCTTTCCCAATGCTATTTGTTGAAGAGACTGTCTTTTTCCCATTAACTTGCGTTGGTTTTTTTTGTTTTGTTTTGTTTTGCTTAGTCATAGCATGTTCCAGAAGTCACCTGACTAAATTTTAGGGGAGTCAGTCACCAGTGGACCCTAAAGTAAGGGGAGGAGTGTGGAGGGCAGATCGCACTGGAGGTCACAAAAGAGGCAGATCTCAGACCATCTGCGTTCTAAGTGTGTGGCTGTCCGGGAGGAGGAGGAGATCATACAAGTGCTCTCCAGGTGCCCCCTGAAACAGCAGCCAGAAGAGTTGAAACATCCGAGCTATGAGACCTTTTTCCCTGAGAGCCCGAGCAAGGCAGGGGCCAGCCTCCCTCAGCAATTCACAGGAACTGCCACGGACCTCAGTCAGCATCACACCAGCATCCCTCTCTCAGGAGGTGCAGGACCAAGTGTCCTTACCGACCAGGGCCACCATGTGAACGCAAGTGAGGCTGAAGAGTTCACAGGGCTGTGCCTTCCCAGAGGAGTATCGTTTCCTCGACCGTAGAAAGTTTCTGGGGTACCTGGATGGCTCAGTCAGTGAAGCACATCCTACCCTTAGTTTCGGCTCAGGTCGTGATCTCATGGCATCGGGCTCCATACACGGTGTGAAGTCTGCTCGAGATTCTCTCTCCCTCTCCTTCCCCGCCCCCCCAAATAAATAAATCTAAGAAAAAAAAGTCTCTGCAGGGCGTGGTTCTGACAGGGACTATGTGCAACAAGAAGGAGCAGTGGCGATAGAGAACTGATGAAACTTTGGTTTTGACACCCAACCACTTAACTCCCCCCGGCCCCCACCATGGGACTCTATAACCCTCGGGTTCCTGAACAGTTTGGGGGAAGGATGGCCCCGAGAAGGAGATACTGACCTTTCTGCCAGTCAAGAACATATGATCCTGGGTTAGTTTTAGTTCCTTAAAGAGATGAGACCATGTTTGCACCCCCAGTTTGGGAAGGAAGTCATACCATTAACACTCAGAACAATACTCCAATGGGCAAAGCAGATACTGCTTCTTCCTGATGACAGACTGAGGCTTAAAGAGATTACATAACATAGATTACATAGACAGATTACATAACTGTTACATACAATGAAAGGGTTGGAACTACCCACATCCTTTCCCAATACTTTAATCTGATGGGTTTTAGAGCCACAGTCTTGCTCTAATAATTAATTCATATAGCCTCACAGATAAACTATGGGATATTATAGTCAATTGCACCATAAAAATAATCATTAAAAATAAATATTGCAGATGAATTCCCAATTTGGCCAGCTGAGACATTGGGTAGATCCCCTGAACCACAATCTTCCACATCTACAAAATCTACACATGGAGGGACTTGATTTAATTCGCAACTGTAGAATTCCCATAATCTGAACAAAAATAAGCATTGAGTATAAAACAGAAATGAAAACAGCCTCACAACAACACAGCTAAGTATTATTACCCTGACTGTGCAGATAGGAAAATCAAGGTCTAGAGGGGCAGACCCCTTAGACAGGATCTCTCTACTTCTAAGTGGAGAGCCAGAAGGCATGAACAACTGGATGCAAAGCCCACACTCATTGATACCCCCCCATTCCTGTATCAGTCATGTGCACAAGACACTGTTCCGTGTGCTCCCCTGCCAGGGGTTCACACTCAGATTTGGTCCAACATACGTCAGGAGGAACCATCCATCATTCACACACTTGTGAGAATTTGTTCATGTACAGTCATTCAAGGAATGTGGTATTTGGTGGAAAACTAAGAATGCAGATGATTTGAAAAAACATAATATTTGATAAGTAATTCTGGAGGGAGAATAGGGGCTGCCATGGAATGAGGAAATTCAGGCAGCTGGAAGATTCTGGAAGGCAGCTCAGAGTAGCAGTTGCAAACCAATATCCCACAGATGTATTTTTGGTTAGCACAGCACATTTTTATAATTGAATGAGTTGCTGACATTTTTTAATGTTTTCTTTTTTAAAAAATCCAAATTTCCAGCCCAGACCATGCATATCCACTTAACAACCATAAGCTGGAGCTGAGAAGCCATGTGCCCCTGCATCCTTCCTTCTCTTCAGTCACCATTCCATCTTTTTATGAGCTTACGTTAGCTGCCTCATCATCCACTCCCCATAGACATTTGTGAGGGTTGGCAACCTGGTCCTAGAGGCTTTGAACTGGGAAAAAAAAGGAGAGTGACTCCAGCAGGTAGGATGGGGAAAGTCCAACAAGACAATGGGACACTATTAAAAACAACTTCCCATAATTCAGAATTTTGAAAATGAGATTGGCCACCACTGTGCCATTAAGAACCTGCCTCAGTCCAGAGAAGACCTCAAGCTAAGCAAAATGATGGTTTAAATGTCATACCAAAACTTTGGGGCGCCTGGGTGGCTCAGTGGGTTAGAGCCTCTGCCTTCGGCTCAGGTCATGATCCCAGGGTCCTGGGATCGAGCCCCACATCGGGCTCTCTGCTCGGCAGGGAGCCTGCTTCCTCCTCTCTCTGCCTGCCTCTCTGCCTACTTGTGATCTCTGTCTGTCAAATAATTAAATAAAATCTTAATAAAATAAAATAAAATAAATGTAATACCAGGACTAAGATCAGAGTACTGAAAATTAGCCCCAGGATCATTCCACTGCTCATTGTCCCAGCTCCTATATTGTTCTGCCTCTTTGATAGCCCATTAACAATCCTTACTTAATTTCCAGATTCTCTCTTACCCTATTTCTGCAATAAGATTCACTGAAACCCCAGTCTTGGGACTCATTCTTGGATTCCAAGTCCACTTCTGCCATGGACTCAGTGACCCAGCTGTAAGTCACAGTGCTGGCTACATTATTCTGTAAACTTCCCTCAATCACAAATCGTTTATTGGGCAAAGGTTTTTGTTTGTCTCACTATTGGATTCAGCAGGAAAAGAATCTCATCTGAGAATTCAGAACCACAGCTTGGACCTTACTCCATATTCTAATATAGATATTACTATATGTTCTAATATATATTATCTTTATAATTCAGAAACCTCCAAGCCTAGAAATTAATATGAAAGCTAGCCCAGACCTTAATGATACCTCTGAGACTCCAGGCAGAAATCCATGAAACCATTCTGAAGAGCAAATCCTCCAAGACTACACTAGAGTCCCAAATGTAAGAAACCCCTGAACAATCAGCTCTCAATTCAAAATTATTGATAAGGAAAATATGCACCAAGAACAAAAGTAAGCATGTGCAACAAATACCAACATTATATCCTCTGAAGATTCATTTAAGAGTCATCTGAACTTAAATAATTATGTTTAAGATTTAAAAACACAGAAGAGGGGCACCTGGGTGGCTCAGTGAGTTAAGCCTCTGCCTTCGGCTCAGGTCGTGATCTCAGGGTCCTGGGATCGAGCCCCGAATTGGGCTCTCTGCTCAGCGGGGAGCCTGCTTCCTCCTCTCTCTCTGCCTGCCTCCCTGCCTACTTGTGATTTCTCTCCCTCTGTCAAATAAATAAATAAAACCTTTTTTAAAACATACACACACACAGAAGAAAAATCAAACACATAAACACCCTGAAAAAAACAGAGCAAACATATTTTTTAAAGGGCCAAATAGAGCTTTTAAAATTATGAAAAAGACTCATTGAGGGGCACCTGGATGGCTCAGTCGGTTAGGTATCCGACTCTTGGTTTCGGCTCAGGTCATGATCCCAGGGTTATGAGATCGAGTCCTGCATTGGGCTCCATGCTCAGTGAGGAGTCTGCTTGAGATTTTCTCTCCCTCCTCCTCTGCTACTCCCCCAACTCAGGCTCACTTGCAAATGCTTGTGCACACACACTCTCTCTCTAAAATAAATAAATAAAATCTTTCTTTTAAAAGTCTGTCATGGAAATACAAAATTCAGTTGTTGGGCTAAGCATCAAATGCAATATAGTTGAGTCAATACTTAGTGAACATGAAGAGAAATCTGAGGAAACTAAGAATTAAAAAGATAGAAATGGAAGAGAGAGGTTAAAAGACATGGAGGATGGGAAAGATGGCCCAACATGTTTCTAATAAAAATTCTAATTGGAACTGATACAACAGAATATTACGACAAGAATGAATAAATGACTACCACATACAAAATATGGATGAATTTCATAAGCATAGTGTTGCATGAAAGAGACAGAAGTGTACATACCACATAGTTCTATTTTAATAAAGCTCAAAAAGAGGGACTAATCTATACAGATAGAAGTCAAGTTGGTGCTAATTCTTGATGGAAAAGGTAGGTAATGACTGTAAAGATCCTATGGAGGCTTTTGAAATCCTAGTGTTATTTTATTGCCTCCTTCCTTCCTTCCTTCCTTCCTTTTTTTCTTTCTTTCTTTTTTTTTTGGAGAGAGAGAGAGGGTGGGAGAGGGGCAGAGGAGAGCATCCTGAGCAGACTCCACACTCAATGCAGAGCCAGATGTGAGGCTCTATCTCACGACCCTGAGATCATGACCTGAGCCAAAATCAAGAGTTAGTCCCTTAACCAACTGAGCCACCCAGACGCCCCTGTTCGATTTCTTGATCAGGTGTTGGTAAAGCTGGGGTATTCAGCTTGTGAATACTCATCAAAATACATTTATGACGTGTGCATTTTCCATGTATTTTATATCTCAAAAAAATTACACTTGTAGGAAAAAAGAAATCTTTGCAACAAAAGAGAGAAAATATGCAAAAGCAATATTCTTGGATATCAAGACTGACATTTCTCTGGAAATGACAAAAGACATATCTTTGCAGACTCAGGACAACAATGGATCCCGAGCAGAATGAGTAAAAATAAATCCACACCTAGACATAGTATAGTAAAACCGCAGCAAACAATAGAGAGATCTTTAAAGCCACCAGCAAGAAAAAAGAAATATCATCTACAGGGAAACCACAATGAGATTGATTGCAGAACTCACAATGGTAGCAAAAGAAACTGTAAGACACCAAAATGATATTTTTAAATTACTGAAAGAAGGTAAAGTGTCAACCCGGAATTATAGACCCAACTAAAATGTCACCCAAGAATGAGGACATTTTAAAGAAAAAGGGGGGGAGTGAGGACATAATAAAGACATTTTCAAACAAGTCAAGATTAAGTATACTCACTGAAAAAATAAAGTTTAAATTTAAAAATTTTTTTGAAAAAGATTAAGCATACTTGAAGAAAAAGAAAATTGAACACAGAAGTAAAGAGTAGTAAGGAGAAGGAGAGCCAAATCCTGAGTAACCAAATAAGTAAATCTAATGTCATGATGGATTTTGAAGCGTGCAAAAATAAGAAAGAGAACGGTTACAGATTGAATTGTATCTCGCCAAATTTCATATGTTGAAGTCCCAACTCTCAACACCTCAGAATGTAACCTTATTTGGAAATAGAGTCTTTGCAGATGGAATTTGTTAGGCTAAAATGAGGTCATTACAGTAGACCCTGATTCAAAATGACTGGTGTCCTTGTAGAAAGGGGAAATTTGGACACAGAGACATGCAGGCAGGGAGAAGACGATGTGGAGATGAAGGGAGAGATCAGGATGATGTCTCTGCAAACCAAGGAATGCCAAAGTTTGGCTGGAAGCCACCAGAAGCTGGCTAGAAGCATGGAAAAGATTCTCTCACAGCCCCTAGAAGGAACCAGTCCTGCCTTGATCTTGGACCTCTAGCCTCCAGAGCTGTGAGACAATGAATCTGCTATTTAAGCAGAGGAGGAGGAAATCCATCCAGTTACATGCTATTTTCAAGAGACACACTTACAACACAAAGACTCTCGATGATTAAAACTAAAGAGATTTACTATACACATACTAAAAAGAAACTGCCACAGCTATTAGTGGTAAGTGGAGTGATGACCACAGCCCCCATCCAAAGCTATCCATGTCCTGATCTCCGGGACCTGTGAATATATTAGGTTACGTGGCCAAGGAAAAATAGGTTGCAAATGGAATTAAGGTTGCTAATCTCCTACCTGGTAAATAGAGGGATTATCTTGGATTATTCAAGTGGCCTGACATAATCACAGGGGACCTGAAAAGTGGAAGAGGGGCAGTCAGAGAAAAATGTGACTCTGAAAGGACCCCACAGAGAAATGTAACATTGCTAGTTTTGAAGGCAGAGGAAGGGGGACGTGAGCCACGGAATGTAGGTGGCCTTTGGAAGCCAGAAAAGGCAAGAGAAGAGATTCACAGCTAGGGCCTCCAAAAAGGGATACAGCCCTGTTCACACTTCAATCTCAGTGCCAGAAGACCCAGCTCAGATTCGTCCTATACAGAACTATAAGATAGTAAATTGTGTTGTTTTAAGCCCTAAATTTGTAATGATTTGTTGCAACAGCAATCCAAAACTAATACAATTACATTAACAAAAAGTAAAATACACTTTGTATCCAACTGAATTATTAAGGATACACAGGCTTTGTAACCCCCATTCTGCATCTGGCTGTCCTTGAAGGACATTGCCTTAATATAGGCAAAGCAAAAATAAAAGAACTACCATGAGGAATTGCAAATTTAAGAAACCTTTCAATAACTGATAGATTAAGCAGACAATAAATAGTTAGGATGTAGAAAATCTAAACACACAATGATAAGTTTAACTGAACAAGTATAACTCATTGCACTTTATTTACTCAGCTTAGTCTTAAATAAAAGGAAATTATGAGATTATGCTTAAAAAATTCAGGAGCATATCTTGATGGAAAAGCAACATTTTTAAAAAATTGGAAAATGCTACCGAATAAGTAAGTATTCAGGAAGCTCAGAAATATGAAATCCCATGGTTCTTCGATTGCTAAGATTACAGGTAGCATTATCGTGAAAATTCTGAAATATTCTTACAGGATAATATCCAAGTTGAAGGATCATGTGATTGTGGTTTGGAACAGCTGAAAAACTGTGAGTTCAACTCATATTAATGGGTCAGAGTGGCTATATGATGCATGGGTATATCCAGGTGTCAGGTTACCTCACCAGCAGCCTGAAAATTGCACAGAAAATACCAAAGAATTCCATCAGTATCTAACATAGGTATGTCTCCTATTTACACAGAACCAAAAGATTTTCAAGAGACCAAAACAAAGCAAAAAACAAAAAACCAACAAAAAACAAAACACTTGGGCCAGGCCAAAAAACAAAAAACCAACAAAAAACAAAACACTTGTTGGGTAGAAACCACAAGGAAATTAACAAATTAAAAATTCCTAGCAAATGACCATTGTAAAGAGATGAACCTGGTTTCACAGAAATGCATTCACTACAGAAGAAAAGTCATCATTCCAAAGCAAAGTATTCACATGGAAGTAATTTTCTTAGCTCTAGCTGATTGCTTGGCTTCATAAAAAGAGCAAATTACCAAAAAGAGTAATTTATTTCAAATTAATTTCTTCCTTCCTCCAGACCTCTTTCTCCTAGAATTAATTTGAATGACACAAGCGTGCCATCTAGCCCAGGAAAGTCCAATGCATCTGTGAGAGCTATTCTCTGAAATCGTAAGCTGGAAATACAGGGGCTACAAGGTCACCTGAAAAGTTTGCCTTCCCTCCCTCCCCCCACTTAACTTGAAGTTCTCCTACTTCCAACCAAGCTCATCACCGATCCACATAACAAGAGCCAAATGAATGTGTAAGAATGATACTCGGAATGCACACCATGTTGTCATGTAGCTTTCCTTCACTGCAAAACTATAGGAAAAAGACACACACATCTAGATTAGCTCTAGGTTGTGGGAAGTCCCTGAAGTTCCTCATGTTGAGAGACAGGGAGTAATGGAGAATAAGTAGCAGCTGGGTCTTCCAAGCTGAGGTGGCAGCTCTCCTGAGCCAAGAGAAAGCTTGGTCAGATCAGGCAATGGTGTTAGTTCCATAGCTCTGCAAGGTCAGAAGATCCAATAAAATGGAGCTGGCAATGTAGCCAGAAATAAGACTAAAGAAGGAAGCAGAAGCTGCCTCTTATTTTAAGACCATTGTTCTTGCAGTAATTTAGCATACATCTGCATCACCTGGTGGGCAGAGTCCTGGGGCCCACCTCCCGTGTTTCTGATTTAAGGGATCTGGGGTAGGGCATGAGAAGGACGTGTCTAATGAGATTCCGGGAGATGCTGACATTGATGGTCCTTGGAACCTCACTTTGAAAATCACTGCTCTGAGATGTTTCTCTGTTATCTTCAATGTCTTGGAAATGGAAAGAAGTGGAAGTCTTCTGGAGGTATGTTGTTGCCACCTTGAACAGTGCTTGGTGCTCTCGGAGGACGAGGTTGTGACCATGAGTCACGAGGGTGTGAGAGGCCTTGAGAGAAGGCATTTTGAAATCATTGTGGGAAAGAAGAGAAAACCCTGACTAGGGTTTCATAGGCACATGGCTGGGTACATTAAAGGTGTGGATGAGATTGGGGGCAATACCTCTGAGGTGTCAAAATGCTAACAGCTGCCTGACTTTCCCTAGCAGGACAAGGAAGTGTAGGCATAACAGAGGATGATAACAGTGGCTTAGGTCCAGGACTAGAGTTTTCCTGATGGTCAGATAAACAAGGGGGGGCAAGGGGGCAAAAGTAGGTAAAATATCAGACAGTGGTGGGCTATTGTGATTTATAAGAAACATATATTAAATTACTCAGGTGACCAAAATATATTTCTCATATGTACCTGGTCTTTTTGGTTCCTGATTCACAGTTCCCCAAATCCTTGAATTTCTTGAGCAATAAGAGCCTATTTTTTATAATATTTTATCTTCTGTCCTCAGCTCCTGAGAAGCTCCAGAGCCATAAAGATGAAATGTGTACATTGGTATTTGTAACAAGTCCCTTCCCACTACAACTGGGTTTATGTTAGTGTCCTGACTTTTGGGAAGTCTCTAAGAATGAGGGCTGGTAGAAAAACCAACCCTGGGGACACCTCGCTGGCTCAGTCAGTGGAGCACTATGAGTTCAAACCCCAGGTTGGGTGTAGAGCTTAGTAAAAAGAGAGAGAGAGGAAGAAAAACCAATCCTGAAAAGAGGTTGGAACTTTCAGTCCCACCACCCTGATTTCCTGACAGGGAGAGAGGTTGGATCAATCATCAATGACCAATGAGTTAATTGATCATGCTTATGTAATAAAGTCTTCATAAAAACCCCACATGAAGGGGTCCAAGAGCTTCCAGGTTGGGGAACCAGAACTTCTTTGCTGGACCCCAGGACAGAAGTGTCTTTGTTCAGGATCTCACCCTATGTATCTCTGATCTGGCTGTTGATTCCTAGTTTTCAATATCCTTTGTAGTAAATTAGTAATCTAGTGAGTGAAAGGGCTTCCTGAGTTCTGTGCGCCACTCTTACAAATTAACCAAACCCAAGAAGGGGTCTGGGAACCTCCACTCTGAGCCTGTTGTTGGAACCACAAGTGATAATGTAGGCTGGCAATTGGCATGTGACATGGGGGAGGAGGGAAGCCTGGTAGGACTGAACCCTTCACCTGTGGGATCTGGTGACCTCTCTGGATAGTGTCAGGATTGTGGTGAATTGTAAGACACTCACCAGGTGTCAGAATTGCTTGTTGTTGGTGCTGGTGAAAACACACCCCCCACCCCAGACATTGGAACGTATGGATGTGCAGAACACTCTTTAAGTTGTGTCTAAACTACTTGGGAAAGGATATTAAGACCAGTGTGTTCTGATACACTGATGGAAAAGCCAGGAGCAAGAATCCGGGAGTCTTGATGGCTGTGTATAAGCGTGTGGGGTGGTAGTCACGGAGGGAGGGTTGCAACCATCAGTTGTGGCTTCAGAGGGGATAGGTCAGCCAATGAAATCTCAGTATTAGAGGAGTTCCAGGCAAGGGCAGGCGTGAATGGATGGGCTCCACAGGCTCCAAGAATACCTTGAAACAATGAAAAATATCATGAGCTCTCCAAAAGAGATTTCCCTAAGACTCACAGCTTTCATCTAAATGTCAAAAGACTTTCTGACCCATAACTGATGGAAAGTCCATGGCAGAAGAGGGTAAAATAACTGGGGTGGAGGTGATGGTGTCTGGGCTTGAGGACGTCCAAGAACCATGGAGCGGACATGGGGAGAAAATGTTACCGAACCATCTCTCCCAGCCACTACCTCAGGAAAAGAAGAGGTGAGCTCCAACCCGGGGAACCCGATGGGCGTCCTGGACAAAGCTGAAGCCTAGCTCCTGGCTCTGTTTGCCAACAGTGTTGATGAGTAAATTTGGATGAAATCCTAGCAAGAGAGGCCAGTAACACAAGAGAGGAGGGTTTGGACAAGAGAAAGGGAGAAATTTATTTCAGGTGCCAGCAGCCAAGGGAGGGGACAGGCTCGAGCCTTGATAACCCACCTCTTGGCTGGCAAGATGGACACTGAGAGTTTTATGGAGCGCTCCAGGCAGGTGCCTGCAGGAGAGCAGGCAGGGCTCATGTGATCACGGTGGGGGATGGGTACATTCAGCCCATGACCAACATCAGAAGGGAATGACCATGTGGCGTATGGTCTTCTAGGCATTCCTTTGCTACCTGGGCTCTTAGGGCCGGTGGTTGGTATGTTCCCAGTCATTGCAAAACGCCTTCTCCAAGAAGGCGTTTTCTTCAAGAAAGTGTCATAAGGAATAAGAACAATGGGTTTCAGTTAGAGCAGAAGTTAGGCCATCTTCTCTATTTCTGATGGGGTCTAGAGTTAAGCAAGAGGGCTCATTCACAAAGAGACCAGAAAAGCCGACAAATCACAGAGCAGATGGTTGTGGTCACCAGAGATGGCAGATTTAAAAGCACTTTGCAAAGCAACTTCTAAATCTATACAGGTTAGTTATTTTAATTTTATTTTCTGATTACTAAAATCAAAATTCCCCCTTTGGAAATTTTTAAACATGCAGAAAGTTTAAAAAAAAAGAAATCCAAACATGGGGCGCCTGGGTGGCTCAGTGAGTTGGGCCTCTGCCTTCGGCTCAGGTGGTGATCTCGGGATCCTGGAAGCAGGAAGCCTGCTTCCCCCATCTCTCTGCATGCCTCTCTGCCTACTTGTGATCTCTCTCTGTCAAATAAATAAATAAAATCTTTTTTAAAAAAATCCAAACATGATAGAACTCAAGTTAGATTATTACTATTAATCCTGGTAGCTTTCTAGTAAAATGACTAATAGCTAAGGTACCCAAGTGATCTTGGTATCCGGAAAGCCAAAAATCAGATTAAAGCAGCCTTTAGCAGATTATATGATTGTTGGAGACACACCAAGCAGTCTGCTCAAAGCAGAACATACCAACCACCAGGCCAGAAAAGCCCAGGTAGCAACGGAATGCCTAGAAGACCACACCCCATATGTTCATTCCTTTCTGTTGATGTTAATCATGGGTTTTTACAGTAAATAAATTTTTAAAAAGATTTTATTTATCTTTCATTTATTTAGAGAGTACAAGCAGGGGGAGGGGCAGAAGGAGAGAGAGAATCCCAAGCAGATTCTGAGGTGAGTGCTGAGCCCCACATGGGACTTGATGTCACAAACCTGAGATCATAACCTGAGCCAAAATCAAGTCGGACTCTCAGTCGACTAAGCTACCCAGGAGCCCCATAAATGAATTTTTGAATCTGTAAGTGGGACATAGGAATGGACATAGGAATATAATGTAAAATTTAGAGGTCAGTACTTAAAGACCAGAGCTATTGAGGAAATCTGTCCTGTTGAAGACTCCAATGTGTCTAGAGACGTAGGGGCATTTTTTCACTATTCATAGGCATGACTCTAAAATAGAAATAAATGTTGTCTTTGTAATCACAAGCTTGTCTGGTTGGGATAGTGAGGGTGAGTGGCCCCTGTGAATGAATGCAGTCCAACAGACAGCCCTGTTTTCCAATACAATAGAGACCAGTAGTTGCTCACAGAAATTTTTTTTAAGTGCAAATAATCCTTTTAAAATACATTCATAGTTTACATTCTTCTGAACAGGAGTCTGATTGGTAGATAATTTCTCCACATGAGTAACACGTAAAACTTAGATGCAGCTCCTCTTCTCCAACACACAAGCTTAGTGTAAAATCTGACCCTGCAAATCCTGAGGTTCAGGTCATAGTCCTTTTCTTTGAGTTTAGGGCCTGTGCCTTGATTTTTCACTCCTCCCTTGCTTTTTAAACCAAATCTCTGATCTTTCTCTGTTTTCTAGTCTGAGTAATTTTAAGAACCACAAGAAGAGGAAGGTGGGTGGGGGATGGGCTAAGTGGGAGTTGGGATTCAGGAGGGCGCTGCTTGTCATGAGCACTGGGTGTTGTATGTAAGTGATGAATCACTAAATTCTACTCCTGAACCCAATATGACACTATATGTTAACTAACTAGAATTTAAATGGAAACTTGGAAGAAAAAAAAAAAAACACAAGAAATCTGGGTAGAAAATCTGAGTGCAGATGTTTACAATTTTCCAATTTTCATCATTAGTTGCCTCACCCACACCCAGTTCAACAGCATTTTTTAGTCACTTGCCTTGAAGTCTTTCCCAAAGCATTCATTAAGTTTTCATCAAAAGAAAGACAATGCTTTCATTTCATCCTCACATTTTATCAATTTATGTAATTTATTGAGCTATTATATAATTATAACAAATGTGTCTGGCATAAACATGTGCAGAAACAAAAGTGACTATTGGTGAGCACGAATTTCTGCAGGTGGGGCCTTGAGTGCACAGACGAGCAAGGGAGTCCCTCACCAGGGAACAGACTCTTGGCATGTGTTTTAAAAGAAAAGTAGAGAATGTCAGTTAATTCTCGAGTCTCTTAAGTGGACGTCAAGAGCATTATAAGGAGGACCAATTAAGAGAGCTTCTGTTACATATACACCCAAAAAACCCACCAACAACAAAAAACAAGGAACACAGACATTACACATCTATTAGAATGACTGAAGTCCAGAACACTGGCAACCACAGCTTCTGGTGAGTCTGCAGAGTACCAGAAGCTCTCATTCATTGTTGCTGGGAACATAAAATGGTAAACCACTTTGGAATATATTTTGGCAATTTCTTAGAAAGCCACACATAGAAACATGGCCTTACCATGGATCCGTCATGACACATCTGTGTATTTACCCAACTGATTTGAAAGTTTATGGCCATTAAAAAAAAAAAAAACTGCACTTGAATGTTTAAGCAGCCTTATTTATCACCCAAAACAGGAGGTGCCCAATGTCCTTCAATAAATGACTGGATGGATATACTACCTTTGGTCCTTTCAATGTATTCATACAATACAGCAATAAAAAAGAATGAGCTATCAAGCCACACTGACATGAATGTGTCTTAAATGCATAGGGCTAAGTGAAAGAAGCCAGTCTGAATTGGCTATGTAATTACATTTATATGAAATCCTGGAAAAGCCAAACTGTAGAGATTGTAAACAGAATGGTGGTTTCCAAGGGTTTGAAGGGAGTAGGGAGAATTAAAGAGGTGAAGTATAGGGAATTTCTTAGGGAAATAAAACTACTCCACAGGATACTGTAATGATGGATTCATGATACTTCACGTTCACCAAAAATATTTTGGTATTCACCAAAACTCTATAGAACTTTACAACACAGAGTAAACTTTAACCTACACAAATTTCAAACATTATTATGGTGGTCAGAGTACTCTAGGAAGGAATGGGGAGTGTGACAAAAGATTCTGTATCATAAATGTATAAAACCATCTCCCTAAAATGGGTGGAAGGAAAAGGTCTTTACCTACATTTGGAAAGGAGTCGAGTCTAAGGCAGAAGGAACTGTATACAAATACTGTACTTTAGTTGAAAAACTTATTTTACATGGGGATACGGGTTAGCAGTTCTGAACCCCTATCCATGGGGTACAGACACCTGGGTGGCTCAGTCCAGTAAGCATCTGCCTTTGGCTCAGGTCATGATCCCAGGGTCCTGGGGTTGAGTCCTGCATTGGGCTCCCTGCTCAGCAAAGAGCCTGATTCTCCCTTTCCCTCTGCTGTTCCACCTGCTGCTCTCTCTCTCTCTCTCACTCTGTGTCAAATAAATTAAAAATAAATAAATAATAAAAATCTTACATGGGGCACAGGAATAGAAAAATGAAGTAAATGGATGGTGGGAGCCAGGTTTCTTGCTGTTGGACTGGGAAATTAGAGATAAGCAGGGAGAGGAGACTAGACTGATCCATGTGGTATCATGATGTCAGCATCAAGTCATGTTTAGCTTAATATAGAAACAGATGGCTATACACAGCAATATTTATAGAAATGTGCATATTCACAGGTTAGTACGCACACCTCTATTTTCTTAATCTGTTAGCTGAGAGGACCTAGAAGCAGTGACACCTCAGTGGCAATGAGCACACCCAGTGCCCAGCTCTTGGTTTCTATGAACATTCCCCAATAAAAGAAACCACTTCTTGGACTGATTCCAGGACTAGAGCAGGACCATCTTATAGTGCCAAAAGGCAAGATAGTGCTTTTAAAAACCCCACAATATTAGCAGTACGTCAAAGGGATGTGGGAGCCACAGAAAGAGCTCTTGATGCCCAAAGCTGGCATAATTTGAGCAGCGGTATAAATAAAGTGGGTTTTGAGTATAACCCAAAATCTAAAATAAATATTTAGGATAAATATTTAAATATTTAAAATATATAAATATGTATATATATTGTATATATATGTAAATATATATATTTATATATATAAATATATAAATATTAAAATATTATAAAATATATAATATATTTAAATATTTAAATATATCTAGGAGAAAATATAAATATATTTACATTTATATAAATATAATGTAATATAATATACATGTATAATGTATACATAATGTATACATGTAATGTATACATGTATAATAATGTAATATATAAATATATAAATATTTATATAAATATAAATATAAATTTACATAAATATAAATATATTTGTATGTATTTAATATATAAATAGTATATATTACTTGTATAAGTAATGAATGAATGACAAGAGACAAAACTCCATGTAGAAGAATTCCAAATAATTTTTGGAGATAAAATGGGAATATAACTCCTACTCCTTAATTATGGGCTGTGCACAGTGATTTCCTTCTACAGAATACAGCATGGGAAAGGGGGAAGAGTAACTTTATGAAAGAGACTCCCAATAAACACTACCCCAGCCAGGTCATCAAGGTCAATATCAATATTCCTTTCTTCTTCTTTTTTTTTTTAATAAAAAAGAATTATTTACTTATTTGACCGAGAGAGAGACAGAAAGAGAGGAAACACAAGCAGGGGGAGTGAGCGAGGGAGAAGCAGTCTTCCCGCCAAGCGGGGAACCTGATGCGGGGCTCGATCCCAGGACTCTGGGATCATGACCCGAGCTGAAGGCAGACACCTAACGACTGAGTCACCCAGGTGCCCCAATAGCAACATTGCTAAATCATGTTGATAATATGTACCCTTGATGTATGTTTTCCCCCTCAAAACTTATAACCCCAGTGTAATCGTGAGGACAAGATCAGAATTTCAATTCTATAAACTGTCTGACAAGTACTCCTCAAGACCAATCATGAGGAAAACCTATCACAGCTAAGAGAAGCCTAAGGAGACACAATGACTAAATGCAATGTGGTGTTCTGGATGGAACTGGCAAAAAGAGAGAGAGAGAGAGAGAGCCATTAGGTTAAAAAAAAAAATCCAAATGCAATATGGATTTTAGTTCATAATATGTCAATATCAGTTTGCCAACTGTAACAAACATAGCCTACTAATGTTAAGATGTTAATAGTAGGGGAAATTGAGAATAGAATATATGGGGAACTCTATGTGCCACTTTCACAATTTTTCTGTAATTCTAAAATGAATCTAAAATAGACTTTTTTTTTTTTTAAGTCCGCTGGGCTAAAGAGGTCTCTCACTAGCCGGGAAATCTTCCTTTTTCAGAAAAAATATTACTAAACTATTAATGTATACCAATTAACTATCTATTCCTCAAACTTAAACCTACTAATAAAATTACAACTTCTCTAAATCTAAATACATAGGCCAAACCTCTGTTAACAATGTTTTATGTAACATTTGCTAATTTGGAAAAGATGAGAAAGAAAGTATACGCCTTACATAAGAGTGTTAGCAAAGGAAAGTAAACAAAAGACTTAAAATATGGATGTAATTATAGTAAAGAGTGGGTCATTTGTATTCATTCATCAGAATCCCATAAGATTTTAAATGTCATAGATGGCAATGAAAAGTGACTAATGAATCAGCAAGAACCCCATGTTAATAGTATTAAGGGTTTAAATCATGTGAGGGAGTATATGTGTATTTTATAGCAGGGACCCAGACTTAATAACCCTTTTTCCTTCCCTGACATATGTAAATAAGGTCAAATAGTCTACCTAGGCCAACACAGCAGTATGCACAAGACCCTGAGTGTGCTGATAGTCCTACTGTGACAATGAAACATTGCTGTCCTTTTGTTTTGCCATGGCTCTGTTTGACTTTATTATAGGCTACCTGGTGGATAGGACTGTAGCAGTAGAATTATGCTGCCCTTGGAGGTTCACCTGTGGAATAGCTCATGGGAATGTCTTATATAAGGATATCTTTCAGAATTCTCTCGGATTATATTGCAGAAAGCCTACTTATACAGTGCCAGATTGTTCTCTACAGAGAAGAGTTTGGTGGTCACATCCATTCAAATATAAATGACTTATGCATTATAATCCTAAACAATGAGGGAAGTTACAGAGTGTCCTAGGTTAAAACAAGGTTGCTGGATGTCCTCATCTTACCAGAAGCATACACAGCTGCAGATGAGTGGAGTTAACTGCACAGACAAGAATCAACCTCACCTAAGCCATGAATTGGTGTTGTGTAATCTGAAAAACTATGAAAAAAAAAAAAAGCTAAGCTACCTTCCCAGAAGAGAAGAGGAGAGAAGGTCAGAATGACCCTTGGATTGCCTAGAATAAAAGAATTGCCTAAGTGCCTAAATATTCCATGGAAGGAAAATGCACAGTTTTTCCTACATCCCCCGGTCAACCATGACTGAGTGAATAGCTTGTCAGTAAACCGTAGGCAATCAACAACACAGGGACGGGTGGCAACGAAGGAGAGAGGGTACTTTTGGCAGTTGAGATGGGAATGCATCCAGGGAAAGTTGGGTGGAGTTCATTGGGAGCAGCCACATAACGGTTACATATGGTGAGGGAATACCCAAGATGCTTAGGGTTTCCAAAGGCTCTGGCTCGTGTGGTTTCTTTGTGAGTTGACCGCGACACCCTGAACCCTCAATAAGTAAATGGCATTCACCTCACCACAAAGCTTACTTCTCCACAGTGTCCACCTAAGTCAAAGAGATTACAACACCCCAACCACGCAGGACCTATTTCAAACTGTGAATTCCTTGGAGTTCATGGGTAAGGGATCCATGCCACTGAATGAATGCCCCAAACCGCAGCAAAGAGTACTAGACGATAGTTGTTATCTGCCGCATTGATGAGAACATTCTTTTTAAGAAGAGATTCTTCTAAAGCCAA
The DNA here is from genome assembly GCF_002288905.1 of Enhydra lutris kenyoni. Classification (NCBI taxonomy): domain Eukaryota; kingdom Metazoa; phylum Chordata; class Mammalia; order Carnivora; family Mustelidae; genus Enhydra; species Enhydra lutris. The sequence continues at coordinate 50,446,316 of NW_019154099.1, forward strand.
ACGTTCTATGAGAAGCAGGCCAAGGGTAGAACCTTGGAAGACATACTGAATATAGCACAGAGGTCACCAGGGATCTGAGAGCTCTGGGCAGCTGTTCAGCTTTCAAAGGCCCGAGTCCTCTTGGATATTTCTGGGCCAGCATTCGTACCCGTGTTCTATGTGTCCCCTTGTGTTGTTTGCCTGACATTCTTCCTGCCCTTTCTGAGAAAGTGGCTGACCTGAGTGAGGGACAGACATTCCAAAGCACGCCATGCTGGGCTCTTTCCCTAAATAGCTGTGGTTTGTCTTGAGACTTGCACGGAACTACGTAGCAATAGCGGATCACAGTTGATCCTAGTAAAGGAAATGACTGGACTAAGCTAAGCCTCTCCCCTTGAACTCTACATCGAAAATTCAATGGGTGATATTAGCACTTTGAAACCTAGAATTGTCCTTGGACTAATGGGAAGAAATAGTGTGGTGGAAAGATTGCTCAACTTGAATCAGAGGACTTTGTGTCATTGTTGCCCCTAACTTCATGACCCTGGGAAGGTCATCTAAACTCTCTGAGCCTTCATTCTTGGAAGCTTTAAAAACAGGAGTGGGAGTGTCCTGGATGGTGTCCACTGACTCCTCTAGCTTCCCTCTCCATTCTTCCTCCATCCTGCCTTCTGTCCTGGGGGACTGGCTTGCGGGAATTCCATTAGTCTCTTTTGCCCTCTACCTTCTGGTTGGGGTCTTGCAACCCAGGAGACAGTTAGAGGGAGGACAGTGAGACTGGGTATTTACCTCCTTCTCTTCTCTTTCCTTGGGGTCTCCCAGAGGTCACTTCTCTCTCAGGGCAGCTCTCTGTCCAGTCTTCTCCCTGATGCTGGTCTGCTGGGTAACCACACCATTGTTACTAGCCCTGAGGGACTCCCCCACCCTGTGTGGCTCCCTAGCCCTGCCTGTGCTTTTGTAAATGCTCTCATTAAGATAAGTTTAAGCTCCCTGCAAATTCGCGCTGTTTCCTGCCCAGGCCATCCATGACTAATAAAGTGAGCTGCGTCAGAGGCATGTGAATATCATGGGGTACTTCTGAGGTTCAATTTGCACTTTGACTTGAATTTTATGGATGCTAACTAAGTCTGGTAGAAGAATGAAACCAGACTCCAGAGCCCCAGTTACAAGTTTGGGGATTTTTCAAAATCCCCTTGACTGTTCTCTTTGATTGATGCTATCATAAGTCAGTAGAATACATTTCAACTTAAAGGGACATTTTATTAGCAAAATTCTACTTTATTTGTTTTATATGTCAGTGTCCTACGAAAAAAAATTGTAAGATTTTATTTGAGAGAGAGGGCCCATGCCAGGGGCAGGAGGTGCAGAGGGAGAGGGACAAGCTGTCTCCACACTGAGCACAGAGCCCAAGGCGAGGCTCCCAGGACCCTGAGATCATGACTTTAGCCAAAATTGAGTCCGACGCTCAGCCAACTGAGCCACCCAGGTGCCCCCTTTTTATTTTTTAAATGATTTTTTAAATTTATTTATTTATTTATTTATTTGGGAGAGCAAGAGAACAGAGGAAGGTAAAATTCTATTCAAGAAAAGAGGCTTTACTGCTTTAAAATGTTTGATAACCACTGGTAGATGGCTTCTAGGTCCCTTCCAAGATTCTAAGACTCCAAATATTACAGTTTGAGGAATTGGGCAAGACCGAGCTTCTGGGCAATGAAACAGGATGACAGCCATTAGTGGCCAAGTATAGAGAGAATGCTACAGACCATTTCCACCCTGCCCAGGGTGACAGCCGCCAGAGATACCTAGCAAGGGCGGTAGAATGCAACTGTGTCCCTCCCTGCTGCCTTATTTCCTCCCCTGAAGCAGTAAATTCTTTCCTCATCAAGATGTCTTAGTGATAACACAACACTACGCATTGCCACCTACCATTTAACCTACTATGTGTCAGGCTCTGTATTCTGACTTTTATATTTGCAACTGCTCCCTGACCTCACCACTAGTATACCCAAACATAATGCTCACAGCCCAGTTCCCCTCCCCAGCAGGAAAGTCCAATCCTCACCCCTCCATCCACCAGAGTGTTACCCCCGCCTGACCCCGCCCCTTCGGAGAACTCTGCCGAGCACTGGTGGGGGAGGGGCTTCCCACCAGGCCTCCCTGCTCCCATCTCTTCCCAAGGAAACTCAGTCAAAGGTACTTCACCTCAAGCTAGGCAGCATCCTCTTTCAGCTTATTCCCCTGAGCTGCCTCCTCTAAGGTCCAACTCTGCCCTCAGGAGGGCTGAGTCGGGACACTTAGACTGTAGGACAGCCTCCTCAGAGACCAAGAGACACCTGAACCCTGCGTGTGCTCTTCACTAACTCAAGACTGCAGGCAGCTCCCACCAGCCCCCACATGTCACACTCCTTTCTACCCTATTGGTAATTTTAGTTCCGGGTCTTTATCACCTTGTCCCTGCTAGAGTCCTCCTGAATTTTCTGGAAGAGTGTGCTGAATTTTGACTCTTGGGGACAAGGGGTTAGGATCTTGGTCCCTAAGGTCCAATGCAGTTTATGCAGGATGTTAAAGGTTCTATCCAGCTCTCTGTTTTCCACAGGGCAAGGGATGGGAGAGGCCAACCCCGCCCCCATTCCCTGTAGTAAGTTAGGTCTCCTCCAAAGTGACATTTGCAGTCTCTACCAAGAGCTGGCCAAGGTTTTAGGGCCTGAATCACGTAGCACCGAGCACGACACACATCCTGTTGACTCATCTCCATCATCCCCATGTCACAGGAAGCAGAAGCTCTGAAAAGTGATGGGCCTTGCCCAAGATCCCCCCGCAAGTGAGGCCTTAAAAGCAAGCCAGCTGGGTTCCAAAACTCACACTTAGTCCACAAGGAGACTCTGTACTCTAAGCACCTCTTCCTTTTTCCTTTCACATGGCTGCAATAATTGCATAATAATGATGGGTGAGCTTCCCAGGCCACCATATAGGATGGCCCTGGCCTGACCCCCCTGGAAAAGGCTTATCTGCATCTTCTTCTTTTAGGGCAGAAGAAGACGCAAACAGTCCCTCCTATTTCTAATTTCTATTATGAGCAGAAATCTCTCGAATAAATCCTACTGCTCTGACTTTAAATTAATCTCGTATTGTCAGGATACCAGACTCAAAAATAGAGCACTTAGGGAGCCAGGGGTAATTTTAGAATCACAGTGAATTACAGAGCAAACAGAGGCTCAAAGTCAGAGTAAGGCAAGTGTCTCTGATGAATGAGTTAGCAAAAAAATTTGTTCCACTTCAGTTCAAACCCCTGAAGTCAGACTGTGCTGTTTTTAGAATATGTAAAGGTTCTGCTAAGTTCAACTCAAGTTCAGTGGTATAAAAGAAGTGGCACACTCAGTTGTTACAAGACTGGGGGAAGGAGCTCAGGCTTTGGAGGCAGGAAGGGACTTCAATCCCGAGGCTGCCCTGGGCGCATGATTTCCCTTCTCCAAAGCTCAGAATCTCATCTATAAAACAGGGACAATACTACCTATGTTGTTGGGAAGAGCCGAAGAGATAATAAATCCCCAGTCTCTGACTAATCCTGCCACATTGAATAAATATTGAATATTTAAATGAATAATGAGACAGAGCACTGATACTCAGAAGTACTCAGTGAGGGCTGGTTCTCTAAGTTAAAGCCTTAGGTGTCCCTGAGATCACAGAGGGAAATAATAAAGGCTAAAAGAGAAGGGCCTAGAACTGGACAGCCTTGAGCAGGACAGACCAACCAGGCAAGGTCATGACATTGACCCAGGAGGAACTTCAAGGAGGTGGCTGCCCTGTGAGAAGGACCGGGGAAGGCCCAGGGAAGAGAGATTTATAAATGCAGAAGTGTCGGGGCGCCAGAGTGGCTCAGTCGTTAAGTGTCTGCCTTCTGCTCAGGTCATGATCCTGGGGTCCTGGGATGGAGCCCCAGGAGTCCAGCTCCCTGCTCAGTGGAGAGCCTGCTTCTCCCTCTTTCTCTGCCTGTCTCTTCCCCTGCTTGTGCACCCAATCTCTCTTTCTCTGTCAAATAAATAAAACCTTTAAAAAAAATAAAAAATAAAAAGAAGTGTCCATAGTCAGGTGCTGAAGATAAGCATTGAAATTTGCACAGCTGATCAGGAGATGGGGAGGTCCTTGGAGAACACGGTCAAGGTTCCCACAGAAGGCAGATGGCAGCTCCGGAGAGGGTTTAATAAGGGACTTTATTCACAAGGCTATGGGCAGACTTCTGGGGAAATGGCTAAGATTCAAATGCCCTGGGGCTAAAAATGGCAGGAAACCCCTACCATCCCCCGGGCTTGAAAGAGACCCGGGAACAAGTTCTCTAGGACCCAATAGGAAAGGTAACTGCAGGAGGGGCCTTCTGACAAGAGCCTGGGGGTCTCGGGAGAGGAGGCAGCCTCTGCCAAGCCCAGCCCTTCTGAGACAGGTGGGAAACCGGTGCTGTCACTCGCCCTCTCCTCTTTCCAGTCCTACCCTCCCTGTCCCACCCGCCCCCCCACCCACTCTTCTCTACTCCACCTTCCCTTCCTCCCTACCTATTCCCCTACTCCCCTCTCTCCCCAGAGGCCATCTTCTCCACTCTTCTCTCTCCTCCCCCTGCCCTTCCTCCTCCCCTGCCCCCTCCTCTCTTCCCCTCCCTCCCTCTCCCCACCCCACCCCCAACAGTGGAAGCTGGAAGTCAAGGGACTCTTGGGGAGGCTATCAGCAGGGGTCAGCCTGCTGAGGTAGAGGGCCTGAGGGAAGGGTAAAGAATAGCTTTAGGGCAACTGAGTAGCAGGGAGGTGGGATGGGGGTTGAGGGAGGGGGAGGTAGACAGGCCCTCAAGGGACCACCCTGTAAACAGCTTCCATCTCTGTCTCTCCCTGAAAGAGAAAGAAAACACAACAGGCCTTTCCCCAGCGGGCCTGAGCCAAGTTTGGCTGCGTGTTCGGTCACATGGTGAGCTGCAGAGGAAGCACACAGTTAAGACCAAACAAAACACCCCTGTGGCTGTCCCACGGCTGTGAGTCCCTGCACTATTGCCTTCAGAAACCGTAATTCCCAAGCCTGAAAACGACTTGAGAAAATACTTGAAAAAGGGAGTGGGGGGGCAGCTATGATGTCTGCTCCGCTTCTCTCTCTCTCTGCGTCACCCCTCTGCAGGGAAGAACTATTTCAGCTCCTTTTGTGCGTACAGATGTGCCCTGACCTACCTTCCCACCCTGACCTCCCTGAGCTATCTTTGAAACTGGGTCTGCGCTGGGGCCCGCCTGTCCTCAAAAGCCTGGAGTGAACCACCAGGCGCTGAGAACCAGGGCGTGTGGATTTGTTTTTCAAGCTCGCCTACCACCCCTGTCCACCCCCAGGTGCATACGTGTGCGCACACACATGTGCACACACATGCACACACACACACACACCAGGCCACATTTCACAGTGCAGTCTGCAGTGACCTCCGAACACGGAAACCCTAAGCATGTCACCCTGCCTGGAGAGGAAGCCAGACTTCCAGGAGGAAGCTAGAGCTGCTTCCCCTCTTTCCCACCTGAATGGCCACAGGCTGGAGAGCTCAGACTCACAGATCCAGGAGTCCCAGGGTAGGGAAAGGCTGTGCAGCTCGTGGACACCAGTCAGTACAAAAACTCTCCAGGTACTGCCCAGCGTGTATCAGCAATTCTGACAGCCCCTGGCTGGGCCCATTTTCCTCCAGGCCTATGCAGAAACATCTTTGCAGTTTCCCAGACCTTCTAAAGGTGAGATATGACAAGGGAGTCTTAGACTTACTCTCCCTCTCCCGGCAGGGTTCCACCAGCTAACTTATGAATTGAACTATATAAAAGTGCTGTTGTTGTTCTGAAGTTAAAAATGGTCCAGTGTGGGGCGCCTGGGTGGCTCAGTGGGTTAAGCCTCTGCCCTCGGCTCAGGTCATGATCCCAGGGTCCTGGGATCGAGCCCCACATCGGGCTCTCTGCTCTGCGGGGAGCCTGCTTCCTCCTCTCTCTCTGCCTTCCTCTCTGCCTAGTTTCTCTCTATCAAATAAATAAAATATTTAAAAAAAAAAAAAAAATGGTCCAGTGTTAGCATTCATGTAATTCAACCTGGATCGTCAAACCAATAGTCACAGTATCCATTTTATGAATGGTTTGGAAAAATGCCTAACAAGACCCCCCCAAACAAGTCTCTCAGTGGGGGGAAAACTGGACCAGAAGTGTATAACTGAGGCCCAAGTGGAATTTCCAGTTATCTTTGCCTAGAACTGATGACCAGGGCTGTGATACACCTCCCTCCAAAGTATAGGGAGAATGGGGGTCCTCCCCAAACTGGGGTACCACTCACTAAGGCGTGCCTGTGGCCCAGGGGGACTCCCCTGGAGGTGACAGAAACTGGGAGGGTTGTCCCTTTTCCTCATTCTAAACCCTAGATGGGGGCCACCCCTATAGGTTGGCCTACATTATCCTGGGATGTGAACAAAACAAAGTAAATCTGAAAGCACAACATGGTTGTGATGGCTCATTTTAAGTCAACTTGACTGCACCCCAGGGCTGTCAGATTAAGACCATTGCTGATGTGTCTGTGTTTCCAGAGAAGGGTAACATTTGAGTTGGTGGACTCAGTAATTGCCCTCCCCGGTGTAGGTAGGCAGCATCCAATCCACTGAGAGCCCAAATGCAACAAAAGTTGGAGGAAATAAGAATTTGTACACCCCCCCCCCATTTTTTTCTCTGCCTTACTGCTTGTGCTGGGACATCTCGTCTCACCTTCTGCCCTTGGGCTTGGATTTACAAACGTTGGCTCCCCTGGTCCTCAGGCCTTGGGACTCAGACTTCTTTTTTTTTTTTTTTGAGAGAGAGCGAGAAAGGGAACACACATGAGCCCAGTGGCAGGGGTGGGGTGCAGAGGGGAGAGAGAATCATAAAGGAGACTCTACCCTCAGCGGGGAGCCCAACATGGGCTCAATCTCATGACCCCAAAATCTGACCTGAGCCGAAATCAAGAGTCAGACCCTTAACTGCCTGAGCCCCTCAGGCACCCCTGGACTCAGACTAAATTACACGATTGGATTTCCTGGGTCTCCAGCTTGCCGGTGGCAGACTGTGGGCCTCCTCCTCCTCCCTAATCATGTGAACGAGTTTCTCCTAATCTTCCTCTTGGCACTTTTTCTCTGCAGAATTCTAATCCAACGGTTCAGCAGAAGAGCCCCTAGTATTGTGTGTTTCCTGGGTGCTTATGCCTCACAAGGCATAGGTGGAACTGAGAAGTTACCGTGGCCCCTAAGTGGGGACTCAGAATGCAGCTAGCTAAGCTAGAAGAAGCACTGGTCCTGCTGTGGTGAGGGGAGAAGCAAGCCGCAGCAGAGGCCTGGTGTAGACTTCCTGACCACGAGTCTGATGGAGACTAATGTAGAAACCTGGGGTTTCTAGAACACCAGCAAGAACCAAGGGCAGGCTCTTCATCTCTAGATAGCTGTGAGAACAGATAACACATTTTTTAAAAATATTTATTTGTTTATGTTAGGGAGAGAGTGCACGAGAGAGCATGAGTGGGAGGGGCAGTGAGAGAGGGCGAGAGAGAATCTCAAGCAGACTCAGCGCAGAGTCCAACACGGGGCTTGATCTCACAACCCTGAGATCATGACCCGAGCCAAAACCAAGAGTCAGGGGGTTCCCTGACCGCACCACCGAGGTGTCCCCAGAACAGACCACATTATTAACCACCAAGATTACAGATCCGAATGTGGCAACCAGAGCTACCAGGTCCTAACAAGTTTCTGTAAGTCACCCCACACTCCATGCATGCAGAAACCATCTCAGGCTGGTGAGAGAGACTAGAATAGAGGAGAACCCAAGCAACCTTGGTACAAGACTCACACACTGAAGAAACTGCTTACATTTACTAGCTAAGACAATGTTTTCCCCCACTTCTCTTTGGGCGATGTTTGGGAGGAAGAGGAGGACAGCTAAGGAAGAAAGTGAAGAAACTTTATGTGTTCTGACAGCTGAGGACAGCGTGAGGGAAATCTGTGACCCTGTTACACGCACCTCTTCAATTAATTCTGAAGAAACAAAACTGAAAGAGCCTACACCCCAGTTTTTACTAGAACTTGGCACAAGCAACTATGGATTTCGATATATACCAAGTATCTATCTCATCTGAAAGGTTCAAGATACAAGACAGTAAAGGATTCAATTATTGATCCCAACTCTTCACTCTTCCCTGTGGCCATGCCCCTTGTCACGTAACTTCACAGTTAACGTCTACACAAGACTGTGTGAGCTTCCTCGCCCCCGCCGTTCTCTTTAGCCATGTGACTTGCTCAGACCAAAGAGCTGTTAGCAGGGACTTGGCATGTGGTCAAACTGAAGCTGGTTTTTGATTCTTTCATCACCAGCAAACAAGAGGCTCTCGCCTGCCTGCTGATACCATGGGAGGGATGAGAACCCCATGAAGCAGAGCCACCCCAGTCAACCTGCAATGGGAAACAGAGTTGTCTCAGCTGACTCATACATTCATGTTTATCGCTAGATGAGATTGAGAATTTGATGTTGGTGAGCTGCTGTGGCTGAGTGATACCAAAGAAGACTTTAATGGGACCTGATGTATCAACATGGACCACAAACACAATACTGGAAACCACAGTACGTTTCACTGTATCCCTGACCAGCACCGTTGGCGCTGTCAATAGAGGGAAACGATACTTCCAAGTAATAGAAATAGAATATAGATAAAATTTCTTCACTCCCCCACCATCACCACAATAAAAATAAATCTTACTGACAGGACTTTTCACTTCACTAGAAAAAGGAAGAACTGTCTGAACTTCAAGTCTTTCCAATGAAGGACACTATTATGGGCGATAAGAGTTATCTCAATGAAATCCGTGATATAAACTCACTTGCAAACTCTTCCCGACTAGGCAATTTCCATAATATACGGTTCTGGTAGGGAAAAAAAAAAAAGAAAGGAAGGAAAGAAACAGGTGGGTAAAACACATTTAGCATGGAGCGCTGGAACCACACACCATCTGAAACAGTGAGATCCAGAGGGAGGGAGGTCCGGTGCTGGGAAGGAAAGACCCTGAGAAGAACCAGGAGGTGGGGCTGGAAATCTCTATGGCATGGGAGCCATTACCTGGGCTTGAGAGCCTGCTCTATCACCGACTAGGCACGTGATGATGGCAAGTGATAGAGCCTAGCGTTAGATATCTTGTCTGTAAAATAGAGATAACACTTACTTATGGGGATTGTACTGGAAACAAAATAGAAACCATATTTGGAGCAGCTAGCTAGCACACCTAGCCGGCACACCCTGCTCCACAAATGATAGTTTCCATTCTATTGAAACATGACTGGGGTAACGCACATGTATTCTTCCTCTATGGGAATGGACAATAGTGAACTGGAGGGAAAATGGGGGAGGAGCCTGATGTTCAATGAGAGGAAATGGTGGAGTAAATCCCCCTACACAAACTAGGTGGGATATGAAGCCATTTCAAAAGAGGTATGAGGTCCATAAAAAAACTTAAAAATGATTTGTTTAAAAACACAAAATTCTAGATGTACTCTGATTATGTAAATACATGGGCTGCGCAGAAAAGACATACAGAAAAAAGAAAAATAGAGTTCTAAAGCTATGGATTTTTTGGTAAGTTCATTATCATGCTCAACATCGTTAGTTATTAAGGAAATGCAAATTAAAGGCACAAAGAGATCCCGATTATACACCCACCAGGACACCTAAAACAGGTTACTAGTATTAAAGAATTTAAAAATTTCAATCACACAAAAATTTACAAGAAAAAGTCAAGCAGAATTTATTTTATCGTTTTTCCCTTTTTTTTCTTTTTTCTTTTTTTCTTCTTTTTTTTTTTTTTTAGTTTGGAGAATGACCCGCTGTACTCAGTGGGAATCCACTTCTGAAACAAAAGCAGTTGGCCATTTTTAAACCATTATGCAAAGCGTAATGCAGTTAAGTCTATTTTTGACCTTTTTTCTTTTTCATTTTACTTTATGACATTGGACAATCTTCTTTTTTTTTTTTTTTTTTTTTTATTTGTCAGAGAGAGAGGGAGAGAGAGCAAGCACGGGCAGACAGAATGGCAGGCAGAGGCAGAGGGAGAAGCAGGCTCCCCGCCAAGCAAGGAGCCCGATGTGGGACTCGATCCCAGGACGCTGGGATCATGACCTGAGCCGAAGGCAGCTGCTTAACCAACTGAGCCACCCAGGCGTCCCTGGACAATCTTCTTTAGAGATACTTCTGAGCTGTAGTTTGTAGGTGGAGAATTCTCTGTGCTTCATCTGGGCCGTAAGAATTTATGAACAGGATCCTGCTAGCATTCAAAAACACTTTGAAGAATATTTAAAATGTTTGACTGGCATTGCAGCCCAAGCTACCCTACGTATTAGATGCGTGTGTAGATTCTTTTATGGTTAATGCAATCTTTTTCGTTGCAAACATCTCCCCTTAACATCTATCTTTTGAGTATAAGTCCTTAAAATTAAAGTTTCTGATGATTTGGTTCAAGTCATTGATATGTCTTTAGTAGTTTCTTGAGCTCTGTCTAAGAGTAAAATTTATGTAGAATGGAGTTCCAAAGTGACACACTGAGCCTCAAATTGTAGCTTATCTGTGCAGTTTATGTTGCTTGGTAGATGCAGCAAGAGGCTTGTCTGCAGAAATGTCTTCTCTGTGTGCTCAGGACTTGCCTTTGCACAATCAATCCCAAATATTCTTCGATCCCAGAATGTCCTTCAGAATCTGCCACCACCACCTCGCTGATCCCCTCTGCTCCAGGGTGAGGAAAAGTAGGGAAGCGGTCCTCCACATGTGTCTGATGGTTGGGGCACATCCAGATGGCAGTGACCGCCCCATTACGGTCTGTGACAAATTGGAATGGTTCCATAGTGGAGTCATTTCTTCTGTAAATTCAACTTACATCACATCATCCAACACAGAACAGTTACTATCCAGTTCCCCTACTGAGATATGTTTTCCCCTTTGGGGACAAGAAGTCCTAGGAAGCTTTTTCTCTACCTCTGGGGAGGGGTGGCTGCCCCCCAGCCCTCCTCCCACACTATTCTACCTGGCATCTGTCAGGTCTGGAAATCTCCCTGCACCTCCCTCTGCCCTCACTGCTGCTGCTTTCCACATTATATACCCTCTGCTACTTCACCATATGACCTAGAGTCTGAATAATGGTATTTAGAATTCCATACTGATTTGCCGTTAAAAAGGATGTAGGCCTATGCCCCTTGGGAACGAGAATTGCTTTTATAGCTTGCCATGAATGTATCAGTCCTGCGTTAAGGGAGAATTTCCAAGGTTAAAAAATAATAATAATCGAATCTTTCAATAACTATGACCACAAACGTCAAAGTCAGATCACCAGACGAAGAGACTGATCAAAGAATGGTACTGATGAGTTTTCAATCCCACAGAGCCTCTTCCACAGCTACAAAGAGTCTGGGCTGAAAAGAAGATGTATACATCACCTCTTTCTGTGGGCTCTTCCTTACACACCACTTGGGCAGCTGACCTAGTTCACTGTCAGAAACAAGGACATGAGCTCGGATGTGGTATTTTTTCAACATCTGTGGGCTTGAAAATAAACAGTTTTGAAAACCTGCAGCTCAGCACTTCGCATGTGACCAGAACTTTCCCAACTCCCCAAAGCCAAATCTGTTTTCTGTTCCACCACGGGGTGCCTTATTTATCTTTCCCAGGAGAAAATGTAATAAAAACTAGAGAATTTGGGTCAGAGGATATATAATGGACAGTTAAAATGATCCTCGAATAATAGTTTCTTCTGAAAAGTGTATCAGGCCTAAGTTTTTCTAACAACACGCATAGAAATGATATTAATGTAGCACCCCAATTTTTACTCTATTCGATCTCTTTATTAGTAGATTAATAAAATGTCAGAATTTAAATGTTCATAAATTAGTAGATTAATAAAATAATACAGCTGACAAAAACCACCTGTCTTTTAGTATAATTATTTGCAGAACCCTGAGGATAAATTTCATGGTATCTTGCATATCATGCCTCTATGCAAGAGGGGACAAAAAGATCTGATAATACACATCTTTATTTGAAAAATGCATTATTTCTTACCAGAAAAGTGAAAAAAATTGATTTGATACAGTCTTTTTAATTAAAAAAAAATCTCTACAATGGGGAAAGAACTCAAAATAGTCTTATATCTATATGCTGAAATCTGAAAGTATAGATTTAGACAGTCCTTGAGTGGTCAGCTTTATTTCTATGAGAATAATCTGGAAAACCCCTATCATGGGACCGGGAGTGACAACAGGCCTGACACAAGCCTGTTAATTTTACACATGTGCCTGTATTATTTTGACCAAAACATTAAATGCTAGCAAAATGTTTAAAAATGTTCAAAAGCAAATTGTCATTTCTGGGCGGGCCTGCGAAATGGGATGCCTCGCCACTTTGGTCACCGGGTTTGTCAGTGGTAGAGGCTCTCCTCTGTAACCATCCGAAAGCACCCCACTTCCGTTAAGCAGTTCACCCAGGCCTTGGAGGGGTCAAACAGCTGTTTGGCTGCTTGAGCTGGCCCACAGTGCCGCCCAAAGAGAAAGCAAGAGAAGCAGAAGCTGTTGTCCCAGGCTAGGAAAAGCTGCCTCCGACAAAGAATGTCCCCACTGACCCCACCACTCCTTTGAGCAGGTAGCAATCTGTCATCGCCTTGTAGAAAACAAAAGGTAATTGCATACATGTCAGTCCCATTGAGCTAACTGTCCTCCTGCCTGTATTGTGCTGTAAATTGTTCTAGTTCATCAACAAAAGGGGAAGGACAGACTAGGATGTGCCTTGTCCCTGGAGAAATCTGCACCACTGTCACCTTCCCACAGGTCAACTTGGAAAATGAAAGAGCTCTGGCTAAGCTGGTAGAAGCCATCGGGGTCAATTACGATGACAGATGCGACAAGATCCACCATCACTGGGAGGCAACATCAGAGTTCCAGAAAAATCCAAGGCTGTTACTGCCACACTGAAAATGCAAGATCTCTGCCCACCAAACTGGGATAAAAGTACAATGTTAACCATTCTGTACATCAAAATAGAAATTATCCTTCAAGAAACTTCAATCTCCTCATGATCTCTTCCCTCCCCAAATTCACACAGTACTACACCTAGAATATGCAAACTCGTGCATGAATACTTATGGCTGCATGTTGTTTTGTTAATTGGATTAATGTGGGTGATGTGTCTTCTCTAGCCAAGTTACAGTCTACAATGTATAATCTCCCCAAGTTTATGAAACATTCTTCACCACTCTACCTTGTACTTTGGTTACTTGATGGGAGTCCTATCTCTCCAACCAGACTGCAAGTTGATTGAGGGGAGAAAGTGTCTGTTACTCATCCCTGGCCTGAATTGATTTAGGGCTAAGATCAATTTTTTGTTGTTCATAGCATCAAAGTTCTTAGAGCAATTCTGCTCATACCATCTCATAGTTGGAGGCAACAAGCAATGTCAAAGTACAGCCCCCAGGAACTCCACCATGTGCCCACAGCTAGAGCAGATTCAATCTCCCCACTTCTGGAATTACCTACCAGTGTAATTCCAGGGTTGGTAGTTCCAATTCTACCATGGTCGTCGGATGACTGACAGGAGTCAGCGTAAGACTAGCCTGTGCTACAGCAACACATGCCAAAATTTCAAAGCCTTATCAAGGCAGGAGTTTCTTTCCTATTTTATAAGATGTCTGATATAGGTGTTCTTGATAAAGACCTTGCTTCCATCTGTGGCTCCTCTATGTCAACATGGTCACCACCAAAGGGAAGAAGATTATGAGACCTATGCTTGTTTTTAACTGCCTTGGGTCAAGCGTGACAAAAATCCCTTTGACTCATGGTCCATTGGCTTAATGTAGACCCACAGCCCCTAATCAAGTACAAGAAGGCTGAGAACTAGAGGAACCCTGGGATATTTGGTAGGTATTGCTATCTCTCCCAGGCAGCTGAGTTTTTTACAAAATGGAACCGGGGGACCAGTTACTGAATGACACTTGTAGTGAATTTTTCCGCCTTGTCATTTTGTCGAGATAAGAGTATATGAAGGAGCAAGTAAAATACTAAAAGGGTGGCAACAACCCCAGGAAAATATGCTTTCAGAAAGTGGTTGATTTTCTGTTTCTAGAATTGCTGTTCTTCTTCTCTTCGATCTCTCGTTGGATTTGTAGGTGTTTGCAATCTTTAGATAAGCTATCTAGCTGATCTCCTGCTACCTGAAGTAGTCTCT